>NC_056534.1:22605666-22923848 GCF_910596095.1 Thunnus maccoyii
TGACTGAAAGAAACCTGACATGAGGGTTCTGGATTATGTTGCATTACAACCACTAAGAACAAAGTGAAATATTTTTGATGAACAAGCTGCATAATAGAAGCGTTGTGTCTAATTCGGCTTGCTAGGAATCAATTACGGTAAACTTCATGAGGCAACCTGTAACATAGTGAGCTGTATCACATCTTTATCTGCACTCATTATGAGGAAGGAGACTGTTTTCTCAAAAAAGAACACATGTTGACTTTTTTTTTTTTCTGAATGAAATTTTTTTTGTGTGTGTGTGTGTATCTTCCAAATTAAGCCAAAATAAACTGGTCTACTGTTCGATTTTCACATTATCTTTATCTTGTTTCTATTATCTCCTACCCATCAAAAATTAAATACATTGAGCACAATTGATAAACTAAAAAAAAAACGAAAAAGAAAACAAACAAACAAAGAAAACAATGATAAATAATTAAAAAATAAGAATAATATGAACATAAACATTTAAATATAATGTATATATTTACACATTTCTATTATTTTATTCTACATCACTATTTCTTTGAATCATATGGAGTTCGGAGGTAGGTTATCATTCTTCCATGTCATGACAATACATTGTTGCAAGCAACTAAGGCCATTTTAATAAATTGTGCCTTATGCCTTGTTTCCTGAGGCAACACTGATGTGTCCCCTTGGCGGATAAGTCTGGGTAAGCAAGCTATATCAGCCCTTATTCAAATTTAACCTGATGAAAGTTTGAAATTATAAATGTCATATTGTGTGGTTTTGAATAGGTCTTCTCCAAATCAACTTCACCAAGCATTGTTTTTGATGTTTCCCATGAATCAAATTACTCCGTGTAATGTGCTAAAGGGTGCTAGTGCAAATAATCCCACTGACACTCAACTGGAAGCGTTTGGCAGCTTTGAGCTCATTGTTTTGGTATGGCACTCAGTAGAGTTCAATCCCAACAGCTCAATAACCTTTGAATATAAAACTGTGGGCAGTTGCTACTAGCACATAAACTACTTATCTGTTCTACACGAGTTGCTGGTGAAGTTGAAGTTGATCATTTAATAGTCGGTCAGACAAAAATTTATTGTACAATGTGTGTTTTTTTAAAAAAAGAGCTTAAAAGGTTAGTCACGTCATTGATCAGTCTATCAGTGATTCTGAAATCATTTTTATATCGTAAATTGGATACCTTTGGTTTTTGGACTGTTGGTTCAGACAAAATAAACAATATGAATATGCCACCTTAGGGTGTCAGAAACTGTAATCACTGATGAAAATATGCATTAGCTACAGCTTTAATTTAAGGATTTTGGAGAAATTGAACGATTTGGAGCAACTTTGTGTTGAATTGAGTCTGTCAAGAGTCCCTTACTCTCAGGCTGTGGTGTTGTGTGCAAACAGCCGTAGTCAATCAAATTGTTGGTTTTACAGATTATAGGTTACAGGTCATTTAGTTGGTAGAGCTTGTTGGGGGTGATATACAGCCTGGACTGAAAAAAAAACAAAACACTAAAATCCCCCTGCAGCTTTGTCTCCAGAGCTCACCACTTCTCTGTGCTCTCTGCTTGCCCTGTATTTCCTCATTTTTTCTCATCTACTAAAATTAAGCCTCCTCCTCTGAGTGGGTGTGTACAGCAGTGTTCCAGACTGCCCTCTTGTTAAATGAAGTACCTTGTGGCAGCTAAGAGTAGAACTTGATCTCATTATCTCATAATCAAGGCTTTAGAGTGCAAATGTCTAATTACCTTTGTTACTGCACAAAGTTGGACACAGCTATGCCAAACAGGCCCCTGAATTAGTAATCATTTTGTGTTGTAATCCAGTCTGAATGAAAGATCAGATCCTTAAAGTCAGATGTCAAAAATTGTATTGAAATGACAAATGCAGCTATAGCTTTAAATCACAAACTTTAGAGGCAAGAATGCCTGTGTGACCAGACTAGATGGACAGTTTATAATCCTCATGGGAACACTGGCTAGCAGTTTAGAAAACAGAATTACAGATAAGGATCAGACAAATACAGAGCAGTCAAGATAATTAATCTGACATCACAGCAATAAAACATCCTGAAGTTTAAGATTTGATTATATGTGTTGTTTTTCTTTAAATCCACCACAGATATTTATGTATTGAAACTACAATTTTATGTTGATATTCAGGGAGCCCAATGTCATTTATTCAGGATAAGCGATATTCAGGATAACACCGAACTAGGCTCCCTATTCACATTTTGGCAAAATTAACTGGTACATAGACTAGATTAGACTAGATTAGATTAGATTACATTACATTAGCTAGATAGATAGATAGATAGATAGATAGATAGATAGATAGATAGATAGATAGATAGATAGATAGATAGATAGATAGGTAGGTAGATTTCTTTATGACTTAATCTGCATATGATACACACTTAAGAAATAACAAACATGGGCATCCCTTCAGAGTTGTGTTACTAACTCTAGTATTCACACCTGTTTTCCCTCCGATTTGGTCACCCCCATATAAATATGTATACCCTGTATATAAATATGGACAACATGTTTCCACTTCCTACTGCTATGCAAAAGTGAAGCCACAATATTTAATGCCATCTTGCTTGTGTGATGTCATTTGGAGCCAGAGTCTGAGCGGTAGAGTTGGGCGGCTGGATGACGGCCTGGAGGTCACGCCCCCTCTGCCATCCTGCTGTCTGAAGGAGGTTTGAGAGCAGCTGTCCCAGCTGACAATCATGATATCATATCCCCTTTTTATATTGTCAAATAGCTAATTGAAAACAAACTTATCAGAAAAAATGAGCACTTGAAAATACATCAGCGTAATATGAACTACCTAAAATGACAGAACTGAATGACATACTATAGCCAGCCACCAAGAGGCAATCGCGATATTTTGGCTTCACTTTTGGGGAGCTGTCATGATGTCCATATTTATATACAGACAAAGGTCACCACCAACACCTGAGGAAAAAAAGACTTGCATTTTCACTTTTTGAATGCTCAATTAGCCACCTTTTTTCCTCTGCTATCTTTCCTTTCAAGCTGAGCAGGTAGCAGATTTAACACTAAAGCTGGTGAGAGCCATGATAATCAACCATACACATTAAATACAGGCTGGAGAACCAAAACAATGAGCTAAAACACAGTCCTGCATGGGGTGTTGATTTTCCATGGGTTTGGCACCTCAAGTGAACCTTCCACCCTCCAATCAATACATTAATCAACATTTAATCAACACCATGGTATGACCTTGTAATCATTTAAAGTTTATAAATTAAATACAAAATTAGAAAAATATACAAATGAGCCACAGGGGCAGACAGACAATACCAATTTTATCTCTTTTCAAGTCAATTTTATTATATATTGTATTGTATATCCAAACAGTATATATAATAAAACCCAGATAATATATATAATAATATGCATTTAACAAAAGGATGTAAATATTTTGCTGATCACAACAAACAAGACATCAACAAAACTCTTATGTTACATTTGTAAGTCACTAGAGAAATTTGTATTCTGCTCTTTTCTTTGGATACATTCAGAAACCATTTACAAGGACAAATCATATCAGAGAGCAATTCCAATCAGCACTATTTTTTTTCTTCCTCTTCTCACTCAGTAGTTGGTGGATGGAGCTCTTGGTTTGGCAGTTGGTGACCTTCGTTAAACCCTTGCTAATGTGAGGTGATGACCCATTTAATCATTTTAATCTATCAGTGTCTAGACTGTAACAGGAGCTTCACACCTCTTTGAGGACAAAGTTGTGCGCGTGCAGTGTTTTGTGTATTTTCAAATGTGACTCTTACACTTAGCTCCTTGTTGAGTCAAGCTATATTTTAAGGACTCTCTCATTTGAGTTTGGTTTAATTTGCTCATACACACTTTAAAGTACCCTGACCGAGCTTGAGCAGCAAAGTTTAGGTCTTACTGGGAAGAAGGCTTGATCCCGAGTTCTTGTGTCCTTACACCCACAAAAACATTTGTGTCAATCACTGCTCGTCTACTAATGATATTTTGTGGTGATGTAAGACATTGCAAACGCAGTGAGTCTGTGCAGACCACATGGGATACATGGATGTATGTGTACATCAGTGTCCTGATAATTTTGTAATGAGATAAAGTCATCATAATGCCTATACAACCTCTCTCTTACTCAACATTACGCTCCAGCCTCCACTCCAGAATCTTCTCATTTCTGAGCACTCATGAGGGATAAGATGCCCTATGAACAGCTTACTAGGACTGTCCTTACTAGGATTTCATCTTAATTTCAAAGGGATATTAACAAAACAAACAAATATAATTTTCGCCTGAAGGATCAACCATTTGGATTGTAATAAATCTTTGTGAATACGACCTAATGAGCACAAACACCTGAATACGACACTGCTTTCTGTCCTGACACAAATCATACAATCATTGGTAAAAAAAAAAGAAAATAATAACGAGCTAGACTACGTATGATCAAAGTTGAATCTGTATCGAAATCCAACCCATATGCCTCGTTCATGTCATATTGGAGTCACTGTAGATTTCAAATGTAGTGATGTACTTGACTTTTTTGTAGTCTCTATATCCTGTATAAATAAAGCATTTACACCTAAAGGGTCATTTATGCTTGTGTCAATCAATTGCACATTTGTCCTCTCCTATGGTAATATGAGAGGCCATTTCTATATTACTTAACATGCATATGATACACACTTAAGAATGCAGTGAGGTACCTCACTTGGCACTTCATAATACGGAAGTACTTGAAAATGTAGCAACTAGGAATGTGCCAAATCCAGTCTTTTTAGTAGTCTCTATATCCTGTATAAAGGATAAAGAGGTCCACACCAGGTGAAATTTGAAAGTAAATGTACTAAACAAGCTAAAATATACAAAACTAAGCCAGCAGCACCATAATGTCTGAGTCAAACAGATTTAAGGAGAGATTTCTGGATCTATCTTTGTTGTCCTGTTTTAAGGTATTAACGTCTGAAATCCTGCATTACAATATAAATAAAGTAGTTATTAAGCATCTCTATCTTGGATTTCTGAAGTTTAATTGTCTATGTCAAATGTTTTTACAACCCTGTCTCCTAGAAAATATGCTATTGCTAATACTTAACAACAGCAAACTGATGATGATGAAACATTTTTAATTAATGTATCTGGCAAGTGGCAAAATGTTGATATTGAACATATACAGTAAGTACAATGTTCCATAACTAAACACAAGAAAAAGACGGTGGCCTTTGTTTACAGAAAAAGTCCACAGTGACATTAACACATTTAACTTTTTAAACTTTTCCTAACCCATAACTAAAGGATATTTGTTGCCTAAGCCTAACCAAACATGGATCTAGGATGTGAACCCTGGTCTCTGGTATGAAAGTCCTGTACGTTGTACACCCTCCATCCACCCTAACCTCCTCTCTATGACTTGCTCGCAGTACATAAATGTAACACTGCTTTCACTCGAAAAAAACCTTGCCTGTAAAAATAATCCACAGGCAATCACACAATCACAACCTAATTGGGAAAGCTAATCAGTATTATGTATATGTCATTTCTAAGAGACAGTGTTGCTTTTTTGCTACTTTTGAGTAGCCGGTATTAGTAGCAGAGTAATCTTACACTAATTTCAGGAAATCTTTTCAAGTCATTTTTGCTACCGTTGGCAGATATATATATATATTTTTAATAACAAATCTCTTTTGATTACATATTGAAGTGCAGATGTATCAGCAGTTGTGTCTATAGGATCTTTTTGCATCATCTGAGCTAAAAGTAGGACATTGGACATTAAAGAATGCAGCCAGACTTGTGTCTGCATCCCCACATTCACAGAAGATCATTGAGGTAATACATGTCATTAATTATCATTCCCGGGGCCTACAATGGGAGACTGGCTGTGATGCTGAAGGTGTTCCCTGGGGCCAGCACTGGGACTTGGAGACACCATAATATTACCACACTGAGAAAGTTTGCCGAGCATGCATGGTCTTTTTCAGGAACACCCTGCTTTACATTCATGCAGGGAATGTTCCAGCTCTGCATCTTGAGTTTATATTACAGAGTACCACACAAAATACAGCAACTCTCCATTTTCAACTTTAGAATGCAGGATGCATTTTGCAGACTGTGGATTTGTCCTCCTCAGTGTAGTTGTATCTTCATGGCCAATTTGGACAGGGATGATAACAGAAATGAATAATTCTCCCAATGAACATATGACAAGTGAATATTGTATTAAGATACTCTTGAAAACCCCCCAACCTATCCTTTAAGCTTATCTAAAAAATTTTGAAGTCAGCAGATGTCGTTTAGAAGTACTGCAGCCTAAGGCACTGTAATGCATACACGCATTATAGCTTCAAAATAGACATCTTTAATTTTTGACTTGCTGTGCATTTTTGGAGAGCTGTGTTTTTCCCAGGATAACCTTTTTAATGTTCTTAATGTGGATCTTAATGTGGATTAGCCGTACTTCTCTTGAATGGTTTAGTGCCTAGAGCTGTGGGCATATCTAATGGGCATTAGATAGTGCTCCCTTAAAAAGTCCTATTGTATTTAAATGGGGAAAAAAATTCTCCACCCTTCCTTCTGAAATATAAATAATTTCTTAAAGGTTAATTTCACTCTCTCATCAGAATTTTGATAATCAGTGATCCATTAATTAAGCATTAACGCCATGTTTAGATAGACGAATCCTCATTTATTTCATTGAGGCTACTGTGTTAATATGGCAGGGGTGCAGATGCAGCTTTGGCAAAAAAACCACAGGATCATAGGTTAACATCACCTGGCCAATCAAATAATGCAAACACACATCTTTGGTTGATTACTTTGTGATGTGAATGGCTTTCCAGTGCTCCAAAAGCTACATAGTATTAAAATTTGTGGTGACTAGTGTTTTGCTATCTGATAAACCTTCAGACTCATGGATCGAATACTCAGACCTTCAATTAAGCAATATTATATCAGAGGTTGTGCTTTACCATCATTGTTGGCACGACAGTGATGTGGTCAGGAACGAGGTGCTTGCATCAAGTTCCATAAGCATCCCTCTCATGTAATTTTGTTATTATACAACATTTACCAACAAAATAAAATATATAAACAAAATGTATTCATATTGTGAGGCAGTTCGCTCTAAAAATAAAAAAAACTTTTTCCTTGCATTATCTCTGTTTCCATGGAAATACATGGGGTATGAATAATACCTGGAAAACAATCACTCACGTCAGTAGACTCCTATGTAATGAAATCTAGTTTACTACTTCAGCAAGTAGGCCAACCCTTAGTAACAACCTAGCAACAGAAACGATTTCTAGTCCCTGCTGAGTCAGCCAGCTAACTTGAGCTGACGCTTTCTAGAGATCGTGGTATTTCCCAAACTGAATGAATACCACACATATAAACACAAAACTGCTTTGCTAGCTCAATTTTGTTGTAACTAAGATATTCGCTGTAAAAAATAATTTTTCCATTGACAGATTTAGCTACTACATCTGCGAACTTCACAGACATTTTTAAGCTAGTAGCACTGCATCACTGACTCATCAGCACAGCAGATCAAGAGTGGAAGCTGAGATATACTCTATACTGAAGGAAAAATGGTTACATTTGCTGTGTATGGGGGTGCCGGTTAAAGATAAAGAGTGGAGAGGGGTTTGGAATTACAACAGAAAAAACAAGTTTGCCAAGTTCATACACATATCTCCGCAATTCAAATCAACCACCAGTCATCTACTCAGAAATTACTGTTGCTGTTAGCGCAACGTCACGGTCCGTAGTTCTAATGAATGGCGGAGTAATATTTTTAGTGATGAGGCTTTTTTCATTTGAGTACGGCTAGGTGTGCTGTGAGCATGTTCAGATTGCTTGGTCGGAACTACATGTTGTATAATGAAATGCAATAATTACTGAAATTGTATCTCATTGTCTAGACTGTACCACAAAGACTTGTCTGAATTGATGTTTCATAAAGACTCTTTCATAGTGTTTGTTATTGCAACTGATGGTGAGGTAAGGTATGACATTCATCCATTATTTTTATTGAGGTTCTCCATATATTGAGGTATCCATACACATAACATAATACATCACACAAAGGCTGCTGACTACAATGGAGAGTGTGCCTTATTGTTCACTGGTGTGTAGTTCATGTGTCCTGTTTCCATTTATATCATATGTGTTTAAAAAGCAGAATTATGTGAAAATGTTGTTGATCTTCCCATTCTATTAAACTTAATTAACATAGGCTATTGTCACTATTACTAACTCAATGATACATTAGCATTTGTCCATTTAAATTTCACAATACTGAGACAGGGATCAACTTCAGAGCTCTTTAAAAAGATACCCTGCAAGGCAACAGTGACCATTGTGAATATCATTCATGATCATTTTCATTCAATTTTTTTGTCATCATTTATCTGAAGGGTAAACCTGGAGTACATTAGAAAGAGCAGAAGTAGATTTCAATGTGTCATCTGGCCATCTTGAGCATGCTCCTGTCCAAGTATACAGTAATTTAAGTCCATCATTTTGAAGTTATATTATGTAACTATTCCTATGACCTATGACATATATTTTGTTCAGTTGTATACTTATATTATCCAAGATGTTTCCAACAATTTTCAAACCCAGAGAAATCTGTAATTTTAATCAAGGTAATGTCATACCCCTTCTACCAAAGAGTATATGCGCACAAGATGGTGATCATCTTGTGTGCATGAGTTGGCATTGTGGTTGTCCGGCACAATGACGCCTATCAAAGAGTATATGCATACAAGATAATATGGCATTGTAGTTGTCAGTCAGAAACTGTCTTTGATTGACTTTATTAGTTTTAAGCCACATTTTTATGATAACCTTTTTAGATCTTGGTCGTTTTTAAGTATATCTTTTAACTGGACGAAGGATTTTAGTCATCAGACATCTGGATCTTAAGTTATCAGAGAAACAAGCTGAGTAAACATTAGCAGCAGCTCTGCTCACACAGAGCCCCTCCTGGATGTCCTGTGTCCGCTGAACATTCTTGGTGAAACACTGATTTTTTATGTGAAACTGCTTTATACAGTGTTTTTACCAGTTTTAATGCCTGTGCACGTTTGTTTTGGATAGGAGGAGACCTCTGTGGAAAATTCAACTCCCGGTGAAAACCTGTTGAACATCTGGATCTTAAGTCAAGCTGAGCAAAAGTTAGCAGCAGCTCGTCTCGCAGCCCCTCCTTACGTCCTGTGTCTGCCGAATAGCATCGGAGAAACAGATGTTTTATGTGAAACTGTTTTATTCACTGTTTTTACCAGTTTTAATCACCGGGTCTTTGTCTGTGAGAGGAGGGTGGGTAATTGTGGGTAATTCAGCTCATGCAAAAACCTCATGAATGATGAACACCGAAGGAATCCTACCTGGGAGAAGCTGGTTGTTTAACATGAAGACAACAACTCCCATGATCCCACGCTACTTCACAACGTCATTAAACTCGTCTTTTGTTATTGTTTTGATTGAGAGACCCCTAGTGGTAGAAATGACATATTGTGCATTTAAGTGGAGCAGTAAGACTATTTAACACAGCGGTGTGTAACAGTGAAAACATATTGCATTCGATATTTTATTTTATATTTTAGATACTATATTTTACTCATAAAGATTAATCTGTTCTGACATGAACAGAAAAAATGTTGGCTAGGACCTCTTACCACAACCACTTTAGCTCAGGCTTTATTTTACAGAATATCAAAGGGGATATATTATGCATTTACTTATTTTCAGTCATATATATAACGTTACAGTGTCAGATGTTCATATTAAACGTGGCCAAAGTGTCACATAATGAGGTAAACGAATGTAGAAGTAGTCCTAGTGAGCAAAAAGCACCAGCTTCAGACTCTCTGAACGCTTGTTGGAAACATCGGGGATAATGTAAGAGCACAACTCAACAAAATATATAACATAGGTCCAGTTGTTTTTTTGGCATTTTAATGCAGAATAATTACATATTATAGCTTTAAAGGGTCAGTTCACCCAAATAATTAAAAAGTCACTTACCATGGTATTTAATCATACAAATAGGGTTAGCTACTTTTATTTGTGGAGGTCCTAAAATTTTCACCTCAAATTTCTGCAGCTGCAAAAACACAAGAAGTGAATTGAATTTTTTTGTTTGGCAGTTAATGAATTAAAAATTACAACCCAAGAGCAGTGTGTCTTTCAACAAATAAAAACTACTCGCTGTGAACAGTTTTCTTTAGAACCACTTTTTACCAAAGTAATAGTTCCTGTGGAAACTCTCCAAGGTCTGTGGATTAATTCAAATACTTTGAGTGCCATTCACCTCCTCTGTACAAACGTTTCACAGTTGGACATCTTAAAAGTAAGCAAATAAAACCAAAGCTGTCTACATTGCTCGATACCACTCGGAATACAGTAAGTGAGAAAACATGTTTTTGGTGATTTGGGTGAACTTACCCTTCAACAAGATGAGAACAGAGCTGAGTAACAAAACTGATTTGATGCTGGTTTCATTAAATATCATAGTTGGACAGGAAACCAGTATTTGCACATTTGTTTGTGATATCTACATTTCTGAATAAACTGCCAACTATCCCCATCACTGTTTCTCTTAATAACACTATGGGTGTCAGTCAATATGATAATGTTCAGTTGATGTTGAAACAGTATGCATCTTACCATTTATATGGAAAACAGTCCACAGCTCTGATAGTGTTACCTTGCTCAGAACCTCTACCTTCTAACTAAAGTAAACCTTTAACTAAAACCAACAGCTGGAAATGAGGTAAGAGCGTGTGAGTGCCCTGTAACCTTTGGAGATTGTCAGAGAAATGAGTGTCAGACACATTGTTATCACTTCTCTTTATGGCATCACATAGGGAACAGCAGCTGCTTGTGTGTACGTATGTGTGTTGGAGTGAGTCGGAGTGTGTACTTAAAGCCACCCTCTATAAATCAACGTCAAACCACGATGAAGGCTATATATGACTTTGAGGCAATTATCACATAGGACAGACACCTATGTAGACATACAGAGTGACTGGGAGTCAATTATCGCTGTGTGGCTGCTTAATTTTCACTGCTGGTCTGATCTACGCGTGGGAAGTAATGAAAAAAGGGGCTACAGGAAGTGTTGAAATATTGTGCAAAGTTCTTTGATTTGCAAGAATAATGCAGCATTTTCAGTGAGTTGGTAGCGTTGGTGAAATGTAGTAGGTTTAGATACTCTGTCAGTCAGTTTTTGTTTTTTAAAAATGTATTCTATCCCTCAATTTGAATTCTTTTCAGGCTGGAAAATGTTCGTGAACAGCATGATTCTTGCTACTCTTCGTGAGAAACCAGGAAAACAAAACTTCACTGTGGACTCCATCATAAAGTGACAGCTGGGGCAAAGGGGTGCTGTACACTGACTAGGACTGGAGCTTTAAATGCCTCTGACCTGTAACCATCACCCATTGCAAATATATAATTGATGTGCAGTATGGACTAGTCTCATTAGAATCAAGAGAAAGATTTGTCAAGCTATATTGACACTGTATAAAGAAAGGAATCTCTGTCTGTCTGTATGTATGTATATATGTATGTTTGTCCTTCGCATATCTCGACCATTCATCCAGTCTACTTCATACCTGGCAGGTGGATTGCTGGGGAATCAAGGAAGTGCAATGTCAGTATGTGAAGTTGTTTGGATGAGCATTTCTCGAGAAACATATTTACAATACTTCATAAACAACATTGATTTCTTCTGCCCTTGCAACCCACATTATGGACAGAGGTGGGATTACATCCATAGTGTTAATGACTTGAAAAAGTTTAAGAGACTTAAGCTATTCTATTTAAGTGTGAACAAAACTTGGTCTCAAGCACGTTCAGAAATATAGAAAAATACTTCATAAACAACTTCCGCCTGTGAATTCAACAAGTGGAAATACAGACAGTGCCATTCTGCCATTGCAACCCACACTGTGGTTAGAGATGGGATTACATCCATAGTGATGTGAACTGCCATAGAGAATCAATTGACAAAGTTTGGAGAGTTAAGCTCTATTCCCGTTCTTCACACTCGGGAACTTTGTATGAGTGTTCAAGACATAGTGCAGGATGTCTCAGGCATGTTTTGAATGGGCACTACAGTTCATCCGATCAACTTCAGCTCAACTCAAAATTGTAGTCTCCAGATATTCTGTGTGTGAGGCATTTAGGGAGCATTTGTAAATTGCAGGGTCTACCAATAGACTGCATATGAGGCGTTAAGAGAACATGGGTCAATTATAGTGTCTACTGATAGCCTGCATGTGAGGCATTTATGGAACATCTGTAAATTGTAGCGTCTATCAATACCTGAAGTTGAGGCATTTCGGGAGCATCAGTGAATTGTAGTGTCTACCAATAATCTGCGTGCGAGGCATTTAGGGGACAGGCACTGTTTTCTCTAGTTATTGAGAAATCTGCCCCTTCTGAACATGCATGTTTTGAACGGCACTACACTAGTACTACAAATTAAAAATAAATGGAAATCTGAACACGGAGATCGTATTGAGGATAAAACATGACACAAAATATATGAGAATATTCATATCATCACATGAATCATGTAAATACTTGGACAGAATAGAAAAATATAGAAATATATCAAAACAGGAAAATATCAATATTATTTCCTATCCCCAGTCAGAACAGTAACAAGACTAAAATCTATAGTCCAGCTAGCAGCTCTGTAAGCACAGTAGTGCTTTGAACCAAATGCTAAGTCAGTATAAGGTTCTATTCTCTAGCGCAAGGCACACAGTGGCAATGCTAACATGCTGATATTTATGGTATTTGCCATGTTTACATCTTAGTTTAATGTGTTAGCATGTTAACATTCGCTAGTTATCACTAAACACAAAGTACAGCTCAGGCTGATGGCAGTGTCATTAGTTTTACAATATCTTGTCATAGATAGACCCATGTAATGGACAAATTTGTAATGGATGATCCATCCCTTAGTTATCAATACATTTTACCTAAAGGAGACCTATTATGGTTTCCCTTATTTTCAGTCATATATATAATGTTACAATGTCGGATGTTCATATTATTGGCCAAAGTATCAAATAATGAGGTAAACATATGTAGAAGTAATCCCTGTGCACAAAAAGCACCAGATTCAGACTGCTCTGAACACTCGGTTTCCAACAGTTTTTTCTACTTTCAGCCCAAGCTGATGTCGGCTTGTGACATGATTTCTTTATATGGTCATCAGCTCCACTAACAAAAACACATGGTGTTTTTTTCATTGTTTTGGTGGTAGTAATGCCGAGTCATGACTGGAGTTGAGCTGGCACGCTGTGAGTGTTTTTCCATTCCAAAGCAGTGCAAAGTAAAATAAGTTGTTTACCTGTTGGAGGTGTGCTGGTCATCTGCAGCTCTTCATCAAACATCATCATCACTCTGGCTGCTTGTACTATTACTCCCTGCATTATTTCTAACTGATCCGCTGAACAAACAGCTTCATGTATCTCAGTATGTTGTTGTTTGGATTCATCCTCTGAGAACCACAAATGTCTAATGTCTTTCTGATAGTTTAAAAGTACACTTTCAGTGAGGTCAGTGTTTGGACTCTGACTCTGGTTACATGTACCCCAGCTATTGTTTTTCTCTTTTTTTGTTTGTTTTGACAGGGTTGTGACTGACAGGAGGCAGCTTAAAATTTTATTTTGAAGGGAAAAAACAGACAAGGCATGAAGAGGCTGAAAAGCAGTGTTAAGTTGCTTTCTGTTTACAAGTATATGTAAATCTCACCCCACAATTATCATTTGTTTCAACATTGAGCAGAACTTCTTTAAAAATGTATGATATACTTTTTGCCATGATGTTACAGACTGCAGCCCCTCCATACTGGCAGATCAGAAATCCCTAGTTGTTCTGAGCTCTGTGTGGAAATGAGTGACGGTAAATGAGCCTGAGGTGGCTTGGTCGAAAAGAATTTCAAACATCTTTTGTTGTTGTTCATGTAAATGAGAACTGTCAGAATTGGCACACCAAAACCTGTTCTGCACATTGAGGGGAAAATAAAATGAGAAAAAACCTCGAATGACACTGTGCTCAGGTAGGCTACTCTGATCCTCACAGCACCCTTAATGCTACTTTGTGGATGCTGTCTCTGAATGTCTGCAATGCATCACAATTTGCAGATTATAATCACACATCATCATTATTTTTTATCATGTTTCAGAATACAAAGTAATTTCGGGGTCAACAAATGTCTTTTCATGGGTTTTATGTTCTTACTGTCTGTTAGTTGCTACGTTGACTGTATAGTGTTGTATTCAATACTGGCAAAGCCCTCCTGACTGATGATATAGGGGCTGGCTGCTTGGAGTGGATAGAATTTATTTTTTTACAATATACACACACCATGATGGTGTAAATATAGAAAAAAAATGTAGGTGGGAAAATAACTGCTGCTCTTTTCTGTTCATCCTCACAAATGAAAGGAGGAAACTACAAGAGACACTCGGTTTCATTAACCTCATGACTGTATGCATGTGTGTGTTTTTGTGCGTGGAAGATAGAAAGAGTGCATCTGGGTAACTAAGTCTTTGTGCTATGGTGTTGATGTGTAAAAAGAGAGACAGAGAATAACAAACTGAGGTGTTAGTTTCAGTGTTTATACATTAAGTGTGTCTCTGTGTATACATGAACAGTACTGTATGTATTACCATATGATGCCAAGATTTCAGCTAAATCATTTCCAAATGTGTGTGTGTGTGGTTGTGAACATTTCAATCTGTATATGTGCACTCAGATTTATGAATGTGTAAACAGTCTGTCACGTTTGAAAATGTAAACAGTGTGTTAATGAGTGAAATGTGTAAATAAAAGCTGGAAAAAGAGACTTCTTCAGTTCAACTGCAAATAAGCTTCTCAATTGACTTTATGTGTGTATGTGTGACTTCTGCTACACTCCTGCCATGCACAAGATCTGCAAATGTGTGAGATCAGCAGATGTATTTGGAATTTTATGCACTCAACTGTTGCTGTCAGGCAAACACTTCCTCCATGGGCACATTGGCACATTATCCCACAACAAGCTCAACGAATATAATTGTTTAATTTATTAATGTTTGTGGTTAGGGTGTCATGATTGAGGAAACAGCCACTCCCAGCATATTTAGAAATGTTTTTGACTGCTTCCATTTTATCAAATGTATCGGCCCTCATTGACTCAGCAACATGTGTCACCCTCACGTTTTTTATGCTTCGAGTCTATTTTCTTCTCCTCTGGCACATTTTGTGAAGTGTGTGTAATCTGCCCAGACAGCTGTTTAAATCACACAAATATCCCACTGTATATGTGTTTTGACCTTATTAATGTATCTATATTGAATGATCAAGGTTCCAAGTCTGCCTGTGAGCTTGTTTTACTACAGAGCAGTTTGGAGAAAATCAGTGAAACAAAAAGTTAATCAAAAAAAGTGTTGATTTCTTCCTGTGGAGCCTACATGACAATTATTTAAGTTCAGTAAATTTCTGCTGTCAGCCTGGTGACAGTTTGGCCGGCCGTTGTCCCCTCAGCATCAGGAACTGCTGCTGACAGACAGCTGGTTCTGAGGACAGAGACATCAGAACGCAGGTCAGAGTCACCGTGGATTGAACGGATATAACGCTTTAAGAGTGGTTTCCCAGTAAAAGGCATCAATTCCCAGTTGTATGTGTCTTTTGTTTTCCCACAAAAGATGAAAATCTGGGAAGGTCAGAAGGTGGTGATATTACACATGAAGCTGTTTGACAACGACCCAAAATTGGGAAAACAAGGAAAAAGATGAAGAAGATTACTACAATGCAAAAGAAGAAAATGGAAGAGGATAAGGAAGACTAAAGGCCTGTCCTCACTCTGACCCTCCCCAAAGACACAACTGGGTGTGGGGGGAGTTCCCTATTCCCTGTCAGTCAGGTGGTGTTAGAGGTGACCTTGGCCTTCTCATGTCTGGTTTGGATGGTATGATCCAGTGGCTTTTGAGTGACAGGATTCATATCTAATATTGTGTCACAACAGGGGATGCAAGCATTGAGCTTTGCCACCCACCAACCATGTGTGAAGGATTCTGTTCTATGAGTACTGAATTCCCAGTATACCGCAACGCCCATTTATACAGATGGCACTGGGTGGGTATTGAGCAGCTTGTCTCAAATGGCAAGTAAGTAGAGTAGTAAGCATGGAGAGCAGATTAGAGAAGTCTACTTTTGCTCACAGAGCTAGGGTTACAATGTGGAACCCTTAAGCCTATCCCTCTTGCCTCTTTTTGCTACCTTGTAGCATAAAACATCACACACCAGCTGGCACTGTGGCAGTGTACTGACAGCATCACTATAGACTGCAGCCATTTGGATCAGCCAACATGAAAAGTTGCCCAGTGCAGCTTTATGAAATGAGAAAAAAAAAATCTGAAACGTAAAGTCCTGTGACAAATCCATCATGGTATGAGTATGTGAAAATATCTCTCCCCACTGCTGTATAAACAATCAACTTCTCTCTGGTTAGGCAACCATAAAGAGATCAAAACTACTCCCACAGGAGTTAAAAAATTCCATGTCTGTGGCACTTTTATAAATCCAGCACTGAGCAGATTCCTATAGTAGGATTTTTATAATTCTACTGAGGCCAGGGGAGAGAAAGAAACACCGGTAAAAAAAAACAGGACAACAAGGCCTGTCTGGTCAAAGATGGTCTGTTCTTAGAGCTTCTGTTCTGTTCTATTCTGGACACACACACACACACACACACACACACACACACACACACACACACACACAGTTAGCTGGTCAGCAATGGGATGAGCAGGGCAACAGGGTTATTGATTTCTGCTTGTTGTTGTTTGGAAGGATAACTTGTCATAGCGGCTCTCCAGATGATGTCAGATAGAATTCACACAGCAACTACAGCTGTCGTGGTGAAGGAATTTACACCTCCTGTGATTTAGGGTGGCTAAACAGTGCGATATGCAGTCATATGTGCTCATATGTGTTGGCTAAATGGAGCAGCAGTACCTGATGAACGTGGAAAACACTTTAAATCGTGTTGTGGCAGGGAACAACATTGGCCTACAGCGAAGTCCGCTGAAACCTGGGATTTTTGAATGGAGTCCAGCTGGACACGCCTTTAGATTGTATGATTGGTGGAAAACTACTTTACCTCGCAGGTTAAATAGCAGTCTGCTTGGCCACACAGTGCACAGTGACCTGGGAAATTTAAACATATAACTGAGACAAAATATTTATACAGGTGTGTTTTTAACCACGGTTGGCTTGTCTATAGCGTGGTATTGCAATATTGAGGTTATTGCAACAGCCCAAACAGCAACAACAAGAGTCATTTAATCTCCTCAGAGGGAATGAAGAGCAAATTTAAAGATACGACACTCAAAGGCAACACTTTAACCCTGTAAAGCCTGTCGCAATATTACAACAATCACTTTTAGCTCTCCTAAAAAAAAATCTGTAAATGTTTTTTTTTAAAGACCACATTTACATAGTCAATGGGTCCTATTGTTTATCCTTGCAATGCTATTGGATAGTTAATGTATTTATAGGTCCGGCCATCTGGCCATGAACTCACACTACCTGCAAACTTTCTGGCAAGCTCATCTTCTTCTTTTATTGGACTGGATTTGTCAAGAAAGAAGTAAGTAACATGCTTTGAATATTTTTTTGTGATAATTACAATGTCTAGAACATGTAGATACTTAGTTATTGTGGAATACATTCATCAAACTTGATTTTGAGCTTGTTATGTCTATGTTGTAATTCTACAACGCTGGGTGAGGTTGGTAGTCAATGTGCACCTTACACATGACATGGGGACACTGCACTTCTCACATGTTCACATATGGAAAAAATACTAATAGAAATATAATTTCTTTGACGATTCACTATATCTAAGTTCTAAATTTGTTTTCTCTGTTAAAATTTTGAGTTTAGACAAGAATTGAACAAATGAATAAACTGTTTCTGGTTGCAGTACTTGAAGCTCTATCTGTAGCAGAAACTGTATCTGTATCTTATCAGTTAAAAAAATACATTTAACTGATCCTGGGCTTTTTGTTTGTTTGCCCAAATAGTTGCCTGTTACATTAGTTAGAAACAGGTTCTGACTGTTCTGAATGTTTTGGGGGATGGTTGTTGCATTGTTCAGGGACAGGTGTGAATGGTCCTGATGTGGGGATGTAAATGTTCTGGGGGGATGGAAGTGCCCCTTTAGGTATGATAAGTAGAGAGCATAATAGGCTAGTTAGACAGTATTGTGTGAATTTAGTGAAATGTGTAAATGAATTACGATTAATTTGCACTGATATTATTTAGCCTGGGAAATACTTGGCTCTCAATCCTGAACACTTGGTCCACCACCCTATTTATTCCTTCAGGTTATCTCATACAATGTACTACTTTTATGTATCATTAATACAAATATTTATTATTATTTGTTTTTACTTTTTCCATTTCTGAATGCAACCAGCAAAGACAGGTCTCCCGTACAGTGTGCAGGATATGATTGTTGCCATCCAAAATGGAGAGACTGATTTTGAAATGGAATCAGACAACACTGATGCAAGTGACGAAGAGGCAGATGAAGATGCCAGTGGAGTGGACGAAAAAATCCAACAACCCACTGACTTCCCAGCCAGAGAATATCATCGAGCCCCAATCAAACAAACACACCATTCCCTGTGACAAGGTATCGCTTGCTGAAAAATCACACATTTTCCAGTGAAGACGAAGAGAGGACGCTGCAGACACTGCAATAAAGGATAAACCAACATGCTATGCAGCAAGTGTGATGTTCATCTTTACTTTTCAGAGGAAAAGAAGTGTCTTTGGGACCATCACTGCAAATGAACATGGCTGAACACTGAGATGGAGATGAAATTCAGTTTTGTAAATACAATTTTATTCTGTTTTTTTTTAATTAATAAATGGCTATTCATAAAAAATATGACTATTATGTGATTATTATTCATGGTATATACTGTTATGGGGCTAAATAAGAAGTCAACCCTGCAAATTAACCCCTAGTTGTTCTGTATATTTGTTCAGAGAATGTGTGGCCCCGGTTTAATCAAGGGAACAGCACTGTCTGTAGCGGGATTTGCTGAGACCGCAAACAAATATTTTCCAGTAATCTTGCAGTGCATCTTTTTTCTTTTGCATTTAATTTTTGCACTCACTGTTCTCACTCCAGGTGTATCAACATTATAACAGCTGGCTGAGACCGGAAAAAATACTTTCCAGTAATCTTACGGTGCATCTTTTTTCTTTTGCATTTAATTTTTGCACTCACTGTTCTCTCTCCAGGTGTATCAACATTATAACAGCTGGCTGCTGAACAGCAGCATTTGAATAGAAATGGACAAATTTACATTCTCCATTTCACCACCTGCATATGTGGTTTAGGCCATAGACCTTTTTTGATGAATCCTAAATCATGTCCACATTAACAGGCAACTGTAAGGTGACTTGACAAGATACATTATATTCACTGCATTGGATTACTTGCTACATAAATTGATTAATCATACATTTGTTAGAAGTTTGCACCACTACAGCTGCAATAGCAACTATGTCAGGTCATCCATCTTTTGGTCCTAGTCTCGAAGAGGGTCTCTGTGGCAAAATTAAGACTTAAATTGTTTTAGTTTATATTGAGCTCATTTTTTGTAGATTTGTGTTTTATCAAACTGCACACAAAAAACCTGGGGCGAGGTAGTATTATTCAATCATAGGAGTACTGTAAGATGGTAACAACAATAATTTTCATGATCAAATAAGTCTGACTTGTGTTATTTTAATAAGTGATTCATTGTTCAGTGTATAAAATGTTGGACACTGTGAAAAATCATCAGTTAACAAATTGTCTGACCAACAGTCAAAAAACCCAAATATGTTGAGTTCATCATCATGGAAAACTGAGAAAACTGTACCACTGAATTTATGGCATTTTTTCATTCATTCATTAGTCAGCTGACTAATAGATTAATCATGTGATTATGTTAGCTCCAGGATACCGCCATATATAGTGGGCCTCAATGGGGGCCCAACAAAAAATTGGATGTGTACATACCTTTGAAGCAAATTTGTGATTTGTGATTTTGGACCATATATAGTAATTGAAATTGACTTGATTAGATTTGATTTGATGGATAGATGTATTCAGATTGAGGAACATCCCTCTTAGAATATGTGTGAAGGACATATGAAAGATTGACAGTAGGAATTCATACAGGCCCATGATCAATCACATGCCGTTGTGGTTGGAGAGGCTGTTGGAAAAAAACAGACAGGCTTCAGCTGACATTCTGCAAAGATACACATGAATGTTTCTGCAGGTTTGTGCAGAGAAAGGCATTATGGGTAATTGTAGGATGGTTCTATGTAACAAACCATCTGGCGCATCAGGTTATGTGCATGTGGTTGATGACTGAAAAACGTGGTTGAAACACATCCGGTATAGATAGCCTGGTGTTAAGCCCAGTTCAGACCAAAGATTCACCACAAGACGAAACAGTTTTAGAATGTCGAAGGAAAAAGTTGCAGCGGTGTGAACTGGCCCATCTCAGCTCAATTAAGACCGGTTGATGGCATCACCTGCTACTGAGCTTGTCAAGTCGCCAGTGGCTGGTTTTAGAATGTAAGGCACATCACCTGTTTAAACAATCAGTTCATAGCAAAGTCAGCTGGACAAGTCAGCAAACCGTCACCTGATAAAAATTGCAGAGTTTTGAACGGAGGAAAAGAGCCTCTTGTTTTTTTCATTTTCTTACTGTTTCATCAATACTAGAAATGCAACTATAGCAAGTAACTCACTATCCTCATCCTCATTCATATTTTAAGATGCTACAAATTATATCCCGCTACAAAAAAGAAGCCATCAGTTAGAATGGAAATACAGAGAGTCGTTGCTATGGGGATGATATACTGTCTCTTCTAGTCGTATTAGTGTAAACTTGTAGTAATTGCAAGTAGCTGCATTTTTCAACTTGTCTCGTCATGAATCTTTGGTCTGAACTAAGCCTTAGAGTCATCCACAATCTAAATATGACACCTAAATTCCAGCTAATATACAGTAGTTGATTCTACAAACACAATTGAGTCATCTACTCACCACCATGTCTGTCAGAGGCAAATGGCCACCACCATGGCTGAGAGCTGAAGCCAGTGCAGTTCCACTAATGGCTGCTAGATGCTAGAAAAGTCCTCTCAGAAAGAGCCAGTTCATTCTTTGACGATGCACCTCGCTGTGATTGACCTGTAGTGGTTTGGTAGAAGATTGTCCTTTATGATGTGTGTCACCAGGCAACTGTCAGATAAAAAGAAAGCTGTTCTTTCCTAAAATTTTAACTTATTCTTTCTTAAATTGGCTATGTTCAGTGGCGAGTAATTTGGAAAGTAATTAGTTATTATTCCATATTAAACGCACAATATGTAATTTCAGCCGCTAGGGGTCTCTCAATCAAAACTATAACAAAAGATGTGTGATGATGGTGTAAAGTAGCAAGGGATCATGGGAGTTGTTGTCGTCGTTGTTAAATAACCGGGATAGGATTACTCCAGTGTTAATCATTCGGGATGTTTTTACTGGGAGCCGAATTACCCGCAGAGGTCCCCTCCTCTCCAGAACAAACGGACCCGGGGATTACAGGTAAAAACACTGAATAAAGCTGTTTCACCTAAAAAATCAATGTTTCTCAGACGATGTACGGCAACCACCAGACGTCCGGTACGGGCTGTTAGCTGAGCTGCTGCTAACACTTCTTCAGTTTATGTCTCTTATAACGTCAGATCCAGACATTCGGCTGGTTTCTCCTGGGAGCCAAATTATCCGCAGAGATCTCCTCCTCTCCAAAAACAAATGTACACGCAGATTAAAATCGTTAAAAATGCTAGAGCTGTTTCACCTAAAAAGTCAATACTTCTCCGATGATGTTTGGTGACCACTGGACTTCCTGGAGGGGCTGTTAGCCGAGCTGCTGCTAACATTTGCCAAGTTTATTTCTCTGATAACTTAAGATCCAGACGTCCAATGACTAAAATCCTTCTTTCAGCTAAAAGATATAGTTAAAAGCGACCTAAATTTGTCGTGAAAATGTGGCTTAAAACTGACTTAAAACTTAAAACTGGCTCAATTAATAACAGTTTCTGTGGAACAAGCACAACACAGATATATTATCTTGTATGTGTGTAAGTTACTCTTTGGTAGACGCCATTGTAGCGGACAAACACAGCCCTGCCATATGCATCTTGTGTGGTGCAGAACTCACTGCTGCTAAACTGTTTAAACCCATGAATAGTGAGATACTTGTTTGCCTTTACTCATGCAGGTGTCTACCCCTGTTCCCCCTCTTCCTCCGATCATCTTCTGCTCTCCTTCCTGCATTTACTTAAAACATGTGTTCCCCAGCAAATGCCACTCCCTTCCTCCTCCAGCTATTCTTCAGACTGCAAACAGCTTTTGTATTGACAGTCACATTGCCATATTTTATCTAGTCCTGAAGTGTCCTGTAGTTATGCTGTAGAAGAGTCAAAATATTATTCTTCCAGGAGGGATATGAAGCATTATGTCAAACTGTAATATCATGCAATTTTCTGGTCATGCCTCTGTCCAATGTAGTTGTTGCCCCACCATTTTTTTCCTACCTAAAGACACCACTGGCTAAGTTGAACTGAAGTGTCATACTCCAAAAGACAAAACTAGGCCCATCAACTAGTACTTCTAGTCTAAACTAGTCTAGTTCTAAAGTACTTCTATTGCCTTATTCAGTTAGAAGTGAAGCCAGAACAGGATTTTGTAGATGTTTTCAAGTTATTTTCAGTTTTTCTGCATTTCATAACCTTGTCCGAATATAGTCATTCTATTAAAGCATAGTCTGAAGGTTACACTTTTATAGATATTAATATAGAAGTCAGCTGCAAAAGCAGCTGCAATAAACTTTGTGTGGCAGACAGCAGCACCAGACATGATATCTGACTGCACACCTATAATACTAATGGTATGACTCACTGACACCGTTATTCATTTGTGCTGACCAGGACTTGTCCCTCCCATTCGTGACCTTTGTAATTCTAAGGTTCTCACTAAGGGGCCATTATTTCAGTCATTTCACAACCAGAAAAGTCAAAACTCACCTTAAATATCTTCTCGACTTTTTTGACAGCTGTAATTGTGTAACTTTTACTTTGAATAAGAAAAGTGTGTCACACTTTTAACCATTTAAGCCATTAAAGCTGATGTTACCTTGTAAAAGTGTGCGATAAGGTTTGAGAACACTACAGTTACAGCTTCATTTGCAAGGAAATAAATCAATTTGTTTGTATCCATATTTGTACATCAAAGTATTTCATTTTTATTGATGAGGGTAGCATGAAAACTGAAGTCTGTAACTTTCTGTACATTCTTGGCCTCAACAGCAGTGTGAAGTCTTTACCAAACATGGCTCATTTTCAAAGTTTTATGCATCAAAATTTTGATTTCAGTCTCAATGACTGGTGTGTCTCACAGATTGATATATTCAAAATGCAAAAAGACAAGGACTCTAAAGCCCTGGGGGCAATTTTCATGACACAGCATAACATTTTGATGGAAAAACACTCATTTTAGTGCCTTAATGGCTAACCGCAGTGTGTGAAATACAAGGTGTCTCAGGGGTCTGATACCCCTTAATTGACAGCTCGGACCCACTGAAAATCTCAAAATGAAAATATGGGGAGGTCTCAACAATGTTCCTAATTATTTTCAATATATCTAAACAATTAGGTTTATTTTTATGTAACTGAATATTGCAGTCAAACTATTTATGTTAAATGCTGGTTTCTCCGCCTCTGCATATTTAAGACAAATTAAAATGTGAACTAATTTATGTACAAAATAAAAGTCCTGTATTTATCTTGAGAAAAATTGTTTAAAAAGTCCTTAAACAATCCTTATATCACACAACAAACAAATAAATAGATCAATAAAAAAAAGCAACCGCACTTGTTCTTGTATAGTGACTTGAATCTAGTGGCTGATGTTTGCCTGTTCTGTTTTGTACCACCCGTGGCACCGTGGCTCCCTGATTGTCACAGGGTATTTTGCACACAGTAAATATCATTAGATTTTGACATTTGTTTCAAAAAGTAAGTTTTGGCCTCATAGTGGAGTAATTTAGTGATTTCTGAGGCCAATAAAATAATTAATAATTAACTGCAATAATTAACCCTTAGGAGTCTTGGGCTATTTTGGCCGTGTTTGCATTTGTTTGAATTTGCCTTTATATATTACTTTAAAAAATGTTTAACATGGCAATGTTTGGTATCTTTTTTTTTTTCAGCACAACATCACCTATCTGACCAGACAATTATTTTTTCACTTTGACATACTATATCATCATATTGGACCAAAAAACACACAAAATACATAAAATCCGATCAGGAAAATTGTAGTATTTTCACTATAAGAAACACAAACATGTTCAACAAAGCATTTTAAAGGTTGCAAATGTAAACACAGGTTGCAATGTGAACATATAATGGTAACACTGAGATAAAATCAATCTATATACATCTATTTACAACAAAAAGCAGATGTAACAATAGGCGTTTTTTACTTTTTAGTTATGCCACTCTTCAAAATAGTTGACGTAAACTATTAGACACAGAACTATATTACAGGCCTTGCATTCCCAGAGTTTAGTGAGGTTCCCAAATAGTGCAAATATAATATGTAAAGGTAACACTGAGATAAAATCAAACTATAGGGAGCTATTTACAACAAAAAGCAGGGGTAGCCATAGGTGTTTTTTTCTTTTTCAGCTGTGCCACTCTTCAAAACAGTTGTGGGTGTCCTGCCTTGACACCTTCTCTGGTTACTATTGCTATTATTATTATTATTATTATTATTATTATTATTATTATTATATCATATATCTATTATTATTATCACTGTTATTGTTATTATTGTTGTTATTATGCTTCTCTGTGTCTCTCTCCCCACTACCCCCTCTCTCAAACGGTTGGGTTGAAAAAGCTCAACCCAACTGGTCGTTGCTCTCTTATTCCGACAATGAGCTGTCATCAGCGTCTTCCTCTTGAAAAAACAACTTTATGGCTTGGCTTACGTTAAGCGTTCGCTTCATCTTTCCGACTCAAAAACTTCAAATCTTTCGAAAACTATCTCAGTATCTCCTCACGTGTCTCTGTTGTTCTCTCTCTCTCCCGCTTCTTTCTCTCTCTCCCGCTTCTCTAGCCCGCTTCCCTCTCTCGCCCGCATTTCTCCTCCGTAGGTGCTCTTCATAGTTGGCAATCCCCTATTCCTGAAATGTTGAATCTGTGGAGCATGATCAGCAGATTCGAGCATTTTTTTTGCGTTTCGTCATATGACAAAAAATGACGAAGATATAAAATAAATGCGACGTCTGCTCCGTCCCATCCATCACGCTTTTACACTTGAGTATGCATGATTTTTATATCAACGTATCTCCGTTTTTACTTGGTTTATCAACACCAAACAAAAACCGGCATAGAGTTTCAAGCCAGCACTTTTGACAGAAGTTGACAGCAACACTTAATGTGACTTTGTTTTTCCAACCCAGAGCAAAATAAGTAAAAATGGCAATTATTTTTGAAGGTATGGATTAATATTGATCAATGAGTAATTTTAACATGGAAGTGGCACTACTGTAAAGGTTGGGGTGTCACTTAAAGGATTAGGATTCATCCTCTGGGGACCAGTTCTTGGTCAATCTTAGGGTTTGAATGTAAATGGTAAATGGACTGTACTTGTATAGCGCCTTTCCAGTCTTCCGACCACTCAAAACGCTTTTTACACTATGAATCACATTCACACATTCATATGCTGAATGGATACAGGGGCTACCATGCAAGGTCTCAACCTGCCCATCAGAGGAAATCTAATCATTCACACACATTCACACACTGATGAAGCAGCCATCAGGAGAAACTTTGGGTTCAGTATCTTGCCCAAGAACACTTCGACATGTGGACAGGAGGCCAATCTTCTGATTAGTGGACGACCCGCTCTACCTCCTGAGCCACAGCCATCCCACGTGGCTGTGGAATGCATGTCTTTTTAAAGCCTGCATATCAATATTTCTACATAAACTGATTTTGTCTAATGTGAGATGGGCCACTCATAGCAGCAGTTCCCTGCAGTTCCCCTCAGTTCTGCAGATTGTTTTAGTATCTTTTAGCACATTATTTTGGTTTTACAGCCAGCTTGGTTCAGCCTCACCAGTCTCATCAACCTTGTCTCCAGTCGCAGGAGGCAGCTGTAAGCAAAAATATATCTGATGGCAAATATGCAGATCTTTTAGTTTGATAAAAGTAGCAATACCACAATTCAAATTAATTTAAATGAATAGTTATGCTTTGACCTACACCAGTAGATTTTTTTATTTGAACGTCTCTTCAAACAGTTGATTTACACATTCAGCAGACACAGACATTTGGACTCACGTGTCAGGCAACCTGGTTTGGTCTCCACCAACTCCTGAGGGAAATATCTGGCTCTTTAGCTGCTAATGCTCCACTTTGTTCATCAGCTTGTTGCTAACCGTAGGTGAATTTTCCCGCAGGCGCAAAGCCAGCGCTGGTCCACACAGTCTATGCAATTATCCTCAGGCGCAAGTCTACTTTTTGTGCATCTGTGCCTGTTTGGTAATTTCTGGGCACCAAACGCGCGCTTGTGCCGACATGGGAGGAGAGGCAGAGCTGAGGCTGTGTTTATGCAGATTAGCAGTGCAATTTTGGTGCTCATTTTGGCATGAAATTGTATTTGCGATAAAACCTGCTCAGAACACCTCTTATCACAGACGCAGTGCATTTTCGTAGGTTCAGTTGGTTGAGGCTCACGCACACAGACCAAAAAATCCACAAAACACCTTTCATTTATGTAAAGTTTTGCCCCTTTCACTTTGCCACATGTTTGTCAGATTGACATGAGAATCAAAACACAATTTTATTTTTAAGGAGGGTTCTTACCAATAATATCATCCACATGAGCGTAATCCGGTGACCTGGACTTCAGAAATACGTTCTGTCGGATTCTGTTTCCCACAACAACTTGTAGAATGTCGGATCTTTTCCATATTTATTAATCAGCTGTAGTCATCACACAGCAGCAGGAATGATGCGTGTGTTTCATCTACAGCCCCTGATTTGAGAGAGGGACTGTACATCAGTTTACACGAATGGCACAGCAGAGGTAACTTCATTAATTGTTTAAATCTTCTGACATGGTCATAGGTTTGTTTAGGATCTACGGTAATTAATGTTCTGCATTTTTTAGACATCAGACTAGAAAGCTGTTACTCACAGATTCCAAGTTGAACGGTAAAATCATTTGAAGTAATGTGGCTGTCCTCAGGATGCATCCTAAGCTCCATCAAATCTGTCTGCACCTTTTTATGAAATGACAGATCTGTCTGTTTTTCTGTCACGATGATCATCACAGTGAGTTTTCAGTTATGCCACTTAGAATCAAGTCTCAAAATATTTTCAGTAGTCATTCTGCACAAGGACGTGTATCCATTTAATCAGTGTGTAAAATAGCCTCTGCCAACCGGAGGTCCTGTCAGAATGTATATTTTGGAACTTCAGGTGCTTTACAGAGGCAAACTCATCTCTCTCTCTCACTCAGCCTCTCTCTCCCGTTTCACCTGTTGCTGTATTTAAAGGAGATGAGAGGAGCTCATGTGATTGGTCATTATTGAACCCACCCCAACTCCACCCGCACATAATGCATTCCTCCCACTAGCAATATATTCACTCTCTCTCCTCTATGCTGTGCCTGGCTGAGCCCAGAGTGCACCAGTGCTGATGGTCGTGAAAATTGTAAAAATGTGCTGATCACGCCCACAGGAGCCATACACCAGGAATTAAGACTGTGTCTGCACCCTATTTGGGGAAAATAGGGCCCTGTGTTTGTCTGATGTTTGGTTCTGGACAGGTAGTGTATGTTGGGTTTATCAAGGTTTACTTTTAATAAAAAACAGCTGCCTGCTACAGGAAATGAGGCTGATGAACGCAGTGATACTGAACCAGTAAACAGTAAAGTTGCGGGTCGTAAAACCAAAACAATGAGCTGAAAGATGCTAAAACGCTCTATAGACCTGAGGGGAACTGCTCTGTGGGTTCATCATTACGACAACTCCTTTCACATAACGCATGGTAATTTGGTGGTTTGTTAATATAGAAATATTGATTAGTGCAGCTTTACCAGTGCCTCTTAGGCCTCGCTGCTGGCAAGGAAAAAACAAAACAGATGCAGCCTTAAATAAGCTACTTTTAACATACAGTATGTTTTTTTTTCTCAATCATAAAACATTAGGGAATGTTCTGTGGCTGCATTATGATTTTTTGTGAGCAGTTTTAAATAAAGTAAAACACAGACACTATAGAACGTTATTTCTAAAGTTCTGAATTTCTGATAAATGTTGCGCAATTTTGATATATTTGTCAGTGTTTAGACAAATGAGGATTTTGTGAAGCAAAGAAATACCGTCCATGATTGAGGGCACAACATGCTGCATACAAGCTCATGTTCAGGCATCATAACTTGCTGGTGCATTCAAAGGTTACTTGTTTTTTGCTGACTTGACTCTTGCTCTTTTATTTTTTAATCATTTATTTATCAAACTATTTATTCATTCATTTAACATTTATTGGAGCAAGAGAGGACTCGTTGAGATCAAAAAGGTTTTCTTCAAAAGTCCTGGCCAACACAATGACAAAATGCAACACTGCAAACAGGACCATGCGTGCAATATCTTAACACCGTCTAAAGTATGAAAAGGAGAAAAAAGAGTGACATAAAGTAGGAGGAAGGAGAGAAGGAGTACGGACAGACTGACAGAGGGAACAGCAAAGGGACGAGGGCCGTCTCTCTAACTTCTGTCCACCATGTGTGAGTAGACTAACAATGGATGGATGGATATTTTCTGCCTCATCACTCACTTATTTTTGTCTTTTGAAGGGACTTAGATGAAGTTCACTGGTAGAGCTAAGTAATGTGTGGTGTCACTTTGAGTAAGTAAGAATACACTAGAGTACCCTGAAATACTAATTTGCAGCATAAATGCAAGACTGAAAGGTGGTGATGTCTTTGGACTGATGCTGCTGATAAAAAAACAAGGGAACCCGGCAGGGTGAAAGACACAAAATGTAAATGACAAAAGACGAAGAAGAAGATTATCATTACACATACAAAACCATTGCCTTTGATGGAAGTCTTTTTAAAGCTGTATATCAATATTTTTACATAAACTGATAATGTGTAATGTAAAATGGGCCTGCAGACTGTTTTAGCATCTTTTAGCTCATTATTTTGGTTTTACAGCCTGAAACTTTACTGTTTTGCTTCAGTCTCACTGCTAAAAGGAGAGTAAATACTGGACTTAAATTCATCAGGTTGACACAAACACGACTCTAATCGAATGCTGGATGTGTAAGTAAGCAACTGTTTGCTACTTTATATCAATTTTTAGGGTGATAATATATCAATACGGAGTTTCCAGCTTGTTCTGCTACCCTCAAGTGGTTAAGAAAAATGTGTGAATGCTTTAAAGGTGCAATAAATGACACTGAGCCTCACTGGATGTCAGCAAATTACTGTTTGCTATAGTGGAATAATGGTGACCTGAGTCACACTCTCTCTGTGTGTGTGTTGTTATCCGTGCCTCTCTGCTCTTTTTTTTTGGTAGCTGCACCAGCTATGTGTTTGTTAGTGCATGTGAGTGTGAAAATTAGTGCTATGAGCGTGCATGTGAGTCCCTCCGTGTGATCAACATCTGTTTCCAAGAGGGCGGCCACGTCACAGATTTTCTCAATTTACAGCTAAACAGTACACTAAAATATGTTTCTGATCTGAGTTTTGTGAGCAGTTGGTGTTCTTGTTTTTTTTTTTTTTTTTTACAACTTTATTGAGTAAATGACACGTTTGTTTTGTGCTTCAATGTCATGTATTGCAACTTTAAGTTCAGATGCAATTTCACTATTCTTACTAATTATATGTTATTAAATGTTTTTCCTATCATCTAGTTATATATATAGATATAGATAATTAGATAGACAGATAGATATTTTTGTTTATAGTGTATAGTTTGTATCTGTTCTTAAATAAGATGATTTTGTTGTGCCAATTTAAAACATAATACTCAGATAAAGTAACTTCTTTTTTGTTATTGTCAAATCACACTTATTCAACTTATTATTGCATTTAAACCACTTACAAAGTATGTTTGTATTCTATTTCTCTTTTATTCTATCCTTTTCTCTGGAGATTCTAATGAGACAAAGTCTGATTAAAGATAGAGAAACCTCTACAATCAGCACACTGCCCAAAGGTCAAACACACATGTACACACACACACAATTAAAGTCCCGCTCAAAGCTCCCATCCTAAAGGTTATTTCACGTTAACAATCAATAACGCTTTAATCCTTCACATCTCCACCGAGAGCTGTGCAGTGTGTGCGTGTGTACGCATGTGTGTTTTTCATTTTCATGCCTTGAACTCTCTCTGCTCTCCTCGACAGGCTGTCAAAAAAATAAGTTTGGCTCTGAATTGACCCATCCAGTTAAAAAAAGGTTACATGAAAAAGAAGGCAAAATGTCTCAGTGAAAACATTCCCCCAACAATTCTGTGTAAAATAATTTAGGGTTTTGAATTTTTAAACATGGTTTGTATGAAGATTTGTTGTGTCTATGTTGGTATATCTATAACTAACAGAGCTGTAGAACTAAGAATGAGCAGAATGAAACACTGGGCTCTGTTAACTTGCAATTTTATTTCAATACAGTAAAGAGACAATATGTGAAATTTCTTAGGTTCCATGCCAAAAGACACAATCTTTTATTGATTGTGTCTAAATCTAACTATTCTTGGATTAATCTAGTCAGACCTGTGTGGTCAGTTCACATGTATGCTTCCACTCTTCCACAAGAACAGACTGTCTTTCACCAACAAAGACCACAGTGTTATAACTCCATCAACAAAGCCAGGGCTGCAGTCTGGCTGTTGACAGCCAGTTTCCAGCTACTTGTGCCGAAGTTGCTGTAATTAAATTAAATTCAGTTTTTGGCAGATCTTGCAAGACAAGACACATTCCCCACTGTCCATCTGCATTTCTTAAGCATTGCCAAGATAAAATAAAAATGAAACAACAACAACAAAATTTCTCCAAAGCAGCATAGTTGGGCATAAAATTTACACTAAATGTGAAAACAGCTTTTCTAAAATTAGCACAAACATATTTGTTTTCTTGAAATGTAAAATTACACAGTGAACAGCAATTAGATAAAATCGTACTTTCTTGCACAAGCAATAAAATGTCTGCTAATGACTTAAATTTACTTCTATTTCCAAATAAACTTAAATTGAGCGTATCCTCACTGGATTTTTACTTCAATGATCTTTATTATGCTGGCTTGTTTCAACAAACTGACACTCATTTCTGTTCCTATATTATTATACTTTCTACAATGGTAAAACTGTCACCAAAGGTTTAAAAACATAACACAAAGTATATTTAATAGGCTTAGTGCTGGTTGAATCAATTTAAATGCTATTCTGTCACCTGTTGCCAGGAAAATGTTTACCATGCAATCAGATAGAAAAATACAAGGGGGTTTGTTGGTGTTTGGTGAGAGGATGGAATACTATACTGTATGATCCATGAATCAAACTTTAGAGCAACCTCCACACTGTCACATCTGGATCTGTGGTATAACAAAGAACTATAACCACATCACCATGCCTTCATTAAATATACTGACTTTCACAAATTAGCTGCTGTATGAACTGGCTCTATGGCTGATGGGATGCCAAGGGCTGGAAGATAAACATTGGTAAACTGTCACTTGTTCTCTTTATTCTTTATTCTTCATACATAATTGTCAAATACACATTTTAATTATAAATGAATAACCAAAATAAAACTCCTATCTTTCCATAAACACATCAGCATATAAATCACACAGACACCACAGCGACAAATGGGAAAAAACAATATATTTCAAAACAAATATCTATGAACTGCAGATTTATATAATGTTTGCTAGCAGGGGGTGCTGCGGCAGCCTCATCCTTCATGATCCTGAGATACACAGTAAAATTACCCTGTTCATGTAACAAAGTGATCTACCAGGAATATGTGTTTTCAGAAGATGTCGCATTGCATCAAAATTTGAGCCGGCTCCAGCTTCTCTGCTGGACGATGCTGTGTTTTATTGCTGGAGCCCTCTGTGTCAGCCTCATTGACATCAATGAGGGGGCTGTATTTTTCCCACACTGTGCTGATGTCAGTCTGAACACGGCCTACCGCTCCATCATTTATGATGCTGAGCTGCAGGAACAACAGAGTGAATCAGTGGAGCTCAGACACCCTTAACCCTGCCCTATAACAGGTTTAGCTGAAAGGATCACAGTAACAGAATGAACATCTGAATCATACAACACAAATTAGCAAAACTCACAGAGTACTCATTTCCTAAAATACCACCCAGTATTCTGCTTTGGGATAAAATGCCCCAGCTGTTGGAGGTATCAGTCTTTTTATGTCTGCTGTTTTCATCAATGTAGGGCAATGCTAACAGCAAGAATGTTAAGTCAAAACACACACACAAACAACAATTTCAATCTTGTTTCTAGTCTCTTTCAGAGTAAACACATCCTGATGATGAACCTATTCAATAAGAAACTATCGTCCTTCAGGAGAGGTCTCAACCCTGTGACCCTTTCAGCTAAACACACATCACACTGTCATCCCTTTCTGTCTCTGTAGCCCTGAATACGTATGTCTTCAGACAATGATACACACACACAGCAGAAAACTGAACTTGTAGCAGACAGTTCAATAAAACACCTGAGAATGAGCAGGACAAGATTTCAACTCATACATCTGTGTCCTGAATCTGAATTTAAAGATGAATTACAAATGAAATACTTCTTTCAAGCTTGTAAAATCACTTGAATATATTGTAGGTCTACAAAACACAAATTTTGTTGTAAATTCAATGTAATTTTTATGTTGTTACTTTTATTTAACCAGGAGGATCTCTTGAGATGGAAAACTCTTCAAAAAGACCTTGAGGTAAAATGGAGGCACAGTTACAACAGAACCAACACACAAAAAGGAGAGGAATAATAAAAAAAAACAAAAACAACAAAAAAAATGTTAGAGTGAGGCATTAAATCACACCAATTCCTACACACAGGAGAAAAAAGACAGCTGATTTCACTGATGATGGCCATACATGCAATGACTAATCAGAAGAGCAGCAGTTCCACACATACAGATCTCACTAAACAAACTTTAACATTTAAGTTTCCTTCCTTATGTTGTATCACTTCTCAGTATTTGTCTCAGGGGATCATATTTTAATACATTTGGTTATTTAAAAGTTGTCAGACTACAGGAGCAAAGTCTTCTGCTTTGTGGAGACAGCAGCTCTACAAGAATTCTACAAAAATGACAAGTTTACGGGCAAAAAATGCACAGTCCCTGACACATAAATAATAACCAAAACTAAAGTATGTGATATGCAGGATGAAAGAGTTGATGTCACTCAAATCTGGACTCAGATCAGTTGGTGTACTAAATATAATGACCCTACTCAGTCATTTCTGTCCAGTTTGTTAAATAATCCTAATTTAAACACATTGTTGGACTATGTACAGTATAAAATTTATAGTAAAATATCCTGCATTCAAGTCTATGCAATTTTAGTGGTTTCACAGTACATGCTCAGCACTACAGCCTCAAAAACATTTCAGCTTCACAGAAATAAGATATAGTTCAGTTCTATGATACTGGATTTCATTGATTTGCACATCTGTTGGTTTTGTTGTGTCCACCTGCAAGACAAAAGTGAGCAGTGTCCTGAGCTAGTCAACAGGATGGGAACAGAGCTGATTCTAGCTATTTCTTTTGTTGGATCAATACAAGGTCTGATCCGTTTTTGATCATTTGTCTTGCTTAGGGTGCGTATGCTGTCTGGAGTGCTTGGAGTGCATTGTGCCCCATTAAAACACTGGAACTGCACGGTGTTGAAAGCCAGTTTCCATTAAAGGAGCAGTGTGTAGGATTTAGTGACATCTAGTGGTGACGTTGCAGATTGCAATCAGCTGAATACCCCTGCCCCTCCCCTTCCAAGTGTGTAGGAGAACCTGAAGCAACCTCAAAAAAACGCCCTTTCTAGAGTCAGTGTTTGGTTTGTCTGTTCTGGGCTACTGTAGAAACATGGCAGTGCAACATGCAAGAGGACCTGCTCCCTATGCAGATACAAAGGGCTCATTCTAAGGTAACGGAAACACGGCAATTCTTATTTCAGGTGATTTTAAAACGTACTTATGAATATTATATTCCATTTCCGCTGAGTCCGTTCAGCTAGATGTCACTAAATCTTATACACTGCACCTTTAAGCTAACGTGAAAATGTGTATCAGCACCTGATTTGACTGTTATCAGCCTTACATGTCAATAATCCTGTGTTCTAACAGACTGAGAGAGAGGGAGAGAGAGAATATTTTGTATATTGGAGTGTTTGTGGGACTCATTTTTAGTCTGAAAGATTTTTTCTGTGTAGGAGATAATTCCACCTGTCTCTGATTTAGTTTCACTTATATCACAGTGTCAATGTCCTGTAAAACCAGTGCTGCTGCACTTGTAGAAACATCGACTCAGTGGTGAAAAAGATGTTCGGCACACACTGATCCATGGAAATGACTGTTAAACTGAGGTCTCAGCGCATTTGACCTTTCTGAGAGTTTACATGGCACACATTGAGGAAGATTGTTTTTGTCCACAGTGGATTCGACTGGTAATATTTCATTGTCGGCTGGTTGAGAAGGAGACACGCTAGAAAATGAAATAAAAGTCTAAAAGTTAAAACAAGTGGAATGATGTGAGTTCCACTGGCAGATATTCTCACTGAGAAACAGTGTGAATAGTGGATCTATTACTTGTTATGATGGTTATTCATCGCAGCGTGTGTGTGTCTGCATGTGTATCCGTCATGTCCTATTCCATCGCTGTGTTCTTCATAATTTAACAGTGTGAGTCCCCAAGCTAGTGACCTCACAATGAATAAGACATGGCTGCCAGGACCTCTCTCTCCTTCATTCACCTACTCTCTCCCTCCCTCTCAATATATTCTGTTTTCTTATGTCTCCTATATACTGTCACATCATCTCTCCGTTCAAACTGTAATGTTTAGGCTATTCTATAACAGTAAACACAGCCAGAACAGTTGATACAGATTCTTAATGGCAGATATTACAATGTCATTTTCTCATGATTACATGCTGTGTATTGACACGCGTGGACACGTTGTGACTTCCCCTCATTTGCTGCAGTATTGGTTTCTCTTTACATATTCCCGGATACTGTCTGTAATGGGTTTATAATATGTTTGCAAAGCATCATTCTTTTGCATTCAATCTTCTTTTTTTCTAGTGTAATTGTTAAGAGTTGTTCTGTAAAAAAACTGTAAATTGCTGCAAATTCTATGAACAACAAACATTTACTGCATGGCGACAGAAAAAGACATCAGAGACTATTACTAAAGAGTAGTGCACTTAGATGTAGTATTAAACTGCCATTCATTGGTGGACTAAAGTTGGAGAGGAGGATTCAAATAAAAATGGTTCAAATCAACTGAGCAGAAGCTGAGATGTCCTGACTGTCCTTTTACTCCCTAATAGAGACCATCGGATCCTACACTTCCCATGATGCAACACAATAGCACTGTTTGTTATGCTGCTATAATTTTACAGACTGTAGCTTGACCAGCGCTGGATTTTTGAAGATGATACTTATACTTACCTATTTTAGAGAGTTTCAAAAACGAATAACATAATTCTTTTTTCTTACATAAACACAAAACAATCAAACTGACAAGATATTTTACAGTTGAAAAATAAACTTGTCAGTTCTCTCTGGTGGACAAACTATATAATAAAGATACTATTTCTAAAATACCTTAAAAATGCAATTCTTGTTACTTATTAGATATATTGTACATATACAGTGAGCTAAAATTGGCAAAGTGAGAAAAAAAAAAAACATTCATGTCAGCCTTATGGTTGTAATTCTGAGTTGCCTGAACTTGTGACATCTGATATTTTCCATTTCACAACAAGAATTACATAAGTGTCCATAAACATATAGCAAAATAGCTGCAAAGCCACCACTGCTGGCTGTACCTATTCAATATTTGTTTGTATCTGATTCCACTTGTTAACAAACCATTATATATATAAAACTCTATGCTGAAATATCCAAAATGATACGTTCCAAAAAACACTGATTAGCCCTTTAAGCAGAACATGTTTGAATGTAATACATTTTTTAAGTAAAAATTTCCTTATTTTGGAAATGTTATAGAAACCTTAATACCTTTGTGCAAACAGTACACACACACGCACACACACACAAATTCTACATAAACATATAGATAATAGTTACTGACATCTCTGTAGATCTAGATCTAGAAATAAAATACAGCCAGAGGGCAGAGGGTGATATTGTACTTTTACTGTACGGTCTTTTCCTTTGCCAAAGGAGCTGCTCAGTTGGCCCTCGTCTGCCCTCAGCTTTGAGCTTTCTTCATATATTGGTCTGGTTGTATAGCAGATGTCCAGTTTGTCCTGACAACACTGTTGCCATCAAACATCCAGGTCTTGGCTCCAGGGAAGACAATCATCCACTTATGATATCTTGGTTGACTGTTAGAGAGCAGCTGCTTCCCTGTTTTATTAATGGCAACACCGAGACTCACTTACAGTGTATCAATCCTTTATCTAAACAGATTAACCTGGAGAAGACCTTAGGCACAGCATGGCCAATTGCTGAAGAATGTGTTATTGATGGATTCCCTCCTTTATCATCAGATAACATGTCATGGTTGGCAGAACTTATCATGGTGGATAATGGTTATCTCTGGCAATTTAGTGTTCACTAAATATGTATCAATACACACAGACATATAGGTTTGACCAGGAGGTCTTATCTCCTAACTTCCCTGTCTGCACTCTCCATGTGAGTATTTAGTATTCATGCAGTACCATCTGCTCTATCTGTGGAGCAGAGAGCTACTGAATCCAGGTCAAAGCTCTGAAACATTATTGATTTTACAAACACAAACCACTCCACTCATGGTCAACTTTGTTTGTTTTGAATGGAGAAAGAGAGAGGGAGAAAAAGAAAGAGAAAGAGAAGGCTACAGGAAATATTAACTGCCGTCCCAAGTAAATGATCTGAATGACCCAGATCTGGAGACAATCAAGACTAAACAAGATGTTTTAAGTTTAGACAGAGGACTTAAGTTCATTCACCACACAGCTGTCACGTTGTTTTAATCAGTAATTATGGTGCCTGCCTGTCATCTCATTTACTGCTTCATTGCAGTATGAGATATAGTGCGTCACTCTAAAGGTTTGATCTTAGACGAAGGCTACTCTGTGGGGAGCATGTGAGAAAAAAGAATCAATGAACAAACAAATAAGCAGAAATGTAGACTGTAGTGTTCAAATGAATTGCTAATGCTATTTTATCATTAAAGGGAAGGATATAGATTAGAGACATATCACAAATGAACCCTTATCCTCATGGCCTCTGGAGTTTGTGTATGTGACTGACAGCTGAGCCAGCAGGAACAGACTTGTTCTGGAACTAGCTTACAAGCCATTTGACAGCATTTTTTTTAGTGGAATATACGGACCACAACTTGCAGCATCTAAACGGACCTTCAAGCCCTTCAAAGTGCTACAGCGGAGTAGCTAATTAGCTACCTGGCTGATGATTGTTTGATGGCTTGTTAAACAAGCCGAGGTGCCAGACAAGATATGTGAAGGTATGTGTTTGCAGATTAATTTCCAGTCAGTTGTTTCAGTTGTAAGCATGCAATCTAGTTTATGCATGGACAGGGGGCGCTGTCCCCCTGCACAGACAGGGAGCACTGTCATGAGACTAGAAGAAATGTAACAAGTAAATTTCTCCTTTTTTGCATATCATATCATATCATTTACAGAGCACCTCTGTAGGCTGTAGCACAAAGAAAACATGTTATTTAATTTCACTTTTTTAGTCTCTTTCAACATGCAGCAATCAGTAATTACTAACATTTAGTCAAATGATTGATGTGAGAGGGTAGCTTCTAATACTCTCTTACTTCTGCAGTATAACGTAAAGTATCATTTTCTAATAATATCTGTGAATTTCTTTTTCAAAAATAATACTGTGAGGAGGAGAGGGAAATCATAGCATCTCATCACAATGCATTTTTCAGAACTGACAGTTAGTCCATTACACTGTGTCATCTGCAAAAGTCAAGATTAACGAAACGCATCTGAATACAATCATGCCAGACAAAAAAAATAACCTTTCTTAATGAATTCAATGCTGCAAATGAAGGTCAGACTATGCTTTTTTACCAACTTTTCAGTCTTTTCAATAATGTTTACAGTTTGATTGAAAGGGTGAGACTGCAACACCAACCAAAGTTTGACATGTTGGAGTCTGGGCTTTGGAGTCCTTGTAAATTGTGATAGCTGACCACAAAATACTGAACTCTACGTGCCACCCACACAGGCAGCTGTCTCTCTTTCCCTGTCTCCTGTATCCTCTATTTGTCTTTCTGTCTGCCTTCATCTGTGGTGTCAGAGCCTTATGACTCTAGGGTTAACAGCCTGGATCCCTTCTACAACAGGAAATGAATAGGATGGTGCTCCTGCATTTATATTAATAACTTTATCAGTATTCACAAATCACAGCAGCCATCTCTCATTCATTTAAAAATGTGTCATTTGCATCATGGATGTGTGCTGGATGCCAACGTCCTTGAGAGAAAGCTCTGGAAGCTCTCAGCATTCAAGGATTTTTCTGTTTTTTTTCCAATTTACTTTTGTTTTTCTTCATTTTTATTCATTTTTCTTTGTTTGTATTCATTTTAAGACATTTTCGACCACACACACACACACACACACACACACACACACACACAGGAAAAAAACTGAGCTCAGTCATTGTGAAGTAAAATAACGTGTTTTCTTTTTTAATGTACTTATTTGACCTTGGACACTGTACATCAGCCCTTTGTATACAGCATTTCTACCCCCAGAATCCATTCACACCTGCTGTATTTTCTAAATCATATGGTCATTGATTAGAAAAACCTGTTTTTCCTCAGGATCTTGAAGGTGCTTTTAGGGGATATAAAATATAAGAGCAGTGTGGCCAAAAGACCTTCAGATGTCTCTGAGAGATGAGTTACTGTGGATATCACAACAGCAATTGGTGCCAAACTCAGCTATTTAGAAACATGCTGTTTCCCACAAATGCCAGTTCAAGAGCCCATAGAACATTCATGAAAATGGTGAATATTATACAGGAAACTAATCATTTTCTATTGCTCCAAAGTCTCTGGCATAGGCAGAGAAATACAACAACATCTGTAGGAGCATCAACTTGTAGAGTCTTGAAACTTGCTTGATCCATCACATCTGTCATCTCTGCTTTTACTATTTTTAAAATTACATTATTTTGTGTATTTGTGTAGTTGTTATAGCAGATTAATTGGAAAAGCCTGCATGCAACATGAGCACATAAACACAGCCAAGACTTTCAGCAATGCAACCTATCACCCACAAACTGCATTTACATTCAAACATTAGATTTTGGGACAGACGTAAAGCTGCGGTGATTATGGTTTTTATCTGTACATAAGACAAAATGGGCTGCTAATCGAGACTAACAATAATTTTCTTTTTTAGAACTGAACTGTTTAGTCAATAAGATGTCAGAAAAAAGTTGAAAATTGCACTTTTCACTCTCCCGAGCTTAAAATATCAGCCCAAGCTGAAAAACAAATAAACAGGAAGAAAAGCACATTTTGTTCAATAAGATCTAAAAACTAAAAGATACAATTTAAAATGTTATAACTAATAGCAAAGCAACACATCCTCACACTTGAGAACCTAGAACCAGAAAATATTGCCTTTGAACCACATTGATTGACTAATTGTTTCAGCTTTAAATGTATCTGCAAAATTGAACATGATTGTTCATTCTTGACCTTGTAAATAGCAGTTTGAGAAAAAAAGCCCTCAAGATTCACATACTTGCTTCTTTTTGGAGCTTTCATCTGGTGAGGAAGACAGTGAGATGCAGTTGAAACCTCTGGTAAATCTAATAATTTTGTGAATAATCTAACTATCTGCAGAATGTTTTTTTTCTACAGTGTTCACTCTTGGCAGTTGAAGACACAAAAAAATATTATTTAAAATGGTTAAAAATGCAGACAACTAATGAGATTGGAAACAAACATGCTCCGCTGCTGTTGAAGTCAAACAGTTAAGTCCATCTAACATCCCAGCCTCCATACCTTTGCTTTTCCCTGCACCATATTAACATCACTAATACAGAAGAGTTGCATATGAATATGTTTGAAGCAGACACTGTGAACCTGTCTCAAGCGAATTTCAAGCCTCTGCAAGTTAAATTTCAGTATTCAAATGAATGGAAACGAATGGCTGCCTGGAAGGCAGGAAAACATTTAAAAACAAATCACTTTTTAAAGAATTTCTTTCTTTGTTTGTGGACACATCATTCTGTTGAGGTTCAAGTATGACAAAAAAGTAGAAAAAAGGTATAAACATGCATATGTATGACATTGTGACGTGACAGGACTGTGTCAGGTCATCACCTCAGTTTAAAGTGTAGGGGAGTAGTGCAGACAAGACGTTTTAAATTTTTATTTACACTTTAAATATAAAACTGTAAAGACAGGAATATCATATTTCTGCATTTTAAATGATCCAAGCAAAATATCCACAAAAGGTTCAGATTTAAGTTTATAAAAAGTAGTTCTACATGTAGCGGTCTTCATCTTGTGTGCTCAGTACATACTATAAGCATGTGTATTTGCACACACATGCTGGGCAGCCCCGTGACTGAAAATGTTTTCCTGCACACATGATGGCAGTAATGTTGAGTATGTGTGATTTCCTTTAAATCACTGCAACTCCCACACCAAATGGTTTGTGGGAAACAGTACAGAAGATTGTCAATCCAGTTATTCATGATTACCTCTTTACTCTGCTCTGAATTAAGAGACATTTGTAATATAAACTGTAATAACTTGCATTAAACATGGGCTGAAGAATTTAATAAGAGGAAAAGGCTTAATTGAATGCAGTGCTGGATGTTTACTGGACGATGAACACTTTTTGGTGATTCTTTTATTTACCAGTGCATCTCTATTGAAAAGAGAGTCAGAGTGAATCACAGAGAAACAAATAAACTATAAACACACTTTATTGTTAATTCCAGTATTTCTTAATGTGGGCTGTAATCACCCTGTGAACATATCCTGCCTGATCAAGCTGCTGGGCTTGTTTCAGGCTGGGATTGTCTGTATAATCCTACCCAAGGCCAAAACCCAAATTAATCAGGACTCACACCAGGTTTTTTTAGTTGAGCAGCCGGGTGTTGCTGTACAATGCTAATTTACAGCAGCAACATCCTGTGACATTTTCAAATCTGTCAATCTAACAGCTGATCACTGTAGTAAAGTGTAGATTTTTACACAACAGCACTGTGTTATAGAAAATAACATCCTTTCCCCATGGTGTCTTCCCTCTTTTCTCTATACTTCTGCTCTTTTGTGCATTCAAGATTCCCCCAAAAAATAAAAGTCTATCTCGCTGTGACCTGTGACCCTTGATCTACTTATCAGGTGCCTGAAATGTAGAATTTAAAGCTTGCTCTATCACGTGAAGTCGCTCAGTAGAAATAAATCAGTTACATCACAACAATTAAAAATGTATAGATTTTTTAAAAATAATAAAAATAATACTGCTGATAGAAAAAGACATGCACAAAAAACAAAGATCATTCTCAAACGGAAATCAAAGGGAAATCACAAAAACAAATATAACAAGAAATGCTAAAAACGAATGATAGTTGTTCGTCACTTTGTCGTCTTATTGAAAAATTAAATTTGATGAAAATAACTGCTTCACTTAAAACTGTCACGAAGCTTGAAGGTTCCATCATTGTTGGTTTCTTCTTGTGCCTCAATTCAGATTATAATTACCTGTAACTCTATTAGACAGCAACACTGATTGATAAATGACATGAAATGACTCAGTCATTAGTCAGAGTCCACATTTATATTAGTAACTGTAAAAAATAATCTGTGAATAATTAGAGAATTTAATAATCACACATCAGTGTTGAATTAATATTTACCACCAATCCATTAATATCAAAACAGTATTGATTTCTTCCGAGGTGGAATACATTCAATAGTGTGTATTTAATTTCTTACAGGGGTTAGGCCACCTCTCTTTCATTTCAGCCAATTTACAATCTAAACTGGGAGCAACAATTGTTCCCAGCTGCATCAACAGTTATGATGTAGTGATCTTAAAATACAAGCATGAAAAGCAGACATGCAGTGTCACATAAAGAGAAGCGTAAACTGTGACTTCCTGTATCTTTACTGTATACCTCCAGGAAACAATTATACTTGCAGAAAAGCATCAATATGATTTTTCTCATCTTTTCAGATGTTATATAATATAAAGATAGCTCATAAACAATTTTGTCAGCCCATCACAGACCACCTGTGCTCAGGCAAAATTTAAATTTGGAGGTAAATAAACTTCTTGATTGGCTGAGCTGGCCGGCTTGATAAGAGCAAAACCTTGGTATCAATGTTTTGTTTCATTTTATTCTTTGAAAAAGACTGAAATCCTGAAATCTTCAAACAATGCTTCTCTGAAAGTAAAAGCTAACTTTTGTTTGTTGGATTTATTGTATGAATCTATGTTAAGTACTGTAGGTGATGAATATTAATGTTGTTATATTTATTTTGATGAAATGAAGTCAGTGATTCCACTAAATGTAAAGTGGTACAATTAGTGATAATAGTATAATTCAGTGTACGATACAAACTACATAGTGAAATCACCAGCTGCCACTTATCTCACTTATACTACAGAATAGCCTGGCTTTAGTCATGCTGTTGCTGTTGGCAACCATCTACATTACCAATGTGCTCTTGAGCAATAAACTGAACCCTGAGGTAAGTAGCAGTATCAAAAGATGTAACCCCCCCCCCCCAAAAAAAAAACAAAAAAAAACAAAACAAAAAGCAAATAAACAAACAAAAAAAAAAACATTTTTAAGACAAAATGCATCAAGCAGCCTGCAAAAACCGTTTTGCCTCACACACCATGTGGCCCTGGGGAATTTCCATCATTCAGTTTCTAGTGGCTACACATTGTATAAATAAAATAAAATACAATAAACTCATAATTTTGCTGTAACTTTTTTTAATGAAAACATTAATTTTAGATTATTTAATTAAAAACTATTTAATAAAATGTTTTTTTCTAGATGTAGAGAGTTTGCACTGCAGTACAATTTGAATATGTGCACTGCTTTGAGGAGTTTACGGGATGAACATGCATCACAGCACCTCTTCAAGTTTGAAGTCCAGCCAAGTAACCCCCCCCCCCCCACCACACACACACACACACACACACACACACCCCCCCCCCCCCCTCTTTTCCTATCACGTCTGCTGTCAGTATGTATTAAAAGCTAAAATGCCCCCAGTGCCCTACCAAAAAAAATTTTTAAAAAGATGTCAATCACACACCACACCCAGCGACACCCATCACAGTCTAATGAATTTCTGTGAGTTAGCACACCTGTTGCTAACTTACTTAGTGTGCTTACTTAAGTGGCTCTGCAGGATGTACAGAAAGAGAAGCGAGCCAAAAAGTGAAAAAAAAACTTGAGACTTGTGTCCTTTGTAAGTTCACTAGCTCTGACTTTTTACATTTGTGGAAAACATGCTGGCTAACGAACCGAAACTGGTCTTCCAAATGCCACGAGGTGAGAGTGGAGCTGATTGCTGAGGGGTTGTAGAAGTTGCCTGTGATTGACAGCGAACATGTTAAATGATAAATAGTCCAGCCAGTGCAAATGTTGACTGACAAATAGTTTATTAGAACAAGTATTCAAAAAAAATGCAAACCAAGTTGCAATTTCAGTGCAAATTTAAAAATTCAATTACACTTTTTAGATTTAACTGAAGATATTTAAACTCATGTATGACTGAATCAATTCTGTTTTTCTTTTCATGTAAGTTCCACCTCTCACTGCCTCCACATCTGCACATAACAACACAAAGAAACTTTGATAAGAGTAGTAGCTATTCAACAACATCTCCACCTTCTTCAGCAACCATCTGCCCTGCTAAAGTGCTTTTGAGCAAACAAGCAAATTCCCAAACCAGTTGCATCAGTCTGCAGCAGCTAACTCTGCTGACAACCTCTGACCTGGCGGGAAGCTTAAATCTTGAGTTTTCCCAATTAACAGCAGCCAATAGCAGTGAACATCCGCGCTCCCATTTACTGCAATTAAGCCAATGATGCTTCCACATCCAGACTCAAAGGACAACTTCTCTCCCCTCACACTCACACATGCACACACACACACACTAACAAAACGTCTTCTTCACAAGCCTTGAGAGCAGCCAGCTGGGGCCGTTTATCTCCATAAATGTCCTTACCTTGAGCAGCGGAGCGCCGGTTGCTCCTCTCCGCCGATTCTCCGCTTGAACGGGAGACCAGATGCTCTGCTGCGCCCCGTGATCCGCCGCGCTCTGTTCTTCTCCTCCTCAGCCAGCAGGTGTGTGTGTGTGTGTGTGTGTGTGTGTATGTGTGTGTGTGTGTGTGTGTGTGTAAAAGAAAGAGAGGGAAAGGCAGAGGGTGTGTGTGTGTGTTTGTCAGCGCGAGGAGCGCGAGCCGGTCGGTAGCTGGATGTAGTCTGGAGGATAACGGAGAGGGAGGGTATGGTCGTTATGAGGGTTGCTCTCTCTCTCTTTAACCCTTGTTGAACCGAAGATGAGACACAACTGACCAGGACACGCGTTCATTATTTATTACTGTAGTTTACAGTTGATACTGTTTTTTTTTTTTTTACTGCTGCCAGTCTGGACTTACAGATGTCTGAGTGAACTGTGAGTCTAAAACAGACAAAATCTACTCTAGATAAAGACATGACCTTTAATTTCAAATTTAATTACCTCTACTAATGGTCTCTGCTGACACCTTTCTCTCTTCCTTTTTCTTTATTTCTTCCTTCTCTTCCTGCACTCTCTTTACATAATTCATGGGTGTTTTCTCATTCTCTTTCTTTGTTCTGTTCATTTCATATTGTGCTTCAACTATTCTTTCTGCCTGTGAACTTTCCGTCCATTATTTGGTTTCTATCCACTACTCTCTGTCCAGTCTTTCCTATAACATATTTTAAGCCTGTATTGTACTGTTTTTAACATCGTAGTAGTTCTTGATATATGATATAAAACATGTGCTACATTAAAACAATTCAACTTTTTCAAACATTTCAAAAGGCAATAAAATCATGGCAACCTTTGTGTGTGTGTGTGTGTGTGTGTGTGTGTAAAGACAAAGGGAGCTGTAAATGCTGCAACATTAAAATGGCTACTGTAATGCAGTAAATTACTTAATGCATTTTTGTATCACTAACTTGAAAATAATAATCTGGGACTGCTGTGGGTGTTCTTTTTTTTTGCTGTTTTTTTTTTCTTTTCAAATTATTATTTAAGCAACAAAGTAGCGATAAAACAACCTGCACATCATGTCAGAATTGTGAGGACAGGCACTTAAACAAGATGCTGTAAGTTTATAGCATGACATATTCATGTCCATATAAAAGTGAGGCAGCAGTTAACAGTGAGAAGTAAGAAGCCAAACAGATGGAGAAGTATTTTTATTAGTTTTAAGTTTTAAGAAAGATCTCTTAAAGACCCTTTGATCTACTGAGCATGCTCAGGGGAAAACTGTTTCCATCACTGCATCATTGTATCAACTCTTGTGGACATTGCATTGTTGAATTGAGCAGTCACTCTCTTTTCATTCCTCATGGTCAGTATCAGTTTATCTGTATCATTCCATAAAGACGTCTTTCATGTTCATGCTCTTCCCCCCAAATACCTCTGCTGTTACATTTTCACATAAGAAGAATGATTAATTATGATGTCAAATTATGAATCTTTTTTTCTTAATGCGTGGAATTAAGGACTCAGTGTTATCAGTGTGTGTCATTTGTAAGAATTTATTGAATCATCTTTACCCCACTTATTTCTTTAAAATAATTAAATTACTTTTGTTAAAAACCTGTTTTTTGTTTTTTTTTTAAAATATATGCTTTTTTTGCCCTTGTTGGACAGCAAATAGTAGATAAGCGGACAGGAAACAAGGGACCAGGGACATGGCGGTTATGTGGCATGTGCTGTAATCATTGAGCTACCAGCGCACTCCTAAAAACCTGGATTTTATATAACTCCACTTCATAACTACAACCACACTTTCACCCTGATCGTTTAATGCCATTTTTTTTCTTTATGATATGTTAAACATTAAGATGTCTAAAAATGATTAGATGAAAAAAAACAACCAAAGCAAATAAATGAATATACATGCTAAATGCAATAAAACATTTACAGTGATTTGCAAAGGAGTAAAAAGGGAAATAAACATTGCAATAAATGCAGTGTAAGCAAATACACCTGGATTCAGGTGTAGAGTGTCATATGTTGGAAGTTGGGTTGGTCAAAATCATCCTGCAAACTCGCCATCTCCACTGGTCAAGATGTACTTTACACTGCACTGAGATTTCTTTGAATCTTTTTTTTTTATTTTTTAAAATCAGTTATTATGCTGACACCAGTAATTAACAAGCATCAATTGAAAACACCTTCCAAAAGTAAAAGAAGCCAGCATAGAACCGGTCTGGGATTCAGTTTTCAAAATGACATTATAAAGCTTTAGAGACAAAATAGCCTCCTTTAGTTTTAAATTAGAATATTTACAGGAGAACTGAAAAGGAGCACACAAACCATCTGATTGGGGTTTTGAACCTCAGAAAAGGATAAAATAAAGTGAAGCTTTTGATTTGACATGGTGCAAAAACAAGAAAAATAAAGTGATGTTGCAGCATGTAGAATGAAGAGAAGCTTTTTAATGTTTTCCATGAGCTTTGCACATGGCTTCAGCCCTTTCGGCCTTTCTTTTAATGATGTTTTCAATATGTTGTCACAATATTTAAGCTCCGAGCTGTGCACTGCAACAGCTGTAACACATGCCATGCACAGTCTAAAATATACTCATATGAATTTAGGAGTCTGAAACTGCATCATCCTAAACTGGGATTCTATAGCATTAAGATATTTTCTACCTGTTGACCTACTTGAGGATATTTTACCTCTAAATGCTTTTCTTAACCAGAGCAGAGTTTGGGCTCATGTGGAGCTCTGTCATCATTCCATGTGGGTTCAAATCTAACTTTTTGAAGTGTAAATGATTTTATTGCTTTAAACATGGTTTGGAAGCTGAAATTCATTTTGTGGTGAAAAAAGTGCAGGAACACATGCATTACCATGCAAGGATAAAACTGCGAAAGGAATTATGGGAACATGAGAACTTCCCTGACTCTCGACTTTTACATTTCATACATGCAAACTCAAATCTGATCCTGTTAGACCGTTTCATCTTCTAAACAACAGCAGTCTATTTCCTGTTGACCAGCTTTCTTATTTATCCAGAGACAAGAAGGTAAAAAAGCTTAAAAACAGGTGGATGTCAATGCTGAATAAAGCTGTGAGTGTAGACTTCCTCTCCAGGCATCTATCTCTGACCGGTTTCACATTTTGAGTTGCAGATGGATTTGTGCTCACTCAATAGTTTTGTCATTAACAACCTTCCAAACTTCCACAGATGTGATAATGTTTTCTTTGCATGACACTCCTCTTTTGACATTCAGTGTAAATACACTGAAGCCGTATACTAAATATTCAATGTGATATATATCTGATGGGATTAATTGACTTTCCCTAACCTTGTTGCGTCAATTACCAGTTTGTGATAGAAGTGATTGGAAATCTTGGAAATTTTATGCAACCTCTCCAGGAAAAATATACTTAATAGACACAAAATTGCCAACTAATTGGGAAAGATCTCTGCAATGTATTGCTCACATTGAAACTAGCATTGAATAGTTAACAAGGTTTTGATTAAAATATATATTAATAATGTAATAGCTGAAATACCAGACCAATATCACACATGAATCAATAAAATACAATTAAAATTTATTCTTAATGATGCTAATGATGTGATGTATTCATATTTCTTAAAATAGAAAATAAATATTTGGACCCTCTCTTGTAAAACGTTCAGACCTTACAAATTGTAACTTGATTCATGTGTCCACTGACTCACACATGCAGTATAAATCTGAGTTATATGTATATCTGAAGAGGTGTTAAGTATTTTTTTGCGTCGCCTTTGGCAATGAATCCCCCTCTGTAAAGAAGATTCAAACACAGACCATAATGAATAACCTGATAATCATATTGGGGAGTATCTATGTGTGTGTGTGTGTGTGTGATGTTTACTCAAATGAAATATGGAATACGTGTTGAGAGGTGAGCCTGGTTTAATTCACTCGAATAACACAAAATCAAAAGCAATTTGTTCATCATCATTCAAATGAGGATGATGAGCTTATTGTGACGCTGTAAATTAAATAAATCAAGCAGTGGGTTTATAAAACATGGAGCCATGGAGAAATGAATCATTTGTTGTTTCTGAAACTATGGAAGAATGGTTTGGGGCCCATAAAGGGTCGCAGCAGGGCGAGGAAAGAAATATGTGTTAATAAGCTTGATGATCATAAATCGTGAGTTAACAATGTATTTGTGACAAATCTGTGCTTTTTTCATTTTAAAAAATAAGTTGTATAATTCGATGTTCTCTTTTCATGTTATAGGTATTGTATAGACAGTTAGGTACATGTTTCAAGCTAAAATACTTTATAGTGTTTTATGGTACAATTACATTAATCAAATAAATTAATTAGGCATTGCTAGTTAACAACATAATTTTTTTAGTAATTTAAATCTTTTTATACTGGTCATTCTGATTATGTACTGCAATATTTACACTAACTTATTTGTTTCAGTTTGGTATCAACTTTTATCTTTATAAATTAAAACACTGGCATAGATTTGATGACAGGAAAGTGTTAGGAATTCAAGGGATGAGTATATAGTATGTACTGCAGAGTATAATAGATCGACAGTACATGGATATTGACTTCAGATTATTTTGTAAAAACAAATGTAAGATTTTGTTGTATTTAACTGAACATCTGTTTTCTGATTTTGTGTCTTTTCTTATTCCTTTGTGTCTTTGCTTATTCTTTGCATCTTCGCTGAGAATAATAATATTAAAGATTATTATTATAATACAATGATTTTGGCTCAAATTTTGACAGAATGAAGGAATCATTTAAAATGCATTAACAGAACTTATCTATGTATAATCCTAAATAATATGCTTACATGGTTAGACAATACAGGGTTTGTTTGTAGAATAAAAGGAGCATTTTAGTATTTATCTTTAGATAAAATGATGTATAATCTATAGTATTTAATGTTTTATTTATGGCCAAAGAGATAGATGAAAAGGTGTGTAAACCATAAATTATCAGTCAAATTTTGAGAGATACACTATACAGTGGATATATTTTTATACAGTACATATCTGAGTTTGCCTTAAAAGTTGTGTAAATTCTGTTTACTACCACTACAACTAATAAAATGAATATTAGCGGCAATAATATAAGCAAGTGCATTAATATGAACATTAGTTCAATTTTCTGCAGTCAGTGTATTGTGTATATGACAAAAGTAGTTATTTAGTAATTGGAATACATGCAATATGAAACAATGGAGATTTAATATAACTTGATTAAGGACGGAAACTCTTGTTGATCATTGAAAAGAGAAAAATAAAATTCTTTATGCCTCCCTGGTTCATCTTCATAATATGCTCTCCTGGAAGAAAACACTCCCCAACTTCAATGCATTGGTCATATTTTACACCTGAGATTCTACCTGATATTGTTTGACAGACATAAGACATCGTGCAGACAGGAAAAAGCATGTTTTGAGACATTTGAGCTGGCAAGCCTTGCCGGTGAGCTGGGAGTGAGGGAGATTTTTAATATTGTGTGGGTAGCACTGGGAGAGTGAATGGGTGCTGAGGAGGAGAAATTGCCAAAGCGGGTTTTCATTTAGTCAACAGAGAGTGAAAGTAATGGGATGGACACACATACACATCCAACTGCGCGCACAACATTGAAGTTTTGGATAAGAAAGTATCTATGTATACTCACATAGACACACACACATGTAATTCTGTGCTAATGAAAAACTGTAACTCATAAGTAGACACACACACACACGTCTTAGTTTTCTTGCAGAAAAGGTCTTTTGTGTTTGCAGACACACACACACAGATGCGTGCACATGTGCACACACAGGCAGAGTCCATATGCACAGCAAGTGCTGCGTTTCTGTAATCAGCAGTAAGTGTACCATGGTGAGTCATTGACAATCTCTCCATCCATTTAGCTATGAGCCTCAGCAGACTACAGCTGCCTGCTGTGTTTATTAAAAATATAACAGCCCTATTATACTCATTAGGTTATTGCACAAACGGACACAGATAGGGAACGACACACATAAAGTCATATACACACTGAGTGGACAAAAATACAGCAATTTATTACCGAAATGAATAAATGCATTCCTTTGATATTGGTCTGTGATTTTAAAAAAAAGAAAAAAAAACAATGTGGTCCAGTCACTGTGTTCCATCTTTGATGGAATGGACTGCAGACAGTCAATATGGTTTTATCACTATTATGATTTTTGCATGATATCGGACCTGAGAAATCGCCTCAAGGTGATGTGGGAGAATTTAATTCAACAGTCAGTAAACCTGCATTAAAACCCACCAGGGCAAGACAGAGTCTGTTTTCAGTGGAGAGTAGGCCTTTTGTGTCCCATGATGGTCTAAAGTGGGCTAAATGCAGTCCATTTAGCTGTTCAGAGCTCTCAAACGCCAACAGCTCCACTCTCATTGGCCATGTGTTATGTCAGTAACAATGTTGTACATGCACTTCTGAAAGGCATGGGTCATGTTTGCAACATATGTTGTTTTTAATCGCTTCAATCAATAACCAGTTGCCTATTCTTCCTGGCAGGATGGACACTATGAGTCTGTTAAACCATTGTACTGTATCTTAGAGTATCAGTGAGTATTAAACTGTATTTTATGACCATTGCATGGTGTAAAGGCAAATCAAAAGTCCATTTTCTGGTCAAGGTAGCACTAAAACCTGTAAAAAAAAAAAACACACTGGGTAGCAGATTTTATGGCTTTATAGTTTTTAAGACTATAAACTTGTCAGTTTTTTTCCAGGCAGTAGTTAAGACATCTAACAGTTCACAGTGTTGATGAACAGTATTTAACTCCACTCTAGAATTTAATGTATGCAACACTGCAGCGCGGTGAGGCTGTACTTGAGCTAAATGCTAACATCAGCGTGCTAACATGCTCACAAGGATGCGTTATTATGGCTCCCACTGCTTTTCTTGGCAAGACACGCCCTGCATAGCATTCAAGTACTAGGATTGGCCAGGTGTCCATGCTCATACCGCTAGCCCACTAATTCCTTACTGTATGTTCAGTGGGTATCTGATGTCGAATAATGGGAAACATTCATTCTGAAGGACTTTGAGTTAACAATTTGAGTCAAGCATAGAGGCCGTATTATATGTAGCTTGGAAAACAACAATATGGGGCACTGAATTTGATGAATTTGATGAAGAAAAAAACCCAAAACATCTCAAATACCAGCGCACAGGTTGGTCACATTGCTATCTCAGTCTCTCTCCTCTGCTCCGCTGTTATGTCTGTCAGCAAGTCTCAACTTGGGGGAGTCACATCAACCTGCTACATGATGCACATTTTCTAATTTGGACATCAGTCTCGGAGTTGGGGGTGTTCCCCAGAGATAAAGCTGAGCTACTGACACATGCGAAGTGCTCCCAACGGACTCGCCATAACCTGTTGTTCCCCTTCTCCTTTCCACAAAGTTAGGATGTAAAAAATAGGCAATAAATGAAAAGTGTAAAGCAATAATAGCTTTTGAAGTTATTCCCTACTTGTTACTTTGCTTTCTTTGTGTTATGGGTATATAAATAAGTAGAGGTCTGTCTGCATCAAGGTGATGCGCTTAGTTTTATAGAGACCAAAACCGTTTTTTGTACAAGGCTGTAAACATGTTTATTTCTGCTGTTAAGTGTTAAGGGGTTACACCATGGTTATGTTACCCAACTAACGTTGTCACAGTGGTAGCAACTTGCCTTTGACAGCACCCACCTGTCACTCAAAGCGGCCATGCACTTAATTATGCATTACTTTAAAAATTAATTTAAATGGGTGAGTTATATACATACAGTTGTCATGAAAGGAGAAATGAACTAAAGAGACCAAAACGTTTTTTGTACAAGGCTGTTAACATGTTTATTTCTGCTGTAAAGTTGGGCATTTTAACATGGGGTTCTATGGGGATTGACTTGGAGCCAGCCTCAAGTGGCCATTCAAGGAACTGCAGTTTTTGGCACTTCCGCATTGGCTTCATTTTTCAGCCCTGGAGGTTGCTGCTTGGAGAGTACATATCATCTAATTACACAGAGGACAAGGTGTCAGAGGATGATATGTGGCTTAACAAACATTTGAAAATGTCTATGTTTCACTCACACACCCACACACATATACAAACACACACACACACAGTGTGTGTCAGTGCAATCGTCTGTGATCTGGGAGACTCCAGAGACCTGGTGTGGGGAAAGTTGTGGGATCCATAATAATACCACATACGTAATGCTGCCATGTTGATGTTTAACAGGTATAATGTTTACCATGTTCACCATGCTGGTTTATTGTATTAACATGCAAGCATTTTCTAGTTAGCACCAAACACAAAGTACAGCACAAAGTACAAGAACTAAAAATTCAACCTTACTGTAGCACTGTACAGTAAGCTCCCTATCAGATCGCCAAAGTGATCTGATAGGGAGCTTGAATATCAGCTTTAACTTTCATGGCAATTAAATGTCGAGATTTTCACTCTGAATCACAAATGTCAACCTCACGGTGGCGCTAGAGGAAAAGTCAGGGGTGCACCAAAGTCAGCAGGATTCTTCCTCTGGAAACCATGAATATCTGTACAAATTTTACTAGCAATCCATCCTGTAGTTGTCAAGATACAGTATTTCAGTCTGGAACAAAGTGGCGCACTGACATCGTCACATTTTTGCATTGTGATATCCTGTTATACCCCAAGGCCAGCAGCATGCAGAGCTCAGACTGTATATCATATTTATATATAAAATGAAATATATAAATAAATAAATAAAATAAAATAATGTTTTTAAAAACCGTCATTATTTGTTGGCATTAATTGAATCTTTATTATTGATTTGGATTCATTCTAGTTAACTGCATTCATTTTGTTAAGTTTGTTTTATTAAGTTCAGTTTAGAAGTAAAATTTTCAACCTTTTAACAGACCCATTACTATTTAATAACCCTAATTTCAGAACTGTTAAACATAAAGCATCTCACAATTTCACCTCATGCAAATGTTTAACAAAAGGGTATTGATGAAAAAAACTAAAGATTCACACAAAACCAGTAAAGAATGATGGTTTGTTTTTCAAGGGAGAACTGCAGAACAAGGAAGGAATGAACATCCTTGGTGTAGATCAACATTGCATATAGTGCAATTTTTAGCACTTTTAACACACTAAACATATGATTGATATCTATCTTTGGCAGCATTATATTTTCTCACTCTCCTATTGATGACTCACTCATGACTGTCTTCACCTGATATACTGTCTCAAGAAAAAAAACCCTCTGAATACCACAGCATTTTGTGCATGAAAGATAACTATAACCTCAATATATAACTTCTCAATGATTATGATCATGGAGACGCAGTTATTCTGTCATTTCTTTCTTTTCTTTTTTCGTTCCTCTCTCTCTCTCTCGCTCACACACCACACACACACACACACACGTCCGCCCGCTGTGCCTATTAAATAGTTTGGTCTGCTAAGTAGTGCAGGACCCAGTGGCCTATCTGCTGATAAAAAGAAAACAGCAGACACACACACACACACACGCACACGCATACACACATGCATACTGTCTAAGTTGCTGTCTATGCTAAGCATTGAGGGACTGGGGAAGGCTCTCAGCTCATAAAGTGAAAATGTAACAAGGCAGACAACACTCCATGTAATAACTCTGACGATCGCCTTGGCTTGCAGAACTGCACACGAGAGGGTTTGTGTGTGTGTGTGCGTGCGCGTGTGCGTATGAGTTGATTGGCTGAGCGGGTTGGAAAGTGGCGGCAAGGGGGAGAGGCAGCCGTCTCACCTCAAACAGAGAAAATAAAGTAGGTTTTATGATTATTATTGGAATTCCCCATTCTGCTGCTACTGAGGCTAAATGAGTGTGGCGTACAGTGTGCACGCACACACACACACACACACACACACACACACACACTGATGTTTTGAGTGTGAAAGTATAAGCTTCTGACACACACACTACCTCATTCTCACTTTCATGCATTCACACAGCATGTAGATGTGACATACAGACACACACTCGCATATTCACAGGTCAATATTTTGAGAGTAAATGAGCATAGCTTATGACACACACATTGTGTCTCTCGCACTCACACACACACATATACACACACACACAGACCAATATTTTGAGTGTAAATGAGCGTAGCTTATGACAAGAAGAAGAGACATTCACTGGAGACAATTACCATTCCTTAGTGTGTAAAGGAAGCCACACAGTCACACAAAAACACATGCGCGCACATATACACATGCACATACACACAAACGGACTACCACACACACTTGCACACTCTCTTTCAGAACACACACACACCATAATATCTCTCCCTCGCTGTGCTGACAGGACTGTCCGTAGTGGGCCTTTGTTAGTTCTGGTTGGGCAGCCTTATTTAGTGTGTGTGTGTGTGTGTGTGTGTGTGTGTGTGTGTGTGTGTGTGTGTGTGTGTGTGTGTGTGTGTGTGTGTGTTATTTATATACCAACAACCTTTGTGAATCCTCTGACAGTGACTTTCACAGCCTAGAAGAAGTCTATTGTATTTCGCTTTTATGTGGCCAATTTAAATTATTATTATTATTATTTTATCCTCCCATTCACATTGTGCTAATTATTTTTTATTTTTAAAAGTAACTTAAAAACATGTATTTTCCACATTTTTTTAAAATTTACAAAGCATTTTGGAATTGAGTTTAATATCTTTTTTTTTTTTTTTCTCTCCTGCATTATTTTAACCTATTCATGTATTTTATTGCTATTTCTCTTTTCATCCAGCTTTACAATTAACAGAATCCAATAGGGATCAACTGTAATTTTTATTAAGTCCAGAAACCAATGACACAACTTACCATTCTTCTGCTGCTGTTATTAATGATGCAATTATATATTCATTCATTCTTAATAAACAAATGGTGTTGCAAATATATTTCATTTTGTATGTAGGGAATATAATATACAGATGCCAAGATGTGATAAATAAATTGAATGGCACCCATTTTATTTCTACTTGTTTAATGTAAAAATTGCAATAGTAGCAGTAAGCAGTTGTATATATTTGAAAAATGTGCTATAAAGAATTTGTAATGTGATTCAATTTTGAAGTCACTTATTCTTACACTTAAGACTTTTCTGTAAGTGTAAGTTTGAGAGTGTGAATTTTCACAGCAGTGTAATCGCTCTCCTCCCTCCAAAAAAAAATGTTTTTTAGTTATTTTCACTTGTTTTGCGCTACATACAATAAGAGAAAAAGGAAGACTCACTGAGAATTTTCAACACAGATTCATGCGCACTGATCAAATACTGAGACTCCACAGGCACTTTAAAACTAACTATTGTTGTATGAAAGAATACAAAAAAGAAACGTCAGAGAAGTTGAGATTGAAATTTAGCATGTATTGGGCCTCATTGATAAATAATTAGTTTTTTTTCTCTTCAATTTCTTGGTGTGTGGTTTAAAATTAGTAACCAAGAAAAAAAAATCTGCTTACTCTAATGTGCTCTATTAAGATCTCAGGAGCAAGACATTGAGATGAGGGCAATACAATTCCCAAAATGTGAGTCGGATGTGCTCAGTGGATTCAGGACTTGAGACATTCCCCTCTGGTGCGCGACTGAAAGAAAATGATAAATGTGCATATATACTGTCTGTACTTATAATTTTTTGTTTATTATTTCATCCCAAAGTCAAAGGATTACAGAGTAGCCATAGCAACCACTAGTATTTACGTGGGTACATTTTATTTAGCAGCCCAAAAATAAGACAGTGTTTTGTTGTTCTTTTGTTTGATTTTGTCCTTGAAACTACATTTCCTCTTGAGCTCATCTTTTATTCAAGGACTAGACATTGACACTAGGACTAGACACAAAGTGAGCATATTAAGAGACTGATGCATTATACTGTAGGTTGTTTGTAGCTGTAATGTTGTTAAGTTTTCTAAATTTCTGTCTGTGTAGTTAACCCAGAAACTGTCCAGTAAGTCCAGTCTAACCTATCTGACTGCTATCTGGCAGCACATGTTATGTATGTCCTGATTCAAAGAAATCATCTCCTGATGTCTTTACTAGAGAAACTCATCAAACAGTCATCTGTCACCAGGCCAAGAAAAATGATATCATAATAGTAGACTGCATGCCAAAAAAGTCTAATGGAGAAATTATTTCGGTGATACCAAAAATCAGCTCCAGTTTGACAGTATGTGTAAGTATGTGACTGAAAAACAGAATGAAGGAATGTCTGTCTCTAGATTGGTGATTCAATCAGCTTAATTATTCAAAGTGTACCTTACCTTCATAAGGTATTTATCCAAAAGAGGTGTAAAAAAACATAAAAAACAAAACAACAACAACAAAAAAGATCTTAAACTTTTAACATTTTGGAGGCTGTCTACAGTGTACTTTCCAAACAAGTGGGTTTTACGGGGGGACAGATTGCATTGGTGATGACGCTGACCCAATTAAACAGATCAGGTACAATATGTGACCGGTCCACATTAAATAGCTTTTCTTAGTCATTATTAATTTACAACAGCACATTTTTGTAACAATATAATTCAAATTCCCCCAAGCCTAAAAATAATGTTGAACAATGAAGGCACAGCTCTGGAATCTGTGAGTATTACTCATCGTTACAAAATGTACAGTTTAAGGAATGTTGGTGGATACACATTTGTAGTTAAGATAATGATGTGTAGTTACAGTATAGCCTCTTTTACTTTAGGTGTTCTTCTTTTGTGTTTGATGCATGTTATTACTCATTATCATAGCTGGCCTGAGTCATAAGCAAAGCTAGTGGCTGCCTAGAGCTCCACAAACCATTAGGAGGCAGACAAATGAACAAATTACAAGTGTGAAATTAACCTGTTCATTTTGTCATTATAATAAGTAATATTATTATAATTATATCATGTAGTATAGTATGGCTTTTGTTGTTGTTGTTGTTGTTGCTGTGCTGTTTTTACATGTGTATGCTACATTAAAATAAAATGTGTGAAGTTTTAAATAACACAATATCAATCAATCAATCAATCAATCAATCAATCAATTTTTATTTATATAGCGCCAAATCACAACAAAAGTCATCTCAGGGCACTTTTCACATAGAGCAGGTCTAGACCATACTCTTTAATTTACAGAGACCCACCAATTCCCCCATGAGCAAGCACTTGGCGACAGCGGTAAGGAAAAACTCTCCTTTGACAGGTAGAAACCTCAAGCAGAACTGGGCTCTTGGTGGGCGGCCATCTGCCTTGACCGGTTGGGTTGAGAGAGAGAAAGAAAGAGGGGGAGGGGGGGTTACAGAATAACAACAATCATAACAATAACATTAACAGCAGCAATAGCCGGAGAAGGACACCAACAGGACTACGAAGGACCGCGAAGGCTTGGCTTGAAACCCAGGGTTTCCTGCGAGATGAGAACAAAAACTGCGTTTTTTGTGCGAAGCAAAGTTAGTGACATGCATTGATGGTACATGGATGCATACAGATGGAGAAGAGGAGGAGGAGAGAGGAGCTTAGTGCGTCATGGGAAGTTCCCCAGCAGTCTAGGCCTATAGCAGCATAACTAAGGGCTGATCCAAGGTGAGCCTGGCCGGCCCTAACTATAAGCTTTATCAAAGGAAAGTTTTAAGCCTACTCTTAAACATAGAGAGGGTGTCTGCACCCCGGACCGATTCTGGAAGATGCCTCCACAGGAGAGAAGCCCCATTCTACTTTTAAAGACTGTAGAAACCACTAGCAAGCCTGCATTCTGGGAGCGCAGTGTTATATATCACAGCAGTAATGTGGACATACCATATAAAGTTTATATATAGTGTACTGTGTGTATGGACTTTGTGCCTATATCACTGTGTGTGTGTGTTTGTGTGTTGCTGTCACCCACCCACACACCAACACACACACACACACACACACACACACACACACACACACACAGTGAGAGAGTACCATAGACTGTAAAAAATAATGGCTGTATTCATCGTGACATTACCCATTGGTTTCCGGACTTCTGTTTTGAAACCTGGAGTTTGCATTTTGATTGTCGCCATCTTGGATTTTTGGAGCCAGAAGTGACCATATTTGGATGAGAGGGTGGAACTGACCCTAATGCTAGCTGCTAGCAGTTAGCTTGGTTAGCATGGTGCATTAACAGTCTATGGTTAACTGTAATAATGCTAATGCTAATGTTAACTTTCGAACAGGCTTAAAAGCAAACAAACAAACAAACAAAATATACTTACCAGAAAGATATTTTTAGGCAACCAAAGTGTTACAATTAACTTTTATGAACCAAAAACACATTGATATAGCAATGGCTACAGCTATGCACATACTCTATGAATCAGGGGTTACACCATGGTTACGTTACCCAACTAACGTTGTCGCAGTGGTAGCAACTTGCCTTTGACAGCACCCACCTGTCATTCAAAGCGGCCATGCACTTAATTATGCACAACTTTAAAAATTAATTTAAATGGGTGAGTTATACACATAGAGTTGTCATGAAATGAAAGGAGAAATGAACTATAGAGACCAAAACGGTTTTTTGTACAAGGCTGTAAACATGTTTATTTCTGCTGTAAAGTTGGGCATTTTAACATGGGGTTCTATGGGGATTGACTCACTTTTGGAGCCAGCCTCAAGTGGCCATTCAAGGAACTGCAGTTTTTGGCACTTCCGCATTGGCTTCATTTTTCAGCCCTGGAGGTTGCTGCTTGGAGAGTACGTATCATCTAATTACACAGAGAACAAGGTGTCAGAAGATGATATGTGGCTTAACAAACAGTTGAATTGTCTATGTTTCACTCACACACCCACACACACATACAAACACAAACACACTGAAAGTTGACATCACCTCTTTACCTAATTATGCTTGGAACACTGTGTCAGGAAATGATAGCTGATTTAACAAACATTTGCATTACTCCCCTCTGCTGTCTCTTTCTCTCTCTCTCTCTCTCTCTCTCTCTCTCTCTCTCTCACACACACACACACACACACACACACACACAGACAAACCGCTTTTGGCCAACAAAACACTGCCTTTCAGCTGAGCTCAGAACTGTGAATAAATCCATAGCAATGAGACACTTAGTCAAATTAACGTGTTGACTATTACTGCAACAGACTGTATGGATGACAGAACAGCAGCAGATCAAATCTGTTAGAAAAACTCTGGAAGTTTATATAAAAGTTTAAATGTTATTTGGTGGAGGAAAAAAAACCAAGGTTAATACATTCTCTTTTTTTATTCTTTTTTTTCCAGGAAAGATTTCCCTTGGCTCTCCTGGAATACATTATTCACACCAGCTGCACTTTTAGGAACTAATGTGGTCTTGAGCTGATATTAGGAGCTTAGTTAAACAGCGATTACAATGAGTAATAGTGATATTTCTGAAAATTCTATTATTAATTTTAAAACTTTATAAAGAGTCATTTAAAAACCCTCATTTAGAAAATGTTAAGTTCTACAGGTGGGCATACCAAAGCCTTAAGATTTGAAAATTTTTGCTCATAACATAATTAATTGACAGCACTTGTTTGACTGATAAAGACTTGCATTTTTGGCCAATTGTTTTTCTACAAAACCATAATACTGTAATATTGTACTATTTGTCCAATACAGTCTATGAAATTTGTTTGTTCTTTATTTTAATTAATTATCATTTTAATAATAATTAATAATGAATTAATTATTATTAATTATTTAATTAATTAATATACAAAACATCAATGAATGTGAAAAAAAAGGACATACAGCATGGAGTGTACATGGTTTTATAGATGCCATATCAAACTCTGTAATGTTCTCACACTCGTAAATGATTAATTATAATCAGGAGTGAATACAATCTATATTACACTCACTAAAAATGCAATTTTAATTGTAGATACTGCAGAGAACTCAACCTTACATTTAACTTACAAAAATGCACTCCAGACTTTTACCACGATCAGAATATTTGACTTGTATGAGCCCTTCTATTTCAGTTATTATTTCTGTTAGCTGACACTTGGTACACAATGTTGTGTACAATGTATTTATGGTTCAGTGATAGCACATGGTGTTACTGTAACAACTAGAAAACAATCGTAGCTAAGGTTTTTTTTTTTACATCCTCTGAAAAGAATGGCAGAGCACAATAAAATGTAGGATAGTTTGGATGAAGAAAAAAATCTTTGTTTAATGTAGGAACGCAGAAAGGAGAGTTGCTACTGTAAGTCCCCTTGATCTAACATATCCTCATAATTAAACAACAGTATAGGTCTAAAATTCAGCTGGCAAAAAAAGATCTAAAGTCACATTTACACATCTAGTTGCTGTAGTAATGCACTCCAGAATGACCAGTTGTAATATGCCGCTTTCCAAAATCGTTACAAATCACTGATAAAAAATGATTTTTTATGGTGTGACAATGCTGTGGTTAAGGTCGGGTTAGGTTTAGACACTTTGTTAGGGTTAGGGAAAAATCATGGTTTGGGTTAAAATGATCACTTGAAACATGGTTTCTACTAGGGATGTGCAGAGGGCCCAGTATTTGTATTTGTATCTGTATTTGTTGAGGCAGCAAAATTATTTGTATTTGTATTTGAATAGAAGTTATGCTTTTAATTTTAGAAAGTTAAAGTGCTACAATAAGTGTTCATGAATAAACTACCTTTGAAGGAGGTCCCCACACCGGGTCTCGGACTGGAGTCTCCCAGATCATTGACGACTGCACTGACTACTGAGCTAAAACTTTATTCATCACCTCATTGCAGACAGTTCTCTCTCTATTTATATACCCATAACACAGAGACAGCACACTGTGTAATGTGTAGGGAAGAACTTCAAAGGTGATTCTTGCTTTGCACTTTTCATGTATTGCCTATTTTTTACAACCTAACTTTGTGGAAAGGAGAGGGGGAACAACAGGTTATGGAGAGTTCCTTGGGAGCACTTCACATGTGTCAGTAGCTCAGCTTTATCTCTGGGGAACACCCCCACCTCCAGGAGCGATGTCCAATAAAGAAATGTGCATCACGTAGCAGGTGGATGTGACTCCCTTCATTGAGATCTGCTGATAGATGTAACAGTGGAGCAGAGGACAGAAACTGAGATAACGATGTAACCTACCTGCGTGCTGGTATTTGACATGTTTTTTTTTCTTTACGAAAACAAATAATTTTTAATAAATTTGTATGAAACAAATATTCATTAAAAAGCCACTATGTGTGCTTTGCCAAATAACATATTTGTATTTGGGAACACCCCTAGTTTCTACTTCCTTAAAGTTATGCAACCTTTGTTGTCATGGCAACAGTGAACACCACAGAGTTACGGTTTTTAAAAAAATGCCTAATGGTTGGAAACATGACATTCACAGTTGGAGGCAGGAAGCAAATGGTGGTGTCCTGCAGCAAAGTCCAACATCTATCTAGTCATCCACTCAACCTGCCTCCTCCTAAAAAGGCAAAATCATTTTATCAAGTCACATTATATTATTACTATGGTCGCTAGATGGGGTAAATGCAACGATAGGTTGTTTTTGCTGGCCTGAATTTTAGACCTATACTGTTGTTTTTCTTGTGAGAACAGGCAGGCTATCCACAGGAAGGAAAAGAAATGGAATACTAACTTGTTTATGAAGAGACGGGTGTCCAAAATCTCAGGCAACTGTGAGCTGATCTGTTTGTACATCAGTCAACTCAGCACTCACATCAGGTCACACAGCAGAAATACTCACCCAGTCTCAGCTGCACAACACACATGACAATGTCTGCAACAGTCTCTGAGTCAAACTTTCTACTGCTCATTGTCATTGGTCTGTTCCTGTGAGCTCCGTGTGTAGTTCTGCAACCCAAATTTCCTTAGAGAAGATGATCAAGTTTAAGTTGAAACTTTGTTTACCCAATGCTAACTATTGACTATATATCATTTAGTCATGTCAGATGAGACTTTTTTTGCTGAAATATGCTTGATAGACCATGAAAAGATCCAAACATTACCACCATCCAACACATCCCAACCAGGTGTATTCTCACTGGATAAATGCTCAGAATTTCCTTCCTGCAATAATGACGCAACATCTCAATTTTACAACAAAGGTTCAGTATGTAAGATTCAGATTCAGCATGTAAACTTAATATGAATAGAATTACATGGTTTCAGACTTGACACTCATGCTGTATTTTCTGTCTTAGTGTTAAAACTAAAAATTCTGCCCACCGCTATTCTTTAGCTGTTAGTTTAACATTTTTTTAAAACTATATATTTTCAGTTACCATGTCCTGTTGTTGTTAGTTGCTGTATTTATGTTTAATGGTGCAGAAATTACAATTATATTGCAATATTGACAACATTTTTGCAATGACACAACCTAAATTTTACTGTTTTTTTTTTCTTTTAACTTACTGGAAAACTAGTCATTAAATCTTCTGGATAAACTTTCAACCTAAATCCAGAATAATTTGGATGGTATTTATGGATTTAGTTTTCTCTGCATCTGTGGGATTTGTGTATTTGTGTGTTAAAGTTCTTCAATTTGTTTAAATTCTACTGTGTATGCATGGTGTATGGACTGTGTGTCTGTGTTTGCATGTATGTGTGTGGTTTGCTGTGTGGTGAGGAGTGCTTGTTATACTCTGACAGGGCGAGACTGTTGGAGTGAAATGCATGATGGGATTCTGTGATGAGCAGGAAGAGTTTGAATAAACATGGTTGATTTCAACTCACCCCGCAGTGTGCATATGTATGTGTGTGTGTGTGTGTGTGTGTGTGTGTGTGTGTGTGTGAGACCATCACGCCTGTCTGTTTGTGCTGTGTTCACTGAAGCTTTTTATTGAAGCCCTCATGAATCTTTTTCCTTCTCAAATATTCAGACCTTCCCTCACTCTGTCCTCTTTCCTTCCCTTGTTGACTCCTCAGCTTCATCTTTTACTCCCTTGACTCCCTCTTCAGACTTCATCACTCATTCCCTCTTATATCCAACTCCCTCTCCACCACTCTGCATTATTTTCTCACTTGGTTTCTTATCTTTGTCATCCTTTCTTTCTTTGAGATCGCAGGGGGTGTCATCTCTGTTTAAATTGGGGAGAGCAGAATGAGAGAGAAAAATGGCTCACTTGCATCTCTTGCTTTCTTCTTATCTCTTAGCATTTACAAAACAAGGGAGACATTTGGGAATGGATGAATTGTATTTACCAAATGAGAAATTCTTACTCACTCCAGCATAGTTTTTTTTCAATAATTTGTTTTCCCCTACAATATCTACTTGCAGCAACTACAGCATGATTAATGTTTTTTATGGTTCCGTTTAGGCACTCACATCACTTGGGTAAGGTCAAGTTAAATATTAAAAAAGTAAAAAGTGACTTGAAGCACAAGACAGGATGTTTTGACTTTATTAACATTTAATCAAAACCACAAAACCTAACTTTAACCTAAAATGCTTTTTTTGCCTAAACCTAGCCACATGTGGGACTCAGGATATCAAAATTGAACACTTAGTACACACAAAATCCCCCCAAACACCTCTCCATGATTTGTGTGCAGTACAAAAATATTGCATTTTCTTGGCTTGAAAGATAGTTGCCAGTGAACATGTTCTATGCAGCAGTTATTTTTCTCTCAAAATGTATTTGGCAAAACAAATCCGTTGGATACTGACATGATTTGTGGGGGACAGGGTTGTAAATATCCATTCTGTAGCGTAGGCATAGTTCACCCCTACTGGATCAGGTGAGTAAAAATCTATCGAATAAATGCTAAATTTGTAGGTATTTCACTTGCTAACACAATGTTCAAACAGGGGTGTCATTTTATGAAACATATTATTCCTCAGGTGAAATGTATAAGCATGCAACCCCATTTACAACTGAGACCAGTGGACAGCTCTGCCTGTGCTAATAGAACCAGGGTTACAATATTGTAACCTTTGTTTGGACTTGCCAGCCCTGCATGTGAGCTTTTGAATCGTCTCTTTTGCCAAAATACTCACTGAACCATTCCTGCCGCTTCTGTTGTCTGCACTTGAGTCCACCTGCCTGCACTCCATCATGACAGGTGGCCCATGATAGTAGAAATACAGATTACCAGAATCATGAATGAAAATAACAATAATGGCAATTATAATCTGTTTCTGCACAATACTCACTTTCTGATCCCACTTCCATCTAATTTAAGTAAAAGGGTATAAACAGGGCACAGTTTTCTCTGCCAAAAACAACAAAAACAACAAAAGGGCTACACAGACAGAGAAATGTTAAAGAATTGTTAACTCAGTCTAACAGTTAGCTATGTCAGGGAAGTCAATGAGAAGAGGACAGGGTTGACTAGAATTAGCAGCCTCAACTGAAAAACACAGAAAATTAACAGTTCTTACTGCAAGACTGTCACAGCTCAGGAAACAGGTAGGACTTAAATGCCTGAGACCAACACTATTAACACCCATACTAACTTTACTGGAAAGTTCAAAAACTCACAGTGAGATGGAGGAAGTCAGTAAATAAGCTGATCTGATAGAGAACACAAGTTATGGTTTGTTTTGGAGTTAGAGAGTTAGAGAACTTGCTCTGTACAAGATTCTATGTCAATGTGGTGGAGCATGTGTACTTGCTTTATGGATTAAATTTGAATTTGTTTAGGTGATGGTGACGTACTGTGAGTCAAAACTCTAGGTTCCTAGCAATATGGATATTGACTACTTGCTACACACTGAGGCAGACAGGAATACATAGCAAGCTTATGTTTGTCATGGTGCTAGCCTGTGCCCTCTAGAGAGTAAGTTGCACCCTGGCCAAACATACAGTACATAGGCAAATTCTTTAGTCAATCAATCAATCAAGCCAGCACTATAGAGTTTGCTTTAAGTGTGTAGTTAGGCCACCACCACTTTATACTAAAACCAGCTTGAACTGTTTTTGTTTTTAGTCCTGCCACTTCTTGTCTTTCCTCCACCACTCAGTCAATCCTTACAGTGTTGATTCTGCTTTTTTCTCCAGGAAAAATCAAAAATGTACCAACACATGTATGTTGTTTCATGACCATTGCAGAAATAAGAAGTGAGTAAACACGTAGTCGAACTCTCAACCAAACTTTAAAGGTGACTCTCAACATACACCCCGTGTTTGTCCTGAAGACAGTGCTTCTCACGAGGTTTGCTACCAGTTTACAGGGGTATTTATGTTGCCTGGAAGGACGCACTGCCTTAAAGGCTCCATTCAAGTCTCCTGTGGGCAGTCAACGCCACAAATTACATAATGGTAACATGATTCCCTGCAGCCTATTCTGCATGATGTGCACGGATATGTATCTGGCTATTTTTAAGTGCATTTGTAAATAATTCTGCCCAGAGTTGGACATAGGCCATATACCTAAGTATATGCACCACTTAACCTCTGGGAAAGATCATGGTTAGAGTTAAAATAACAATTTGAAAGATTAGGGAAAGACTGAGGTTGACTGATGGTAGGGACTGGGTAAAACAGCAGTCTCCTGTGTCAACATCACACACCTTGTTGACCAATCCATCCACCCTGACTTCCTCAAAATGAGCTTTTGTGGCATAACAATGTTAAACTTTTGTTCACCTTTGTCCTGACAGACAAGAGTCCAAATTCACACAGCCACTACAGGTTCTAATCAGTCAAACTCAAACAGAGGTTGCATTTAGACATTTGAACAAATGACAAATGACAGTTTTTTTCTAATTCTGGTGGTGTCACTATGTCTCCTCTCAGTCTCTTTTCAGTACAATTCAGTTCAGTGGCTTTACAGGAATGGCTCAGGGTTTCGAGACAGGCTAAGGACTTTGTGAGACCAGGGGAGATTGTTGAATCTCAAGTGTGTTAAATGCAGTTCACATAATAAATTAACAAAGCTAAGATTTATTTCTGTCTTCTTCAGTAAAAGTTCTAGATTTAGTCCCATCCCATCCTTCCCTTCCTGTCAGTCAAAGCTTCATTCTCAGAGTAAATCAGGGCTGATAGGCTTTCTTTGAGCCCTGGTGAGGAGTTGAGTAGTAACTGGTTTTCCTCTTGTCAACCCCACTGAGCTGAGGACAGCAGCCTGATTCTTCTCATATGACCCCCACTGTGACTTGAACTTGGCTTGATTCCCCACAATATGAGTCCTGCTTGGATCGTTTGCTTGGGCCAACAAATGTCAGACATAGTCGAATATATCTGTGGTAGTGTTGGAAGACAAAACAGTGGGGGAGCAGATAAGATAAATTCTGTACTTACCAGCATTTGGAAATTTCACAATTACCAGCTTTACCATGCTTTATAGTTTTTGGCTGCTGACAAATATATAGTGTTTTAAATTCCTTGGTCAAATTGAAGGACTGCACTAAACCTAATTCAAGCAGAGGTGTTGTCCCAATTATACACAGCTCTTAACCTGGTATTAGATTGAAAAGAATAAAGTGGAAAGAATTGGTGCATTGTTTAAGTGTCCCTGGAGCATGCCACTGCCAGAATAAGATCTTTTTTTTTTTTTTTTTTTACTAATAATGGATGAACAGTAAACAGTCTATGAAAGTAACAGTACAAGCCAATTGGCTATTACCTGCAAGAGTACAATAAAGCTAGACCTGTTTTGGGTGGTTTGAGGTTGATTTGTTAATTTCTTTTGACCCACTAAGTCTTTAAAACTGCTGATGAGAACGGATTATGCATCAGTATTCATGATGGGGATATGGGCCCGGGACTGAAAATGACCAATTATGCTTTAAGAATGAAGATCAATTTCTTTAAGGTCAGTAAATGTGGCATTTCACAGCAAGCAAGATCCAACTTCGCAAAGTCCAAAGTTTTGGGACAATGTGGCCACTACAGTATGTTTAAGGAGGAAGTTAGAGTGAACACTAAGTGGACCAGAACAATGGGTAACAATGTGTCTTTCTTCTGTTCTGGACCATGTGAACCCAACTACAGGTGAAAGCGACTATGGAGTAACTGAGAATTTTTATTGTTTGGACTGTGAGATGAAAGCCATGCAGGGCATAGATTTAAAGCCAGGATGCAATGGTAACCACTGAGCTATAGCTGAATTCTCTTTTAGTGTCCCTTTAAATATCTTCACATTCATAATATTGAATCAACCTATCTAGCATCTGTTATTAAGACTTTGAATATGATATATTGCATTTCAATAAGCAGTAAAAGGTTATTGCCCTTGTCCTCTGCCTGACTTCAGATCTGCCTTCAAAGAAATATTATTCCAGAAGATTATTTAATGTCCTGATATACAGTATATACTCTATACAGAATGTAAGTTTAATTATATTATGATCACAAATAAATCAGCTGGTATTTGGATGTGACTGTGGGAAATCTGTGGGATTTTCAATAAGATAATCAAATATTTGTCTCTACATGATACCTTGGCCATGATATATTACAGTTGAAGATAAGTCAGTCAAAGGTTATTGCCCTCCTGTCACAGTCCTGTCACATTTCAATATGGTTAAATTTCCTCTCACTTTAACTAAAAAGAAATGATAATAACAGCTAATAATAAATGTTATTATCATTTCAAGCCTAAAGGGAGGCAGCATTATTTCTCCAGTGCACAATATGTCAGTGAAAGAATGTCAAGGTGTTTTAGAAACGTTTGTATCCCCACAGAATTTAAGCTGTGGAAAACATTCACCTTTGACCCATTGGGGTTTTGACTCTCACTGTCTTTAAAGTTGAATTATACTGGTTTGATGTGAAGCTGCTGGTAGTTGTGTTGATGAGTACTGTAAAGGCATTTCGATTTTGATGACTAATGATTAACACAGAGCAGAAAAGTGTTGGTATAATACCACACAATGTTTTTAATACTTTTTTTTTTTTTTTTTTTAATCTACATGCTCGTGCTAAAGCCCCATTTGGGACTGAATTTATTTCTCTAGGGGAGGTAGGGTGATTTTAACACTACCTGCTGGACAGTGATTCTAAGCCAGTCCAGACCTCGTATGTGGGTAATTTTTCACCCCCCAGTCCAGAAATAATTATTGCTGCAATTACCTACAGTTTTCTGATAACTTGCTGGTCCTCCTGTAGCTTAAATCCCGTCTGGAGTGACCTCCTTGTATTTTAAAGTGGATCCATATGTTTTTTCCTTCTGCTGCATTTTATCAGCTCAGTGTGAAATTTTACTTACATGTGAAAATGAAGGAAGGTGTAAATGCTTTTGCTAATCTGATAGATGAAAACAGATATGTAGATACCGGTATTCTCTGTTGGCTAGTCCTCCTGAATGTCCATGTCTATAACACACTACATTCTTTAATTTTGCAATGGTTAAAACATTTTCTGAAATGATGAATTAAATTACCACAGAGCACAATGATTATTTCATTCCCCAACTCCCACTGCAATGTTAATCATAATGGGGCTTAAGAGTAACTGCCTACAGCTGTTTCAGTCTTTCCCTCTGGTCTGCTTACAGCAGCAGCCACAGGGAAGAGAGTGAAACTTCGTTATCATTGGAGGTGATCACTTTGTTTGGTTTGCTGTCTACTCTTTAGTTGACTAGATCTCATGTATCTCTGTCTGCACTTTGGGGTGAATTCAGTAATAGTCAGAGGTGAAAGAAGTACTCAGATCCTTTACCTAATTAAAAGTACAAATACAGCAATATAAAAATACTCCGTTGTAAATGTTGTACTTGGCTTGATTTCGATGATGCACCTAGATGGGGTACAATGGCCGTTGGAAGCGAGAAGAGAAGTGCGTGGCCTGCGATGGGCTTTAGCTGTCAAGACTTTAGTAGCGTGTGATGAGGCTTGAGACCATCAGACACCTAAGAAGCCTGTGGCATGAAGGGAGTCGAAGACAGAGAGAACAAAGGGGGAGAGGGTCGAGTGTGGGGACTGAGTGCGAATCGTGGGATGACCATGTGCGGGAAAACTGATGGTCTGGATGGCTCATTCCCGAAATGGAATGGGTCGGAAGGAGGAAGCTCTGAGGCTCGCTGATGGTATGAACTAGTGATGGGGGAATCGAAGCCAACTGAAGCACTGAATTGATGATGAATGATTGTACTGAAGATGATTCGTTGTGTTGAAGCATTTGATATAGTCGGTTGACGGCAATGAAAAAACAAGGGCGCACCCTCCATGATGCCTCGAGATTAAGATAAAGGTTGAATGGATGAAAAGAAATGGACGGAGTTGAGTGAGCCATATCAGCTGTGGCTAGAAGAAGCAAAGAACGAAGGGATGCTGTTTCATGGATAATGTGGGAGTATGAAAGCCAAGTTGATATGGGAGGAAAGGATTCAAAGTCTGGAGGAAGGCATGGGGCATGAAGGGGTGAGGGTTGGAGGGATGAAAGGTGGGGGATTCAATTCAATTCTATTATATAGCACCAAATGACAACAAAGTCGTTTCGGGGCTCTGTTCACAACGAGCAGGTCTAGACCATTCTCTTTAATATATGGAGACCCAATAATTCCCCCGTGAGCAAGCACTTGGCAACGGCGGTGAAGAAAAACTCCCCTTTAACGGGAAGAAACCTCAAGCAGAACCTGGCTCTAGGTGGGCAGCCATCTGCCGGTTGGGTTAGAAAAAAAGGGGGGAGGGTCGAGGGATGAAGCGATGAGGGATGAAGGGAATACTTACCATACTCTTTGGGTTGAGAGAGAAAGGGGGGTGAGGGATGAGGAATGGAGGGGTGAGGGTCAAGGGATGAAGGGATGAGGGATGAAGGGGGTTGGGGTCGAGGGATGAAGGGGTGAGGGTCGAGGGATGATGACCGTCCCGATGGAGATTCCCTTGAGTCATAGGGTTTAAGGGACTTTTGAGTCGAGGAGGTGACGACTGAGTCGGTAGAGTGCGAGTATGATACGTTGAAGATGATTGATGGTCCATTGTTTGGAGAGAGGAGAATGTCCAGGATGTCCAGGAGTCCATGAAAAGGAGTAGACACGTTAATGAGGAAACGTAATGGCAGAAAGGTGAGTTAGTATGAAAGATGCAAATTAAACAAGCAGTTAAGAAATAAGCAGGGGAATGGGATGAAGGGTTAATTAGAATTGTTTTATCCCCATTCAGGTTAGCCAGAGGGCTAAACCGGAAGTAGCCGACTCAGCCAGCGAAAGTCACTAGTGCGCATGCTCTATGAGCCGCACAATGCGGAAGCCCCAGGTACTTTCATACCAGGAAGTCGATTTTTTTTTGCTTCATGCGCCACCGAGCAACTTTCACAGGAATGAACGGGGCCCCGCCTCCGACGCTGTATCCAGTTCTCTTTATACATCTATGGTTGTAGCCATGGTTGCGGCCTGCAGTGTGGTGACGTCATCGGTGTGCAGCGTGCATCGGGTTGGCGTTAGGCGGTGAACCCGGAAGAGCGGGAAAATTTGAGCTGCTGGCCAGAGGGGTGGAGAAAGAGTTTCCGTAGAGTTGGAAAAGTTTGGCATCGCTATTGTTTCACTGGAACAATATGTCCTTCTCTCTGAGAGCACTCTGTAGGTGAGTGAGCGTCCGGTTGAAGATGTTTATCGAAGGAAAACGAGCCACGTCAGGATCAGCTATTGCGTGGGTGTGTATGGATCCCAGCTGATCAGCAGTGCGGCGTCTGAGGGAGTAGCTCTCCCTCGAGGAGCAGCAGTGTAAACGGCCTCGGCGTGGAAGAAGGAGGTATCTTGTTGGTGCTGCCGGATCAATTCGTGGATGGTATTGCTGGGGAACGTGGTCCACAGAGCACAGGTGGGAGGTAAGCGTTTGCGATGCGAGTCTGTCACGGATTACATGCAACTGAGACAAGAGGGGAGCTCCATTTTCACAAAATGCAACAGTAAACATATAACATATTAATACATCAGTAATAATAATCCAAACAGTGCTTTTATAAAAGTATCATTTTTAATGCAACTTTACTTGTACTGGAGTATTTTTACATTTGTATTGATACTTTTACATGAACCTGCAATAATAATTTTTTGTCAACTTGGGGGCAGCACAAACAAGTAGTGAACACGACACAACATATCGTCACCTTTTTAAGTTGATATGTTGAACTTGTTATCAAACAGTTGCTTATCTCCACATGCAGCAGTTAGGGAGCAACATTATCATTCATTTGGAGTCGTGTTTCTGTCCACCTGGTGAATAGAACTCCAATATTCACTCTCTTTTAGCTCTGTGTTTGAAACTGAAGCAGCTAAATGGAATTAAGCCATCATTCATTTTATTATTTAGACCTGTGCTTTTCCTACTGCGACATATCAAAAAGATCTTCAATGAAAAAGACTAAATACTTTAAATAAGAAATTGTTGATAATATCGCCTCAAGTGAAGTGAGCTCATCAGTAACACGGTAGACAAAAGTGAAGAGAGAAGAGAGGGGGATAGACAACAAAACAAACAATAATTGGAAGGAAAAAAAGAAGAGCCAGTTGTGAAGAGTTGTGAGAGGTAATTAAAAAGAAGAGAATGAGAGACAGAGAGTGAGTGATGCAGGTTAAGGTTGATGGCCTCTCCCTGGTTGTAAATATGGTTTGATTTGGTGATTTATTTATGGTGTTGATTTATTCAGCTATGGTGCAAAACATTGTTCTCCGACTGCTTCTCTATCAATAATACAGTGCTTCTGGAGACAGGCCAGTGTGTGTTTGTCTTTGTGTGTGTGTGTGTGTCTGAAAATGCATCCCATCATGCATATACCTGTAAGATGAGACCAACTATCCTGAAACCACCCAGAGAGCAGAACAGTTTTCATTGACAACAACAAACAGCTGGAACTTTTCTTCGGACTCCAGTCTTTCAACTTCAACTTTTGACAAATAAAGTTTCCTTGCGAAAGCAACTCCGCAGCTTTTGCATACCACTACCTTGCCTGTTGCTAGTTGTGGGAGGCACTGAATGACATGACATTTGGAATCATTTTTTAGCACTTTAAGAAGGTAGAGTGATGATTAAGCTGCCAGTTTTCAGATTTCAAATTCATGAGGAAACTTTAGAATATAGAGAAAAACTTTCCTTTTACTTCTTTTCTATGGAGTTATATCATCTACATGTCTAAATCTGAGTGTATGATCACATTTTGAGCACAGTAAAAGAGTTTTTGCAAGCACAAACATCATGTTTTTTAGATAATTTATTATTATTCAAAGAATTATTTCATTTGAGGAAACAAGCAGCCATCTTTTCTATGCTCAATGAATTTTATGTGTTGGTGTTACCCACATAAACACTCTCAGTTTTATTCATTTGCTTTCTCAAACTTAGACACTTGCTCACAGGGTCTCTCTTGTCTCTTGTCTTGTGCTCTCTTAAGTTTCAAGATTTGTCTTTTTTTTCTTTTTTGTTTTTGCCTGGGCTCAAAGCATTGAATGGCAGAATTGAGACACAAATATAATGACATATTTCTTAGAATGAACAGGTGACAAAGAAACCCTGTGTAACGATTTAGTCAAAAAATGTATCAAAACACACTGATATCACAAATAAATACAGTATTGTAGGTGTGCAGTCATGTCATCAATAGATCCAAAATACAATATCAATAAATTCTCCCTCTCGTTATTATCGTGGTTGTTGTTAGCATTAGCATTTGCCAGAGCCCTGTATCAGAGGTGTAAAATGATGTGATGAACTATATGTAATAAGCATTCATCCCCTGCAGCCCAGACAAAAATGCTGCTGCTAAGCCTTTTACCAAATCTGAAAGCTGTGACCAAATTACACTATAAATCTAGTGTCAGTCAACCCTGAATCATTTCCGCAAGCAGCATTTTTTTCAGCTTTTCACCTGCTGTCTGATGGAAGTTTTTTGTCTGTCCCTGCGCTGAAAAAAATAATCTAGTGATCTTTTTCAGTCCTCTTTTGACTTTTGCTTGCAGGAATTCTCATTGGTTCACTCATATCTCCAGATTTTCTACTTGCAATTTTATTTTATGTTGGGTAGAATTAGTTTCCCACTTACAAATTAGACTTTATTTCTTTTTTACATTTATTTTTCATTGTTGCTCAAACAAAACAAAATCTTCTTCACGGATCTAAAGTAATGTCTTTCGGAAGTGTGGTTATCACCATCAAAGACCCGCATGCGGTCCAACTCCACTGGTGTCAAATCCCATCATGTTGCTGTGTGTGTGTGTGTTCATATGTGTGTGTGTGAGAGAGAATGATGGGATTACTCTTGTTATGTGGAATCAGATGTGCTCTGTTTGTCTGCTTTGTGTCAGTGGGAGAGGCTGGTCCCAGTCAAAATGTGGGATCAGTGTCAGGATCAGTCAGAATCTAGCAGACACACAGCATTTGGGTATCGGACATGGGCAACCTGCAGTTGAATTATTTCAGTGTGAGCTTGTGTGTTAGTGTGTGTGTGTGTGTGTTTATGTTTGCACCAGTGGATATGTAGTATTTGTCTGTCTACTAGTCTGTTGCATCTGTAAGCCTCTCTTTCAGTGACTGTTTGTCACTGTGTGTGTGTGTGTGTGTGTGTGTGTGTGTATGTGTGTGTGTGTACTGTGGATATCTCTCCTTTGTGTGTATAAATCTGTCACTATCTGTTGTCATTGAGTCTGCCACTGTGTGTGTGTGTGTGTGTGTGTGTGTGTGTGTGTGTGTGTCCTGAATAAGCTTCTATGTTCAAATCACTGTCTTTACTGTGTAATTCTGCAACTCTTTCAACTGTTTATTTTATAATATTCAAAATGTAAAGGTTCACTTGCTTTAGCTGTTTCCTGAGCTTTTGGCCATATCCCATGGCTTTCAAATGAAACTTGTTGGTACTGTACAGGACAAAAGTGCATGACTTCTGTCACATGATAACAGGCGGTTGTAAACGGGGGAGAGATCCTAACTCCTGTCTCTGTTCAAAGATGGTCTCTAGTGTCAAATGTCACTCAATCCCTAAAACCTCTGTTATTTTCCTCCAGCTGACTCCTGGTTGATGACCTTTGAACCCTTTTCCAGTCGATGTTGTGAGTGGTCACTTGAGAAGTAAAAGCGTGTTCATGCACCACCAGGTACAAGGTAAGTGTATCATGTCTGAAAGATGGCAACATGTGGAAACACACTTGATGCACACTTCTCCTAATACTGCGTCGGTGTGGTATTCAGAGCTAAGTGTATCCCACAATTCATTACTGTCCACTGCACAACACCAGTCCAGTTGTTGGTGATTATGAGTCTATAAAGCTCTCTTAAGGACAGACCATAATCAACAGAAAGTTGAAGTTGATGACACGCTGAGTTCAGCCTGAATACTCACTTAATACTCATGTCCAAATTTAATGCAGTTATGATATCCTATAATATATCTTTTGTATCTATTTTACCAATGATTTTGACAAATATGTTCCTACCCTAAAATGTCATGAGACAACAATTTAAAATGATATCATGTCATGTTTCTTTCATGTACAGTAGACCAATGTGCTTTTACATAGCTTATTTAATTCTTTTATTAAAGATGCACTGTGGAGATTTGTAAATCTGTAGTACATTGTACATGCAATGTTAACACTTAACAAACAGGTTGAATACATAAAAATGTATTTTTAAATGTTTTATGAGGAAGGATCCTCATACTCCTCTAACTTCAAAGTTACCTTTATTTTTAATTTTAGGTTCCTTTAATTGTTTATGCTCCTACCAGCTCCTAAAAGTGCATTTACTTTTCTCTGTCATCTGACTGCAGCTGTAATGCTGTAGGGTTGATCTTACATATTTGGTCATTATATGGAAATTAATGAAAGTATCTGAGCTCAAATGAGCCATATAGCATATGTGCAAACCCCAGGATGGTCTCATGAAAACTGTCCTAGTGTGCTTTGATAAACCTCAACACCCTGTCGGGCACTGTGGCAGAAACCCGAAATACATCACACAAGCAGTCACTTGACTACATGCAAAGAGCTTAGAATCTCTTTGTCACCATATTGTTTGCATTGCTAGAATGAACAGCCATACACTTTAAAGAGGCCTTAACTACAATAACATTAAAAGGAATATCAAATGGTCTGTCAAAGGAGCCAATCAACATATCAGACAATCATAAAAAGGGGACAGAAACTGGATAGTTGCAATCATTTTATCATGTAGCACTCTTATTTTTGCTGGTATGTTGTGTTCATTTTCTCATCTTTCTGCCAACATAGCACATGTGACCACATAAAACAACCCACCATCCCCATTTCTGTGTATGCCATTAGGTGTATGATGATGAAATCCAGCAGTTTGAATGAAATGAAGGAGTGAATGAGGGAGTGATTTTGGATGCAGCTACTTTTTATTGGCATTTTTATTTGCATCTGACAAGGTATCACAAAGAATTGTTGTGGGGCTAAAATATTTAGTTTGTTGTGAGGGTGGTATTAGAGGAAAACCATGCAATGATAAAAAATCCAATGGTTTTATCCCCTTGGGAGCATGAATGTGCTCAGGAAAATTCATGGCGATCTGCCCACAAGACTATGAGGTACTGTGTGTAAAAAGCTGACATCTTGGCCTGTGGTGGCACTGGTGAAAAGCTGGAAAGATGGAACGGGTTCATCTTCTGGGGAGCATGAATCTCTATAGCATATTTTGGCACATTTTCATATTTCATGACCACAACTGGAGGTTTTGGTCTGATGGTGGCCATAGAGGAAAAGTCACTGAAAACCTAATGGCTCATCCTCTGGGGTCTATGGATATCTGCAGTAAATTTAATGTAAATTTGCCTATACATTTTCAAGATAACTTGCAGTGAATCAAAGACAGATGAACTGATGAAGTTGCCATCCTTAAAGTGCTTCCAGACAGTGAGCAGTCACTACTGCATCTGCTGCCCTAAGTGGCAGCAGGGTGCAAATCTGCTGCCATAGCTACCAGCTTTCCTCAATGCTACTAAAAATACACAACAGGTGGATGCCATCCACATGCTCTAATCTCATCACATAGTAGAAGTACTGTAGAGCAGGCTGTATCTTAAAGTAGAGGCAATGGTTAGCAATATGACATGATTAATTTAGCAAGCTAGGCAAACACATATCATGTGACCAGTTTAGTTATTTAATTGATACGTTTGGTGAAGCAGTGTGCATTTAATTCAGGGTACTCAGATACCAATACAATTAGCTCCTGGGTCGTTTTCCTTAGTGTGATTTCTGTGGTTGCCATGGTCACACAGTGTAATACGTCTGCAAGTTGAAAAAAGTTCAACCATCATCAACTCAGACAGCAGAAGTAAATACTCTCTCTCCTTGTTGCCACAGATCAACGGTGTTAAAATGATGGCACAGCGAAAAGCATGGAGACAGTCACAGCATGTGCTTGCTGTCTGAAAGTACCTTTAGGCCCCACTGTTAGCAGGGCAATAAACAGAGTTTATCATCTGCAGGTGGAGGACAGGTGAATAACAGAGAAATTTTCATCTTTTTCTCTTTCTTCTTCTATATGTTGTCCTTTTATCCATCCAAAATTACTTTTCCCTCTCTTTTCCTCCCCTCTTCATCCTTTTCTTTTCTTTGATAAACACTCTTTACCCCTGAGGATGATGGCATTGCAAAACAAGTGCAAACCTTTACTATTTCTCCTTCTTCTTCAATTGTCACCCTTCCATTGGTGTTTAAGTAGCATCTTCTGTCTTTCTCTGTTTCATCTCTCTTTTGCTACCTCTCTCTTTCTCTTCCCAGTGATTGTCTGTCTTTCTAGAGTCTTGCTGGGCACCAGATAAGAGCTTTTCACGGCGCAAATGACAAGCACACAGGAGGGGGTTCATTCCTTTCGCAAACAATGATCTGTAAAAGCACACTGGATGAGATGTAAAACAAGCACTCTGCAGAGACCGCCTGGGCGGACCTGGAATAGACAATTCAACGCACCACTTACCGACACATTCAGCCAATTTGTACTTTGGGGGAATATGCAGAAGGTGGAGGAACTATAAGCAAAAAGCACTATTAACAAAAAAAGTTCTATATAGCACTAGGAAATTGTTCCTTATGCTTTCATCAGGTCAAATCATGATGGGGCTGTAAAAGAGATGTTTGAGCCCTATGGGAAATAAGAGGTTTGTGCCATGAGTTCAAAAGTCAGAGACCACGACAACTCACAAACTTGCGTTCATTCATTTTCATTCAAATTCAAATGGTACATAAATGCACAGACACTTTCAGTTTTGCACATATGTAAATAAATGTTTGTCACAGTGATTTCAGATCTCAGGTGGTCTCTGTTATTGAGTCTTATTGGGGCTATACTGGATGGTCACAGATGTTCCAACAGATGGCTCTATCCTAAGCATCCTAAGTGTTACTTAGAGGAACAACTGGGCCATTTGCAAAAGCTGCAATAGATGACATGGCTAAACAAACACAGCACCTTAAGACATGAAACGTTGCACAAGTTGAAGTAAAAAGATTTTGATATACTGACCAATGTGTTCTGGAAGGTGCAGTGCTGATGCACTACAGCAAGCTTTTAATGCAAAAGCCAGTATTGTATGCCTTCTTTCCCCCGGTTTTTACTCAAGCCCAGTAGTCCTCCCTCCAAGCACCCAGTTCCCCTGAGCCAGGTCTTCCAGGTTCTAATTCCTCTGATTCGGGCCCCTCAATGTCCAGCTTCTCCCACTTAAGATTGACATTTTTGCAGTTCCTGGGTCAGTTGGTTTTGGTGGAGCTGCACATCTGGTTTCAGTATCTTTTCAGCAGTCCTGTCTGCCCCCATTGTGCCAGCATCCGCAACAGTTCCACCTGTCTCCCCAGCAACCTGGCAGTAGTTCCTCAAACCTTTTCAGTGCCCATGATGCCCTCCTTTCTACATTTATGCACCATAGCCTCCAATTATGTCCTTCGGCAAATGGTTATCCTCCAACTACTCACCCCTTTGGCTGTGGGGCTCATCTTTGTTAATAATAAGGACAACTCTGCGCCTTTGCAGCTTTGTGCATTTACCCTGGTTTGATGGATAACATTGATTCAAGCCAGTCTGTCATCAGGTTCCCACCTCTAGATTCTCACTGTAACTTAACCTCTCATATCTTTCCATTACAATATTTAAAATCTCTGAACAAAAAAACACATGAACACAGGAACAGGAAATCAGCTGTGAAGGAAAACTTAAATGGCCCCTAATGGCTGTGAAGCTGTAAAACTACTGAATGCAGTCTTTTAAAGATGCTCTCTAGTCCCACATGACTCCTTATTGAGCCAGTTAACTTTGACGTTCAGATGGTTTGGTTGAGGGTGGGAACTTTTGGATAGCCCATGCTGTAGACACAGTTTATCATGGCTCAAGAGTGCAATACTGACCCAATTGATGCCCAACAAAACTAAAAAGAGAGGTCTGAAACAAAATACAGATAACATTGTTGTGTGTTTGTGTGCGTACAGTATGTGGGATCTTTTTTGTGTGTGTGTTACAGAGAAGTGTGACATCTGGATGCATCATCCTAAATGCTGCTGGAAGAGAGCTGTCCCTACATACACACACACACACACACACACACACACACACACACGCATAAACACACTGGTATACTATGTAAATAGCTTGAATTGGTATGCATTGGAAGGTGAAAAGAGTGTGAAGAACAGAGATTTCATCACAAGATTGTGAGTGGAAAGAAAGGAAGTGCACTTTGCCTCCAAATGAGACTTGTTTGTGTGTGTGTGTGTGTGTGTGTGTGTGTGTGTGTGTGTGTGTGTGTGTGTGCGCGTCTCCTTGGAAATGAGCTCTTTTCAATAGCGAGATAGCACTATAGAGGTGTGAAGTGCCGTCTCTTTCCATTCAGAAGTTTCCGCTTGTCTGCCTCCTGGATACTGTTCTGCTCTCTCCCTCTCTCACACTCCCTCCATCCCCATCTCGTTTTTCTCTCGTTTCCTCTGTCCTCTCTACGTCGTTCAACCGACTCCTGTTTGTTTCTCTCTACCTCTCTCACTCTCGTTTCTGTTTCTCTCTTTATTCCTCTTGGCGTCATATCTGCCTTTGCATCCCCTTCCTTCCTCCCCCCCCCTTTCCCACCCTCTCCATCCCTCTGTCCTTCACTTTCTCTCCTCAACACGACAACACACAGGTTGGATGAGTAAATGATGTGCTTGCGCTTGGATCTGCCTCAACTGCATATTCACCACGATATTTACCATATTATTATTTATTTACTGGGATGTTTTACATATCACAGAATCTCCAAATCATCTCCTGTATTTGCATTTTCATTTTTTTTTTCTCTTTTCTCCGGCAGCTGTGCCCCCCTCATATAAAAAGAAAAATGCTGACTTGTTCCATTGCTACACTCACGGCCAGTAGCCAGAGAGAGAGCATCAGCTAAATGACTAAATTGTAAACAGTTAAGGTGCAAACTCCTCCTAAAATGTTTTCATTATTAAAAAGGGAACTTTTGACACATTGGCAAGGCTTGGTGTCAACACATACTTGGCCTCAACTTATAACTGTTTTTTTTTACAATTGTTTGAGGGCAAGTTATACACTTTGTTCTCATGCATATGTATGCATGTCTTCTTTGAGACATGCATGTATTTGTGCGTTTAGCACTGTGTGTGAACACTTGCGCTCTAGTGTGTACTGTGATGGCCTTGGTGATAAGAAATGTTGAATAGTTAAATATTGTATGCAAGGGAAAACTGACCAAATACATTCTGTTATATACAATTCTAATGTGTTGTTGTCAGTTGCATTATCTTGGTGTAATTACTGTAAACACGTGCTTTTTTTTTTCTTTCTCATTTCTGTTATGTTTCTGTGAAGTAGGGTCAATGATTCTTTCCAAAAACAAAGTATCTGGGAAACAAAGTTCTTATACAGACCCTCTCAAGATTACTACAAACTCTCATCAGTTTCCTGGGGGCCTTGTGTGGTAAAGTCTCCCAGCATGCACCAGGGCTTTTTAAAATACAAGTCTTAGAGGTCCACTTAGTAAATTTCCACAGCATCAAAGGTCCAGCAAGGGTGCATTACATGATGTTATTTCAGTACAAAAACTCCTGAACTCTGTACATGAACAACATTTCTGTAGTAATGGGAGATGTGACACTTTCATTAAACTTGAGCAGAAAAAGATGCAATGACCAGGCTGAGACACTGCTGTAATTAAGGAGTTCTTCACTGCATTCGTCATTGAAAATGTTTGTTTTTCTTACCTCTGTGTTTTTGGGATAGTTTTGTTGAAAACAGGCATGTTTGGTGTCATGGTTGTGTTTTTTTGTTCCTACTCTTTTTAACGGACGTTGTTTCATTGCAAATCAAGCACAATGGTCTCGTACTTCCCTCAGGCAAAATGATGGTGTATTTTTCAGCCCAGTCATCTTTAAATGCATGTTTTTCACTATCAAGCTTTTTTTTTTATATTGGATAGTTTTACTTTTTCACTTTTTTTGTCTACCTATTGAGTATGTTTACACTAGGACAATGGACTTTTATACATAGGTCTCATTTTATGTGTGTTCCTGCATTGTAAATGGTGTTATTGTGTTCTATGTGCGCCACCATGTTTTCACTGTTCACCTTTCACTTCACCTGTTGTTACACAATTAGTCATACGAGTGAATGTGGTCGGACCACGATTGAGGTTGTGTGTGCAACTAGGTATACTCAAGTTGACATCTTTGCTGCACTTAGTCCTTCTTAAGCTGAAATTATAGTTGCAGAGTCCGTGAGTCCACCAGGGTCCGCGAGGGTCCACGTGACATAAATTTCATCATCAGATGGTGTGCGCGTAGACGCTGTGTGGACCTGTCCGCACCAGCCCATGCGGTCACAACTCTGTGTTCCTGTAGACAGCGATCTACTGCACATGTGTGGAACGAGTCCTCCACGTGGACCCCAGAAGGTAGTATAAACAAATCAACTATACGTCCGTGGTGTTTGCAGCTGTCCATGTGTGCGTCCGTTCAGGAGTATAAATGAAGCTTTATGTGTGAATCTTAGCTCACCACAGTATAACTAATACAAAGAACTTCAAATTGCATGTTGAAAGTTATTTAATTCACTGTACTATTAGTACTGTATGAACTTTTTTTAGTACTGTTAGTGCTGTTTTTATCTTTTAAACTGTTGATGTCTAGATTTTGTCCCATGTCATTTGTGTGTATTCAAGGACACCAGGAAGACTAGCAACAACACTAATGTAAGATAATGGGGATCAGTAAACATTAGATCCTGTTTCTTCGTATATTCCTGCCACTCTGCCTTTGAGTCTTTGAGGCTTTACTGACAATAAAAAACATGTTAAGGTTGTTTCCATCAGTGTCACCACTGAAATCTAAGGGGCTGTGGAAAAAAAAAAGAAGCTGTTACTCAGGCAAAGTCACAAACTCTGGCACCTAAAAGGGAATCAACTGGCCTGTACAACTAAGAGGAATATTTACAAAGGCTTTTTTAGCTACTATAGTCAAATTGTGTTTCCCCTCATTTAGTAAAGGGCCGTACCGAGGGTTTGTGCCGGTTAAATCGAAGAAAAGCGGCACCGCTGAAAATTGCGTGTTTGGTCTCATGCATTATGTATTTTAAGGCGTTCCTGTTTAGAGGCACAAAATATGGGAGGAGGGAATGGAAATTTATACAAATAAGCTCAGCATCTGATTTATCACGGCAGATTAACCACTGCGCCAGGAAACTGCATCTGAAATTTAACGTCTGGGAAAAGCAGGTGTAAAATCTGCGGCACACACAGAGAAGAGAGACTATAGCGGGGAGGAAAAGAGAAATAGACAGACAGAGAAACACTAATTACGTAACAGATACAGTAGTTACTTTACCAGATCTTCTTTACCAGAAGAGCTGCAATGAAACAACCTGTTATTTTTCACACTCATTTTCCTTTCTGTTTCTTGCAGATGCCTCTTGTTTATTTCCCTGACTTTTAATGACCCAGCAGCTCCAATACAGGGCAATACATGACTGAGGCAGCCAGTATTTAAATAGGCTGTTATATTATTTGTTATCCGTTTTACAGGAATTATCTAGTCAATAGTTTTATCAATAGTCATTCAATCACTGATCTTTTTGCCAAGCTGATGTTAGGCTATTTAATAATTCTCATCATAAATGAAGCCACCTTCTTGTAGGATGAATGGGCACACAGTGCCAAAAGTGTCTTTTCTTCAACCATTCCAAGTTCAGCAGCAAAAAAGTGTTTATTTTATGCTCCATTACTTTCCAGACATGACTTGTGCAACACATGTCAAAATAGTCCAGCATCAGCTCTTGTTTAGCGGCACTTTATGCAAATCAGATGAACTGTGGGTGGGCTTATTTACATCTGTAGTTTTAGTAAATACCCCTAAATGGTAGCGGTGATGCAAAATTTTGCCTGGCAGTAATTTGTAACAGGCTTAGTGGGCTAAATATCCCCCTGTGATGAATACACACATCTCTCCAACCAAACCTCACAACACCCTAATTTGTGTTTTATCTGTTTAATTAATTAATGACAGTGTGTCCACGCAGTCATTTTGTCCAAGCATGCATTTAAAAGTTGATGTGAAGCTTATATGAGGCTTCAGCAGTCTGAGTTAGTCATATCAAGTGGATATCTGACACATCTACAGTCTTTTTAGCATCCAATTCCCTCTTTGTGTTTCCTCGGACAGTGTTTCCCTGTTGAGCTGTGGTGGAAGTATAGTAACAAAAAGAGGGACTTTGGCACTAAAAAGACTGTAACATTGAGAGATATCTACTTGATTTGACTCATTTGGACGTAAAGCTTCATATTAGCTTCAGATAAACTTTTAAATACGTTTTTACACAGTACTGTATTAGCCATGGTGCTTCTTACGAGAGGAACAAGATGGAGTTACAGGTGTGATTGTTTACCGCCAGTAAGGGCCACACAAATAGTAAAAAAAAATGCACCTCCCTGCCTTCCAAAGAAGAAAAAAGTCACAGCATGCCCCGCTCTGCTCACTGTGGCTGTCCAGTTTAGCTTGTTATCTGAAACTCATGCTAATGCTAATATGCTAATGCTAAACTCGCATCTTCAACAGTAGCAGCAGCTGCATGGTAAACACAGACAGACAGACAGCAAAGAACACCGCTCATTAACAATTAAGGAAATTGCCTCTAAATTTCTTGAAATTTGTATTTGTATTTGTAATGTCCCTATTGTTTTTCTTTAGTTTTTTAAGTGTTTTTTTTTTTGCTTTTGTTTGTTTATTTCACTGTGGATATTTTTTTATCTCCTTAGAATATTTTTTATATTTATTAACATTTCAAATTTTAGAGACACAGAAAACTTCTTAAATGCTTTTACCTCTTCACTCCATCATTACTCTTCAGCCTCTTCACTGTTCTTATCCAGAAAAACTAGCAACTGGTTTTAGACTGCACAGACCTCAATTGTTCAGCTTCCAAACAGATCTAAGAGGCCTGTCCAAGATTACCTTTAGGCTCATGGTGGCTTTGATCCTTGTTAAATTTCTGAGCTGTTGGTCCCATATGAGCCTGTAAGCAGGGCACACTTTTTTTCTTTCAGAGCCTACTCTGATTTAACTTGAGCTTTTTACTTGATTGAGTTGTATTGTTATATTATTTTGTGTTATTTTACTGAAATTTGTCTTACTGATTGTATTCTGATCCAGTTTGATGTCTTTTCCATTTGCTCTTATTATTGTTGGTTTCCAAATTTTGGCTTTAACATTTGGTTTTGATAAGTGCTCCAAAAATAAAGATTATTATTTCTGTTATTTTACCATTATTATTAGATTCAAGCATTCATAAATATAGTAAAAAATATATTGAAACTACTTTCTTTAACAAGGATAAAATGTCATCAATAATAAATGTATTATCTAAAAAGCACAATGTAATTAAGTATTGTTTTAACCAGAAAATACAGATACATTGAAAATATCAATGTATCACTATAACTGGGACAAAGAGAAGGCTGCAGGCCGACTGTGAAGGTGGTTCTTACAGTGGTGTCAGGAAACACCGCATACTCCCTTCACACCAAGTAAACAGCACTAACATTGCAGCAGTTTGCCCCAAAACCTGATCGATCCCCCCCCCCCCCCCCCCCCCTGCAATACCCTGCTCTTCCTACACAAGGCATTGCTGTTCAACAAACATCAATTACAACCTGCACAAAATACATGATTTACAAGTTAGTCCCTTATGAAGGCGGGAGAAAACATGCATGAAAACAGTAACAATAGCCATGGAAGAGAAATGAATAACAGTTTAGGCAAAGCAGCAGTGGCAGACATCCTAAAGAAGGGAAATAAACAAGTCTCGAGTCGCTTCAGGCAAAAAAATGCATTTGCATAAAGTACACTGAGGTGGAGGTTAAACCGCCACCAGCTTGGTGGAAAGAAACACTCCTACAGTCAGTGTCTCCCCTCATCACACACTGGTCCTCATGCAAAAAAACCCTGCTCTTGAGTGGCGTTTTTGTGTGATTTAAGAGAATTTTCTTGTACTTTGACTTTACTGAGAATCAGAAACAGAAACAGGTTTATTGCCAAGTACATTTGCACATACAAGGAATTTGCCTTGGTGTGCGCCTTGCCTACTAGGTATGAAGAAATGAATGAGTAGTCCAGACCTGTAGTATGAGTGATGAACAGACAGTCTGCCTTTCTTCATGACACACTTGAATTTGGAGTATATATGTAATATCAAAATTAACCAAAATAAAATATATAACTAAAAACAAACTGAATGCTAAATGAATATCATCATCATCATGCCTGCTAATTTACTGAGAGGTTTTTTCGATGTGATTTTATTTCAGTAGTAGTGATAAACAGCTGCCTCTCTGCAGCTCTCTGTCCAGTATCATGTTGTGTTGCAGCTGACAGTGTAACATCACCTGCTGTAGGCTGTAATATTCTCTCCTCTAATATCTGTATGACTGTCATGGAGCACTTTGGTTTGGAAAGATATTTTTTTAAACGTCAAACTTCATGTCAAAGTGTTCCCTCTTTGTTTCTTTCACAGTGCAGTGCTGCTTTGAAGGATTCATATTTTGTAATTGTTTCAGCTCCTCTAATAAAACTACCGATGCTGATAAAATTGTTCTTTTTTTTCATCTGCTCTTTTCTGACATCTGTACCTGAAACTCTGCAGTGTGAAATTCTTCTCTTTACTCTTTGGGAACGTTTTATGAATGAAACATGGCCACAATTGGAGAGGAACAGGTCTCCTTATATGACAATTTTAGGAGTGTCAATTATGCTTATGATCACATCTCAAACATGTACCTCCTCATGAACAGGTGACATTCCTCAGGTTGAATCGAACATTTTACGACAAGTTTGTGCAGCTAAGACAGTTTGGTGAATCCCGCTTTGAATACTCATACGAGCGAACCAAGAAACAAGTCAGAGAGATTAAGGATTAGAATATGCATGAAGCATGAGACTCCATGCACAGCTCCCATTGATGGGCTACATCATGCAAAAATTACCGGAGTAGTCCTTTAAAGATGATTTCAAGTACATCTTGTTGGGAAATGTATGATGAAAGCTATAAATTTCTAGACTGCTGGGAAAAAGAAAATTGCCAACAGCTCATCTGATTGGTCAGACCGTCACCATGGACCCCACTCCAACCCCTCCCTCCCAGCTTTCCTGCTAAATGTATGAGATGCTTTGGAAACAAATTCCCTGCAAAATTCCCATTCCTGTCCTGCTTTATGAAATCTGATGGGCACATATCTCTTTAATGGTTGTCGCTGAGGAACATATCCCAGCTATTTCTTATTTAGATGTTTCATTCTTTTTGTTAAGCAGGCCGGAAAATATAGCAGCTGCGTGCATGTCATTTAAGGCCTAACATTTGTAGTAATAGTGAAATGCTGTCATTATGTGGTGTTATGGCCATGGGTAATGATGCACAGTAACTGCTTTGGCACTGTTGGAGAATAATGGCTGACTTCACAAAGAATCCATTTCTCCACATGGAGGAATAGTGTTTAGAGAGCCTAATATTTATGATCATCTGTTCTATGATGGTGTCTGCACTTTAGGAGTTTCCTCTGTTACAACACACTTTTTTGTCATCTGACAAAATGTTTTTCTTTGATTGTGTTTATCAAAATGTATTAAATTAAAATGATATAATGTTAATTTAAAACAGTACAAACACCAATAAATTGAAATATAATATAGTACTGGCAGAAGAAGACACACAGAGAAGAATATAGAAAGGAAGATTTAAAAAAAATCGATCATCTCCTCAAAGCAAATCAACTTTCCAAAGACTTTAATTTCCCTACCAATGATTTTTATGCATTTTTTATGCATTTTTTTTTTTTTTAGCTTTGAGACATTACCTAAGTAAATAAAGAGAATAGGAGAATATACAGTATACAAACTGCCATCAGAACTGAACAAGACTCTTGACAAAGACAACAAGGGAACAGAAACATGAATCCCCTGACAGCTGTTAAGGATAATAAAGACAAATAGGGACTAGAAATTAATGTTTAAATTTTCAATTTCAGATGAAACACAGAGACATTAGAAATAGGATACAGACTACCAAAAAGCACAACACAGTGGGAATTTGAATAGAAGGTCTCAGTGTCAAAATATGATTCATCTGACTTATGTTGGAGGGGTGGTGGGTCCTACATATTAGCAAAAAGATCAAAAATAACTGAACTGATATTGACTATTGATTTGACCCTTTGTATTCTTGGTATCCTACCTGAAAAAATACAAGATCATTTATTTTACTTAATTATTTGCCAAGGATTTTGCTTCTAATAGCACAGAAAATTGAGGTTAAAGCCCAATTAAGGAAAAGGGTTTTCATTTTGGTGGTCCAACTAGTAACAGTTGTCCACAGAGTGTCTCTGTTGCCTCTAATGTTAGGCTGTGGGTTAAATTCCTATTCTGAATCACCTAAATAAGGGTTTTGCTACGACCATGGACTGTGTTATTCTTGTATCTCAGGTCCAGCAGATTTGGCTGAACATTGTCAGTGTTAGTATCCTTCTCATTGAGCCTCAATGTGTAAGAGATTTACAATCAGCAGATTCACTCTTTACAGTAGCATCAGGATCTCCAATAGATGTCCATAAATCCGATTGGGAATGATGTAAATGGTGCTCTTAATAACTTCACATCTTGGCTCATAACCATCGTATTTGGTATTTTCTTCACTATGAAAGTAATGCGGGTGGTGGTTATCATCTGTACAGTGTGAACAGAACCTGCTAGCAGCCAAAGCAGCAAGACTTTTCATTAGCTGTAGGTGTAGATAGTTTTAAGTTTGATACTCAGACATTGATCAACGTCCGTCTTTAATAACTTTTCATTATATGTGCAGTGCAGGATAAAGCAAAGCTGATGTTCCACAGGTGTTATTTTTTTACCTCATGATCCCATACTGAAGCCTGCATGGCACCTTGTGCAACATGACAGTACACCTGAAACTAATGAGCTGAAGTTAGGAGCTTTATCCAAATTGCATGCAAATGGACAAGGGAGCTCTTCTGATGTTTGTCAATAGCTCTTAGTTTTGTTTTGTTTTTTAAATTCTCATAAAAATAAGTTTTTTTCTGGACCTCTTCCCACTTCAAGCACAGTCTACTCTTACAACCTGCTTTTTTGTTATCACCAATTTATTTTATTTTATTTATTTATTTATTTTTCTTTTTTTATATCATAGATATGAACCTTCTGTTCTATTTCCACTATTATTTTTCACCTGGACCATTAGACTTTTTTTTTTTTTCTTGTGGAGTAGGGGTGCAAATACAAATTATGTTTTATTATTCATTAAATCAGGTGCATGGTTAAAATATTACATAATTTTGCTGGCAAACTTATAGATCATTGTGAAGGGTGGTAGGAAAACAATTGAATGCAGAAAATAGAGAATGCAAAAAAACACACCCATTTCCAGTTTAAATATAAATACAGATATTTTTGTGACATAAACAGATACAAATAGTAGCCTTGTATTACTGTCCTACTACCCAGACAGGTAGCTCAACAAAAATATCTGAAGGTTTTCAGTGTATCTATACTGGTTATGTCAGTATACTTATGCCTTCTAGTGAGTTGCCTCTGTGGCTGTTGGGTTTCTGTCCAGTGAGTCACAGCAACTGTTTTTTTTTACCAGCAAATTACAGATATTAAACTGGGCCAAATGGGCCACTACCTCCAAGTGAGTTTTGAAACAATAACTGGCTACTCAAACTATGAGAGAGGGTGCTTGTTCTCAAGTTGGAACTTAATTCATGAAGAAAGAACCAGAATAACCAAGAAAACACAGCAAGTCTGTCAAATGGGAAAGACTTGCATTTAACAACAAGAACAGTCATTTGGTTTAAGGTAAGACAGCTCAGTCTTTAGCTGTGTAACAGAATGTCAGGCTCAATAAATGGATTGATAAATATCAGGTCTTGTAATAATGTTATAATGATTTTCAGTGAGGTGCCTGGCAGCTGTCAGTCTTAATTAAGTTTTATATCTGGGGCAGTGCAGTTCTGGCTTTGGATGGAAAATGCAGCATTTGATTTAATTATCTGATAAGCATCACTGGTTTTCATGTTGTTTAGTGAGATTTTTCAGTTCAGATACTTACGAGTAGACACTTTGTCGACACATTAAAATATCTGCAAGTGTGTTTTTGCAAAACAACAGTAGATTTTCACAACATGAATTAATGAACTAATTTGTCAATTTATGTCTGAACTGTGTTTATGGATAATTTTGGGGATTTAATGAAGATATAGTTCATAATGAATAATTGCCCACCCACCTGAAGTCAAATGCCCGTCCAATCAGTTTCCTCGGGCAATGGGTCTGCAACTACCAATCCCAGGTTTGCGGTGTGTCATTTAGATTGTGGTTATTTGTTTACATAAATATTTGTTTAGGGATAACCACCATGTAAGCAGATATCAACTGAGACAATCACATGCACGTTGTCATATGTTTAAACAGTACATCACCTTGCAGCAGGTGGATATGCAGATTTATATATATAGATATGTAGATTTGCAGCTGAATTGGTTTGGGGTTCAGTGTTGGTATAGTAACTGCTATAAAACAGACTTTACCATAAAAATTGTAACTGCTCAAACTAAACTGTCACTGAAAACTAATACTGTAAACTAGAAATTAAGCAAAATTTCAAAATAAAGGATTCTACAGTAAAAATAGAAATAGATTTCAGACCCAAAATCTGATTAAAGCCATAAAACTGTAATAAGCGTGCTCTCCACGTGTGGCAAAAGCTCAGACTTCGACCTTCATACACCTTGTGCCTCCAGTTGAAGATTTTCTTAATGCATGGCCTGAAACCCTCATAAAGCTGCTGTGAAATGCATCATACATTTAATACCATCACACATAATGAAGGCACCAAACTGTGGTAAAATGCCTGATTTATCTGCTTCCACGCTAGAGTTAATTTCCTACAATATTATTATACAATATGTCATTCTTTGGTGTAGAGATTAAAGAAAGGTGCTTTTTGCAAACACGTTGTATTTAAATTTCATCTCTTACATTAATGCATGTCCAGGAGCGTTTTCTCTTTGTGACTAAAGTTTGTTTTTACAGTTGGAGTCACTGTTCATTGTCAGTCACTGCAAGTCTTAATGAGCGTGTGTATGAGAGTCCATGCATGTATGTGTGTGTGTATGTGTGTGTGTGTGTGTGTTCTGTCCCAAATCCAGGGAATAATCATTAAAATTACATGAAACTAGGTTGCTGCTTCTAGATTTATCCTGCACCTCAGTCCAACCTGTCACTCAACTGTGTGTACATGTGTGTGTGTGTGTGTGTGTGTGTGTGTGTGTGTGTGTGTGTGTGTGTGTGTGTGTGTGTGTGTGTGTAGTTTAAATAAGCGTGCACCTGCATGTATGCATGCATATTTGTTATAAAGCAGATATTATAGCACATATAGTATTATTGTAATTTTATTACAAAATCCTGCCCGTTAACATATAAACTGGATCAGACCATTTTCATGTTCTATCTTGTTTGCTTTTATTTTTGAAAAACTGCTGATTACCTGTTGGATGACTCATCTGCAGGTGAAAGGGATCTATATTTTAGTGCAGCTTAGAAAGGTTACAACTCTTTCTGATATGTAGTAAATCACACTATATTCACTCAATTATATTTTTATTTTTATTTCATCATCATAGTAAGCTTTAGATTAAAAAACAATAAAATGCAACAAAGGTACAATACACAACACTAAATAATGTTAAGAAGTATACACAACAATAAACTGTTTTAAACAATATAGAGATGTATTCATTTCTTATAGTTTTCCTCAAGATCAGAATAACATGGTAAATCACTGATTACAACCTTTATTTAACTGGGCTCAAAATGGCAAGACAGTTATGTTTGACAAACCAAATTTAAACTTCAAAAATAATAATAACTTACAAAATAATAATAGCTATGTAAATATATATATGTATACATTCAAATATATTATGACACATATATGTATACAAAATAATAATAAAGGGTTTGTGTAAGTGAGTCAGAAAATATATTCTGACAAATGGATGATGATGATGATTTCCGTTTTTAGTACATTAATGCAACAACCATAAAATATTATAATTATGCAGAGAACCTATATTAATGTAAATATACAACAGTGCATTTGAGCAAAATGGATAGAGTGACATTATCTCTCCATTTACAGAATATCAACTTTTTGGCAGTAAAAGCTGCAGCCAGACATGTTATTGATTACAGAGTCTAGACAGTGTATAACACAAAGTCTTTGGAAAACATCAACCTCTGGACAGCAACACATTCCTATAACACATGGAGGGGTGACCATTTTTTCTAGAACATTTCAAGAACTCAAGAATCCTTCAAGAATCAGGATCAATCTTGCATAAGTTGCTGGGAGTCCGGTGACTGTTTTGAGCTGTGTTAGTTCCCATGAAAGACCACATACCCTGTTCATCAGTTATATCGCAGCCTGGATCTATAATCCAAGGCCTGAACCTCAGATGTTATTTTACAATAGAATTCTTGATAACTAATCTTTGTATTTCACTGAGCAATACCTCTTATAAATAAACATTTATCCTAGTGAAAGATGTTGGGTGTCTATATAGCTTTATTACTAAAGGTAATCTGCACTTCTTATTTGGAGTTTCCTCCACCAAGATGGTATATCATTTTATAATGTAAGATGCCTTATAATTATAATGCCATAATTTCACCTGTTTCTCCCAGAGTTGCGCTTGTTTTAGGGATTTTTTTGGAATTGTTAAGGTGGAGATGTTTCACCATATTCTGATTTTCATTTGAATGAGGAGTCAGGCAGAGAGTCTGGCCTTATTTTAAAGGTTCCTGAGCTTCACCTTTGAGTAACTGTTTATCATCTCTCTCTGGCCACCAGACTATTTGATATCTGAACAAGAGATTGTTTGAGGGACAGTTAGGAAGAGAAACAGAGTAGCTGGAACTTTTTTTTTCCTATTTCAGATCCCTCCAGTACTTGACCTCTCCATCTCTCTCTCTCTCTCTCTCTCTCTCTCTCTCTCTCTCTCTCCCTCTCTCTCTTTCTTCCCCCAACACACACACACACACATGCAAACACACACCACCTCCTGTCACTTTCTAGTTCCTGCAGTTCATTGCCTGCCTGATGACAGTGCTGACAACTTGCTCCATGCCCCTACACACCCCTCCTGCATTAGCCATGACAGGTGTGTGTGTGTGTGTGTGTGTGTGTGTGTGTGTGTGTGTGTGTGTGTGTGTGTGTGTGTGTGTGTGTGTGTGTGTGTGCGCGTGTGTGTACGGGTACGTGTGTGTGTGTGCGTGTGCATTTGCGTGTGTGTGTGTGACTGATAGAGCGAGAGCAGGACGTATAAAAGGCCAGACTCCAGCTAATGTGTATTCAGGGGACACTCTCTCTTTTCATTCTCTCTCTCGCTCTCTCTCTCTCTCTCTCTCTCTCTCTCTCACGCTCTCTCTCTCACATACACACTTGCATACACTCCATAAGTGTGTATATACTGTATGCCATGTATGTTCTAATTGCGTGTCAAGTTCAGTATAGGCCAACTCTCCTGCCATACTGTCCCTCCTGCAGTTCCATTCCACCCATCCCATCCCACCCAGTCAAATTGTCACCCTGAACTCCCCCCACCTTTCACCCCCACCCCTAACTCCGTGTCACTCTTATGCTAAATAGTCTTCCCTTTGTGGAAGCATCTGCTCTCAGTGGAGGTTGATAGCGAGTTGAGTTGGAAGTTGGTGATGCCAACAGTGGAATAACTAGCTGTGAGCTGCACTGCAGCGTATTGCTAGGGTTCACTTGGGGCAGCAGTGGCCATATTGGGTCTTTCTGTCTCACTAGGTGTCCCAACTACACTAAGTAAGTTGCAAGGCTGATATATATTTTTAGAGAAATGAAACATCCTTTCCTCTGAAGTGTCATGTGATGCGATTTCCGTTTTTGATGACAGCGGCAGCTGATGATCACAGCTGGATCAGCTGTCAGTCGTCTTAACAGCTGTGGAAACTTCTGATGGAGTTTGTGTCTGCACACATGTGCACTGTGCTGACACTAATAAAAGATGCACAGTTATCACTGCCAGAGCAGCAGTGTTTTCTCTCTGCAGCCTGTTACCTGTTTAACCAACACCCTGCACATAAATAAAAACCTTTATTCTGTATTTATACTGTGTCCTATGTCCTGCTCAGAGGCACAGGAACCATTTCTACTGGCAGAATGCCTTTATATTATTTATTAATTATTTATTTCGATATTTATTGATATTCTGATTGTGAATTAATTATTTAATAACCCAGAATATGATCAGGGTGTCATCTGAACACTGGAAATTATTTATTGGGCTAAATGTTTTGGAGAAAATGGAAATGATGTAATTCATATCAAACCCAATGCTCAGGGATTTTCAGCCTCACATGTGACTGAATGGAAATGACGATAAATGATGTAAAACATAATTGTGTTTAAGTGTTTCTTGCTGACAGACAGACTCTCTCTTACTTTAATTTTATCCATAATAACAGTTAATGGGGGAAATAACAGATCATGAAGAGAAAAATCTTTCTAATAAATTAAGAAAGTTGTTTATGGTACTTTTGTTGATCAGACTGACAACACAGATGTTTGACTAGATGGTGAATCAGAAAACAAATAAAACATAAAACTTGGGAGTGATACACTTGAGTTTAATCTGGTTTCGGCCGGTAAAGGACTTCCGTGAAGGCTGCTCTCATGTATCCTTGCTCATGGCTCCTCAGAGATCCCTCCTCGCTCCTCCAACCTCAGGGCAGAAATAAGAGCTTCAAGATGATGGACCAGAACAACGTTCGGTTCAAACGAGGATCGAGGAGTGAGGAACGATCAAATAAGAGATGGAACCATGGCCTCTCCCTGCATTGTGTTTCTTCTGTTTGTCTTTTTCTTCTCCATTTTATGGCTTGCATGCCCTGCAGATTTGCACTGCCACCATCTACCATACAAGTACAAAACAGGTATCCTTCCATGAAAAAAGCAGCAATGTGGATGCTGTACTGGACAGTCGTAGTGAAAAGGGAGCTGAGCCTGACAGTGAAGATCTTGATTTAGCATTGACGTTTCAACCAAACTTTACCAATGACCAAAAGGATGGGATAGTGGATACGAGCTGCTGAAATGAGTTTCCTTCACAGGGGGGGCTGGGGTCACACTTTGAGATGAAGTGAGGAGCTCAGACATCTGGTGGGAACTCAAAGTAGAACTGCTGCTCCTTTGCATTGAAAGGAGTCAGTTGAGTTAGTTCAGGCATCTGATTTAGATGCCTCCTGGACACCACCTTGTGGAGGTGTAACAGACTCCAGGGCAGACTCAGGGTGCGGTAGAGTCTTGGGAACCCTGGGATCCCCAAGAAGGAACTGGAGGAAATTTTTAGGGAAAAGGACGTAAAGGCTACCATGTTTAGTCTGATTCACACAGGCGTCTTCCTTCCCCCTCCAGCCACCACTCCTCTCCTCTCCATCCGTGAGACTCATCTGTCAGTCTTCTTGCTGGCGTCATGGCAAGTCTTTATGGGGTTACACACACACACCTGCATTCCCAAAGTCCCTAATTAAAAAGTGAATGACAGGCTGGGCAGCACTGTGATTGGTTGGGTGGAGGAAACAAGAGTCTGCAGCTTGTTAGTGCTGTTGCACTTTCAGTACGTGGGTAATTGGCAATTAACACACACAAGAAAACCAAAACACAGCACTCTGATATGCATAAAATCCACTCTAAAAACACAGAGGCATGCAACCAATAAATGATGATAACACAATAAATACAGATGATGATAAAAGACAGCAATCAATAATAAAGCCATACAATAATGTTATAAAATAAACCCATTAGAATAGCTGCTCCCCTGAGAGATTTTCAACCATCCTCAGATTTCTCATAATGGACAATTTTTTCAGAAGATCTGAAAGCCAGTCTGAACCTCCACCTTCTTAAAAAGACCGCCCAGCAATTCTGAATTTACAACTGGTAATCTGCCCATACTCTGACTAAATTCTGTTGGACACAAGATGTCCTACTTTACTAAAAAAGTCAATTCTCAGTTTATGTGCAACACACTTGGATAAATGACATATTGAACCACGATTGGTTCCAAACTAGTTGTGATGTCAGAAAGCTCATAGTTACAAGCCTTAAACTATGATTTAAGGTGAGGACAGAGAAACTTTCTTCTTTCAGTAGATGAATGTGAAAACAAACTCACTGCATATAAACCGAAGAGTTCATTTGCAAAAATAGATATCCTTTTGTTTTAATTTTCATAAATCATGTTTTGTTATTGTGCATTCCAGGTAATATCAATCAACCTGCAGTTAAGTTGTTTTGATTAAGTAAAAATAACTCAACAAAATACAGGTAACATACACAATTAAACTTTATTGCAGAATTGTTGGAAAAAAGCAGGTCAATTCCATTTCTTTGCAAAAACAGATAACTCAACAAGTCATGTTTCAGAGTCAAATGATGGATATAAGGGTGTGATTTTCAACAAACTGCCCAAAAACAGCCCATTAATTGGCAATATCACACATTTTAAAGATCATACCTTTGAAAATCCCAGCCTCATTCAGAACAAAGTACTTGGCTGTGAGATCCCTTGCTTTGTGTTTTGCTGGATTATCCACTTTAGGTCTTCTCCATTTAATTGGCATGATATCCATGTAAGACAACAGTATGGCATCCTGTTTTACTTTATTTAAATGCCTTAATAGTTAGTAAAGCACTAATCAACTGTATAACATTTAATCAGGAAAACTATGATACTGTAAGGGTTCTAAATTATATTATTATTTTATTCAGCCCTCTTCTGAGCTCTTCTGCTTGCAGCATTAGGTCAGTTTTCGAAATAATACAAGTATTTCTCAAAAAATTTCCTACACACTCCCTTTTTCTCTAACACTGTAACAGTTTCTGCAGTTGTGCCCAGCCCTAGATAATTACAATTTATTGTTTTTCATTTTTATTGTATTTGTTTTTTATCACCAAATTGATAAAACTCATTGATATGGCAATATACTGTAGGAGCCTGAAATCCAGATCCGGAGCTGAAACTGAGTGAATAAGAGAGGGAGAAATAGACAGAAAGAAGTAAAAGCGAGGTGGTGAGAGTGAGAAAAAGAAAGAGAGAATGTGACAGTGGTTAGTGACAGGCTCGAGTCCACAGGGGTTCTCTGAGGGAATCTTTTTTTAGTTTTCTTGGTTAGACTCAGCATTGTGTGTCTGTGAGCTTCCAGGTTTGCAGGTAGCAGAGCTGGGCAGCAGATAAGGATGACTGACAGCTTGGATTTTCATCTGGAACCATCTCACTCTGTTTTTTTCCCTTTCTTTCTGTGCATTAGACAGTCAAACATAAACAAGCTGTGAAGAGAAAGGGGGAAATATATAAGCCATACTGAAGCTGCCAAAAAGTTATTTTAAAAAAGTTGCAACTAATCAACACCAATATCCAGCCAGTAGCTAGATTTACATCATTTTAAACAAATGATAAATAAGAGTTGTGTTCCAGTTTGCATTAGTGGTAAATGGTGCCTTATACACATTTGTATTATTTTAACTTAACTCATAACTTATAAATGTGTTATCATAAATATCAGAGGCATGACAGTGTACATTATGTACAGTATGCAATATGTTTAAACATAAAAACAATTTGTCCAAATATACTGTACTGCACAAAGACTCGTTTAAAGGCAATACCATGCAGAAGTATGCAACAAATGCAACAAAAATAAATATGCCTTACCACAAGGTCCATTTAGTAGCTGTTCTAGAGCTTTCAGACATATAACATGATAATCAGCACATGAATTATTCAGTGGCTCAGTTTTCTCCCATGTGCCTCAAATAATCTATTTACTAGGGTAAACTGAACCCTAACTTTGGGTAATCTTATGCAGAAGCCAATATACTGAATTACTGTTTTGAATTACATTTTATATAGTGCCCCCCCCCCCCCCGGCACTGACTGGTTACAAACTTTGCAGCCATGTGTTGGCACTTCAGCCTTCTATTCTTGTTAAAGAAAAGACATCACCAGGAGGTTAGCCTGCTGTCAGACCTGTCAGTGTGACGCACCTGGCTGCTACAACCTCAGTGAGGGCTTGACTGAGGCCGTTGTGAGCGGAGAGCAGTGGCTGCAGAGGCCTGCCTGTGTTGAGCGCTGCTGCGGACACAGTAGGCAGGCAGTTAGTGGGAGGAGGAGGCCATCACACTGAATGCAGCACATGGCAGGAGCACAAGAGGAGAACTGCTTTGAAAGTAGAAATGCAATTATAAACAAAACAACAGTCTGACACCCCGAGGCCCTGCATAAATGCTTAAACTGCCAGTGCCTTTAACCACTGCTGTACATTCGACTCGATCATTATACAACCTGATTCACACTGTACTAGAATAATCTGGGGACTTTAAGTGATTTAGGAAGTGTTTAACTCAGATTTAATTACTGATTTGAATTCAGTCCTCTAAAAAAGTGCACATGTTGAGTAGCTGGGTGAGCCTCCAGAATTTGCACCTAAAATTAAATGTCTATATATCAACATTAAACAGCTCCTGTAAACTACATGATGAGATACAGTAAATGAATGCTGTTGCAACAACAATTTCATAACAAAAATTGGTGAAATATGGTAAGTGAATTGTGGTAAAATTTTTATTTTTTTTTTTCCAAAACACAGACTTTGAAGTTTTGTAGAGTGGTTATAATAAACACAGTATACTGTAGACCTGAGGTCACTAATAGGCTGACCATGGTCCAGGTCCGAAACCCAGACACCGTCCTATCCAGACCTGGACCTGTAACTGATATATTAGTGAGAATTATTAAATTTTGATGGAGCGTTTCTATTTTAACAACTTTTCTAGCCTTTATGGCACTGGTTTACTGGCCCAGGAAACTCACAGACCAAATGCATGCATTTTAAGTCATCTCACGTGATGCTAGTCAGCCAATCAAATCTGCAATTCCAATAAGCATTGTGACTCAAGTGAGATGCACGCACACAGGGGAGAAATGAGATGAGACACAGCAGTAGGAGAAATAAATGAGTCAGAGAAAAGTAATTTCACATTGTGTGCTCTAAAAAGAGAAGAGTAGACAGTGAAAATGCTTTTAATCAAGCTTTGAAGAATGGACAGACTCTTACATGTTCATTCCTCCCACAGACAAATCCAGTATGTCTCATATGTTCTGAGACCGTGGCGATTGTGAAGTGCCATTGCGAGACAAAGCACAAATCTTTTGAGCAAACATACCTACTCAAATTCGAACTGAAGGCACAGAAAATAAATGATCTAAGAGCCCGATATGATTAATCCACCAGAATCCTAACTCATTTCAGATTTAAAATCCTGGCAGGACAAGCTAGAGCTAACGTCTCTCATTGAAGAAGAGAAAGTGGGGGAATGGGATACAAAAGGGAAAGAAAGAGAAAAAGAGGTGTTAAAGCTGTTCAATTGTTAAGATGTGTTAAGATTGTTTATCATAAAATTGGTTGAGACTGTTAAGATGTGAAATGGAGTTAACCGAAAAAGAGGAAAAGGGAAACTCAGGCACTTTCTCTTATGTATTTTATTTTTAAATGCAGCCCATATTTTACTTGAAATAAGAAAATAACATTTATTTATTATTAGAGTACTTATCATTTGTAATCCCTCCAGTCCAATGTGAAAACTGACAATAAATTATTGTTGAAATATTAATGAACTGTTGTTGATACAACTACTAGGCTACTTCAGTATATATGGTTCTGAATCATAACGAAAGTTAGACACCATGATGTTCTGGACCTTTGCTTGAGGAAATTTTCTCTAACTGCACCTCTTTGAATATTAATAGAATACCCCTGCTGTAGACTTTGTAATTAGAATGTTTCTAATGTTGACATTAGAATGTCAGACAAACTTGAAACTATAGAAACCTATTCTGCAGTTATATGAGAGGACAAATAACTGTCCAACTGGACACCTCATCTGGGACAAATGGAAGCCTTTGGACATAACACAAAGCTTCAAAATTAGTTCCGCCTGTAGTAGTTGTGTCAGTAATTGTAGGCTCAAGGTACGTGTTTCGGAGGGCAGCGGTTCCGCTGGGACTTTGTCACGATAAAAATAGCCGTCCTTCTCCTTGGTGTGGATTTCCTATGTGTCTATGGTCTGCCGGTGGATGTCAAAAACTGCCGCTTGATCAATGCCACCTTCTGTTTGTATGCATGTACACTCAGTGGTGCAGACTCCATCAGACTGTCTGGTATGCTCTCGGATGTGGACTAAAGACCTGCCCTTTCTCCTCTTCTACCTGGATGACATCCTCGTCGCCAGCGCCTCTAAAGCGGAACACATGTCCCACCTTCGGACTTTCTTCAAGCGGCTCAGCCAGTGTGGGCTGATCGTCAACCCCGCCAAATGCCAGCTCAGGCTGTCCACCATCAACTTCCTCAGACACCACGTCACCAAAGACAGGGCAGTCCCCCTCCCTTCAAAGGTCATGGATGCCATCACAAACAGTGAAGTCCCTGCAGGAGTTCCTCAGCATGATGAACTTTTACTACCGCTTTATCCCCAGGGCTGCTCAGCTCATGCGGCCCTGCTACAAAGCTCTGATCTGCAGAGCCCCCAAGCACACTGTGGACTGGTCTGTGGAGAGGGACAAGGCATTCATGGATGCTAAAACTGATTTAGCTAAGGCAACAATGCTGGCACACCCATCACCCAATGCTCCCATCGCCATCACCACAGATGCTTCAGACTACGCTGTCAGTGCAGTGCACAAGCAGTGGGTGAACAATGCCTAGCAACCACTCGCTTTTTTCAGCCAGCAGTTACACCCCAGCAAACAGAAGTACAGCATGTTCGACCGGGAGCTCCTTGGCCTCTACCTCGCCATCTGGCCGCCAGCAGCGACAGCTCTCTAACATATCGCAATTTACCACGGACATTCAACATGTTGCTGGAAAAAACAACCTCATCACTGACTGCCTCTCCCGAGCCATCTCAGGGGACGTCCACTTTGGGCTTGACTACGCCAGTATAGCAGCGGACCAGGCCACTGACTGGGACGTGCAGGCCTTCAGAACAGCAGTCACAGGGCTGCAGTTGGAGAATGTGACCTTTGATGGGTCCGGCTCCACACTCCTGTCTGACGTCTTCACAGGTTGGCCATGGCCCGTTGTGCCCGTGGGATGGAGACGGAGGTTTTTGAGGCTCTCCACAGCCTCTCTCACCCAGGCAGGAAACCCTCTCAAAGACTGGTGGAAGCTAGGTTCATCTAGCACGGTCAAGAAAGAGGTGAGGGACTGGGCTGCCACCTGCATGGAGTGCCAGGATATTAAGGTACACCAAAGCCCCCCTGGCAGTTCTCAGTGCCTGAAAGGAGGTTCAACCATGTTAACGTGGACCTGGTGGGCACCCTGTGCCCCTCCTATGGTTTCACATACCTCCTCACCACGGTGGACAGGACCACTCGATGACCAGAAGCTGTCCCATTGTCTTCAATGTCATCTACCGAGGTAGCCCGGGCGTTGGGTTGACAGACTCCCATGGATCATGTTGGGTCTCAGAACTGCCCCCAAGGAGGACCTCCAGTACTCATCTGCTGAACTGGTTTATGGCCAACCACTGCAGGTCCAAGGGGATTTCATCCCCAACACCACGGCTCACTGGTCTGTGACCCGTCAACGGACCATGCTTCTGGATAACGCCAGGGTTTTTGCACTTGTCCCCATTTCACAACATGGTCTCCTCAGTCTCATGTCCCCACAAGCCTGCAAGCAGCCAAGTATGTTTTCCTCTGCCACAATGCCCACCGGGGACTCCTGTAACCTCCTGACGACGGCCTGTTCCACGACCTGGAGACCGGAGACAAGCTCTATGTGGTGGTTGTCGGCAGCAAGCCAGAGCATGTTTCAGTGCACTGCCTCAAACAGGCTCAGCTGGACTTGGATCAACCTGTTGGACTGGCCCAGCCCCCACTGCGGGGGTGCCCTCCGGCCCCCACACTACTCCCATGCTGCTGCAGGGCTCCCAAAGCCCCTCCGGGCTATCCACTCCCCTCCACGTTGACTTCTTTTTCTGTTATGGTGAATTCTGGGGGGACATATATAGTGGACTCTAAGGAACATAATTCACTGACAGTGACAGTCGGACATGTCCCTCAAAAGCAGTGAGTAACTATGGTAATGGGGGCTGTTCAGTTTGCGACTCTTTTCAGTGGTTTGTGTTTAGCAGTTTTTTGGCTAGCAGTGTTAGCGGTGTGAAAAATAAACTACACACACTTTTGTGTAGTCAAAAGAGAAGCTGTTCATCCCTCCTCTCCTATATAAATAGCAGGAGCAGCAGCAGAAGTAGAAAGTTGTAATAATATAAAAAAAAACTTACAGTAATGGTACACCCAATTCAGTCCACAGAAAAGCAGACAGAAAAGCACACACACACAAACACACACGCACACACACAGCTAATTATCAGTGCTCTAGCCACAGTTTGGAATATATTGCTGTGTTTGGATGCTGAGCAGAGAATAACATTAGCATACTTTGCTCAGCTGACATCTTTGAATTGTCAACACCCTATCCATCACTAACTGGCCCTACCTATTAACACACACAAGTGTACACAAACAGAAATACACACACACAGTCATGCATGAATATATGAAGACAGTGTGTATACCTACACATTAGTAGTCACAGTTCATGTATATGTATATGTCACTCTCACCCACATACAGCATACTGTCAGAATGTGGCCATTCCTTTTGATTTGTTCCAGATGTATATTTGTGTTTTATTATTGTTGTTGTCATAATAACAATAAAAATAATAAGAACAACAACAATAATAATGATAATAATAATAATAATAATAATAATAATAATAATAATAATAATAATAATAAGTAAAACTAACATTTTATTTTGACTGTGGTGTCATCTTTAATCTCTCTATTAAAGGGACTCTCTGTCTGTCTGTCTGTATGTATGTATGTCCTTGTGAATCTCTTGAACTGTTCATCCAATCAACTCCAAAGGAAGTGCAATGTTGAATTTGGTGCAATTTGGCCACGCAATATGTTTAATATTAATAAACTTTAATTAAACCAGTGATCAGTGAGCTGCTCTGCACTGTGCAGGGGCAGGGCGGAGCTTCAAGGCTCAGCCGACTGACTTTAGCATGTCAGAGAGACCAGAGACGAGGCGTGACACAAGTCAGAGAAAAGTGCTCTAAAATGAGAAAAGTAGACAGCGAAAACAGAGCTTTTAAGAATGGACACTCTTACCACGTGTCTAGACAGAAAGCGTAGGGTTAGCAGCACTTTTAGCAGATCAGCAGCAGCAGCAGCGAGTGACTACACAGGAGGCGTTCAGGTACATTGTTAAGTGTAGGTCACCTGCGTCTTGGAAGCACTCACAGCCCAATACACAATGACTGTAGTTAGGCACGTAAAACAAAGGAAATACTTTCCACGGGCAATTCAAAACCAGTGTGTGTGTGCATATGCTCCGAGACTGTGGTGATTGTGAAGTGCCACTACAGACAAAGCACAAATGTTTGGAGCAAACATACCCACTTACATCCGAACTGAAGGCACAGAAAATAAACGATCTAAGAGCCCAATATTATTAATACACTAATTTCGGATACACATTATTTTATTTTTAAATGAAAATATTTAAAATATTTCATATACTTATATCTTATATACTTAAAATGAGAAAAGAATATTTATTTGCTATTAGAGTACTTATTATTTATAACATCTATGTATAAAAGAATGTTATTTTCTTTCATGTTGATGTATATACTCATTCACACCTCACATCAAGGCTGACTGGAGGACAATCAGCCCTGTTCTGAACAGGCACATATTGAACAGGCACTGCCCTAGTTTATATCAATTTAAAATCTTTGAATGTATAAACACAACATGAAACACATTTTCCTGGATGATGAAACCATCAAGTAATTTTATTTTAAGGGAAGTCCATTTTTTTGTGTGCAGATATCAACTGTTGTGTCTCAACTATGTCCAAATAAACAATCAATAAATAAACATACAGCTGTATTATTACCACCAGATATCCTTGGGGAGTTTTCAGGGTTTTTGATGATAGATAGATTCTTACTATAACTTCTCTGTGCAGGGGCAAGCTCAGTGATTTGGGAGCCCTTCGCAAAGTCAGTCATGGGATCTCCTTCTGCCTTATTTTCCCCTTTCTCTAATTGAGAATGTTGGTATTGGCAGTGGTTGATGAAGTACTCAAAACCTTAAACAGTTAAAGGACCAGTGTGTACGATTTAGTAGCATCTAGCGGTGAGGTTGCAGATTGCAACATGAGCCAGAGTTTGGTTTGTCTGATCTGGGCTACTGTAGAAACATGGCAGTGCAACATCTCATTCTAAGGCTTTACATACTGCTGGATAGTTTAATCTACAATAAATCATCGTATTTTATTTGTTGATCATATACTTTGTGTGTAGAATCTTAATCTGAAAAAGTAACCAATAACAAGTTGTCAGATAAATGTAGTGAGTGACAAGTACAGTGCTTCCCTGTCTCTTTGTTAATTGACCAAACTGAACTTTTTGTTTGTCACGATTTTCTCTCTTTTTGTTTGTTTTTTTCCTATCTTTCAAAATAAAGTATATAGGTGTCAAATGTTTATGTCTTTTATTCCACAGAGAACATATACATAATGTGTTTTTGTATGCAACAGAAATACAATATGAAAAAAGGCTTGCAACATGCTCATAATATTATATGACTACAGTTCTTAGTATGGGCTCAGGCAACAACACAAGACTTAAAGGACGGGTTCACAATTTTTCAAGTCTGTCTTAAGACAACAGTCAGGAGCCCAAATGAACATTGAAATATGTTTTTCTTGCTGTAATCATTCCTCCTGTTCATACTAACCATTAGAAGATCGCTTCATAATGCACTTACAATGTAAATGATGGGGGGGCAAAATCCACAATCCTCCTTCTTTGCAAAAATGTATTTAAAAGTTTACATCGAAAGTGCATTTGAAGGAGATCTTTTAGAATCAGAATTAGCTTTATTGCCAAGTGGATAATCAGATTACATATGGGGAATTAGACTTAGTGTTGTTATGGTGTGTTGTAGTCAAAAATATACACAAAAATAAGCAGTCCTAAATATTATAAAAAGAAGAATTACAATAGAAGAAAAATGCAAGGTATGAAATATGAATTATCAAAAAATATAAATAATACAATGTATATAATATTATATAATAATATAAAATAAAATTTGGGGTGGGGGTCTCAGACCTCGTTGGAATCCAAAAATTGGATTGGAAAAAATTGGAATTGAGCATTAAGGCCTGAAATGTGAATAACAATAGCAATAAAGTCGATTGTGTTTTGTTAAAAGAGGTAGAGCAGAACCATGTCTATCTCATAGAGCCAAGTCAGAGCATCACTACATCACTTAGCTAATGCTAAGCTAACTTATCTTGTTATTACTATTCGAGGCCATTTCTTCAGGTTGCCCTCCCATCCCTCTAAGGTAGAAGGCAGAGGAATGATCACATTATTCTGCGTAAAGGAAATGTCTGACATTCGCTTTCTTGACGAGAGTTAGATGAGACTGCCAACCAGCAGCTAACTTGGCTTAGCACAAAGACTAGAAACATACGCTGGTTCTGTCCAAAGGTAACAAAATCCACCTACCAGCACCTCAAAAACTATAATAAACACTTCGTCTAGTTAGTTTAAGATCAATTTCCCAAAAAGCTCTTAGAAAAGGTAAGACACCTATGGCTGACTCCTTCAGTGAAAGGAATAACCCAAAGTCGGGCCCATAATTCATGCAAGGTATCATGGGGCTGGGAGTAAGGTGGATTTTGAAATCTAAAACTAACAGCAGAGAGCGAGCAATCTGTCAAGAGAAAGATGAAGCAAAGATGGCTAAACCTCTAACATCTTATAAACAGGGCTATGTTTTATCTCTAGCAAATGAAGGCCCCATACTGTTCTCACCAGGCTGGGGGAGTAATGGAATACATGCAACGGCGTTAAGTAATTAGGATACAAAAAAAGGTAACTGTATTCCATTACACTTACAGAAAAAAAGACATAATCAGATTACCGTTACATTTAGTAAAAAGGGGAAATATTAGCAGGACTACAAATTGCCGACCGTCCTTGACATGTAGAAAAAATTGCACTTGCGCTTGCAGCTATGTCTCTCACTCTGTCACCATGAAAGCTGCAGCGTGCGTTTGGCACACCCACTAAGCCTGCAGGGAGTGTAAGCAGAGCACTACACACACACTGCTGCCCTGCTGACGCACCAATAGTAACTAATGTCATAGTAACAGCATGCGAAGATGCACTCCGTTGTAGTCAGCCCTCAGTTCAGTTTGTCATTTGCAACGTAGTGGTTTAAAATAAATAAATCTCTGACTCTGCTGGCTGAACACTGAAACACACACTTTCTCTGGAGCTACATTTAAACTGCCATTGATTTATCTGTTGTCTTAAGAATTAAGTAAAAGTAATCTTATTGATATTTCTCGTCTTGTCTTTATGTGCGTATTTGGTATTGAAGTAATCCAAAAGTAAAAAAAGTTACATTACTTTAATATTATGATACTTGTATTAGGTTACTGATTACATTTTTAAACAGGTAATTAGTAATTGTATAAGATTACCTTTTAAAAGTAACCCTCCTAACCCTGCTTCTCACTGCCATTCAGAACAGCAAAAGTCATATAGTGTAATTTTTCTGTCATCCAGAATTTTGTCTGGATGGAAAAGCCTTCCACACATATTTATGAACTACTGACACAATAAAGGGTTTTTCTTTTGTTTGTATTTCTGACAGCTTCCCAAAGTACAGTAAGGTTCAATCTGCCTGCTGTCTAATACTGGACTAAATCCAAGATGTATTTTGAGTCACAATAAATTGTGCGAGCATGACATTTGTCTTGTTTGTAAGACTGCACAAATGGAAAACACAAATGAAAAAATACAACCACTTAAGCGTGGCCATTCCAGTGAGTACAGGGAAGAGATTTTACTGTCCAGATGAGGAATGCCTCACTAATATGACAGACGTATTACCAGTAACGATCCACGAGACAAATGATGCAGCAGGCAATTCAATTTAACATCTACATTAGCCGTGTGATGTGATTTAGGGGATGCATGCACACTCATTTTCCACCACATACACACACACGCACACACTATCAACCATCGACACAAATGCATGCACTTTTTATGCACTTATGCTGAGTAACGTGAATTCCCTGTATTTTTTTTCATCCTCTCTCATACACATACATACTGTACATAAATGAACCTGTATGCACACACACACACACACACGCACTAGCACACATGCACGCACGCACACACTCAGGTAGTTATGAATCCCCATGATGCTGAGCACAGAGCAGCAGAGATAATGATAATAGATGGAGAGAGCCTGAAGATTATTTGACTACCATGCCAATATTAGCTCCTCATCCAGCTAGTATGCTGACAGTGTACCTCACGTTAAGGAAGAAAAACACTTAATAATTCTTCTCAGACAAACACCATTATTATTTTCCACCCTGTTTGGAACAACACCGAGAGTCATGTGGATTGAAAACTATTAACTTTGGAATTTAGTCCTGTGGTGATACAGTTAACCTCATTTACGTCTTTGTGATCAACTAATTCCTGAAATATGTAACCAGAGGAACTAAACTCAGTCATTTAACTGGGAACTAAAAGTCATTTTTGTGCATTCCTGTGTTTCCGCTAAATCTGTAGAACCATAAAGATTAGCTAAATTAGATGATAACAGTTTAAAAAATGACAATGTTGTTGAGACAATTTTCAGACTCAAGGAGGTTGGTTCTTTTTGTGTGCAGCTGTGTCTAAATGGGTGTGATATATGGATCTAAAGGGCAAACAAGGAGCAGGGCCAAATTGACCTGCCAGGGGTCACTCGGGCATTAGCTGCCTTATAACTCCCATTGCCCCCACTGCAACGTGTACAGTTTTCCTTTGCTGCAATATCTAGCCTTAGATTCTCTGTGTGGTTATTTTATTAAACACAAAAATTTAGGAATATGCAACATATAAACACAAAACTGAAATGATGGTCAAGAAACAGCGTTTTGACACTGGGACCCTCTAAATGATTCATTTCATTTGAATGACTATTTGAATTGTTGAAAAAATCTGAGATGTGGGCAGTAAGTGAGAGATGTGGAACCAGATATGTGTATTTCCCTAAAAATCATCAATTAAGATATCATATAAGGGCTCATTTAAAATGGCTTCATAATATATTCCGTTCCCTTGAGGATCAGACACCCTCTATCATTATATAAGGCAACACTAAGTAAACTTTTCTTTAACTTCTTTACCAGGAAAAAAGGGAAGAAGCCTCGGGAAGAGCAACAGAAGGATCTCTCCTCCAAGATGGACAGACATGCAATAGATGTTGTTGCAGATAGTTGAATTACACTATGGAGAAACAGAACAACAATACTAGGTAAATAAAATGAAAACACAGATGAAGAATATAAATCATCAGTGCTGGAATTCCTCTGCCTGCAGGAAACACCTGCATTAGATAAAAGCAAACAGTCAGAGAAGCCAAAGGTAAATATTTCTTTGTTGAATAAGCTTTCTATGGCTTTCTATGTGACTTTAATTTAGCCCCTACATTAATTGTTTGATGTCTTCTTTTACTGAAGTGTATGTTTTCTAATGGAATATTTGATGATGGATAGAAGGGATTTTGACCAAAGGTCCACTTATGACTTTTAGTGTTCAAAATTACATCTCATGATCTTTACCAGCAAATGGAGTTTTGTTTTCTTAGAAGTCACAGAGTTGTCAGTGGCACACATTTTTCTTACAGGCATTTAATGCATATATACAGTATATCTATCTATCTATCTATCTATCTATCTATCTATCTATGTCTATATATACACACACACATATATAGAGTACAAATTAAAATATAAAGTACAAATTGATGAAAAGGTAATTCTGCCTACCGATCAACAGTGTGCCGCCATATTGCTGTGACATCAGATGTGTTTCTGTCAGCGAACGATAGCTTGAGTTTCCGACTTGGAATTATAACTTGAATGACCGTTCCATTGCACTTTTCCGTGTCAGAGGTTATTTTTTTTCCCGAATTCCCAGTACAATGGATTGCAGCATATGTCAAGTCATAATTAAATTATAAAAAGAGTGTCTGAAGTGCAGGAAAAGCTGCCCCAGTCAAGGTGCTGAATGTCTGCTCAAAGTGTGTTTGAGGGACACATAGTGTTCAAATGAAGATGATTTAGCCTACTCATAAACCTTCATTGTGTGTAAAACTTATTTATAGTCATTTGATTATTCATTCATTTTTGTTTTGCCATGTTACTGTTTATTATTTATAGGCTATTAAGCCTTACTTGCCTGTTGCCTTACTCTGTTTTCATGAATGGAACACCAAAAGAGAAACATTTATTTATATTCTATTCGTTATTATATTCGTTCTAATGTTATAAATAACAAAAGCTTTAATTGTTACCTCAAGTTTTTTGGTGATGTTCTATTATTCACACATTATTAAAATTCATAATTAACTAGGTGAAATTGTGCGCTTGACTTTGTCATGTCTATTTTGTTGTGACATTAAATCACCCATAAGTGCAGTGGTTGTTTATTGTTATGATTATGGCTCATTATTGTCTGTTTGGTGTGCTTAGGCTACTTTGGTCATTTAAATAACATGGGTTATCTCATTATGTGATGAATGTTGTTTTAATAATTTCTCCCCACCTAAATATGCAAATATTTCCTCCTAATATCCATTTTCAGTGTCATTTTAGACTGAATTATACTGACAGCCATGCAAAGCAGTTCTTAAAGATACTTAGATAATAAAACAACAGAACCAAAACACAGGTGATGATTAAACAAACTCATTTTGTGACTTTAGACATTCCTTTGTGAAGACAATCCCTTAATGAAAATGACAGATTATATTTTTTAGTATTAGAAATGCAGAAGCCAGGTGCAGCGGTAAATTTTTACCTGTTGGAGGTTTTAGGTATATAGTGGCAGTTCTAGTTTTAAGTGATATAACTTTTTATTGGATAGAATATACGGAGTTCTCATATGTTATGTGAAGACAAAGAGTCTATAATGACAAATATCTGCTAATTAATGCATATAGCCATTGATAATGAATTACTTAATTAACTTAACTGCTCAGTATAACTGGTAATATGTCACGGTGGATCATTAGACAGATCAATTATAACTTTTTTTTATTCAAGTGACACATTTTATTTGTTGATATTAAAAATTAATTTACAAATCTGTAAACATTCATTCAATTCATTTTTCTATTTGACCTTTTTGTTAAAAGAAAAAAATATAGTCTTTGATTTTGCACTTCCTTTTAATACATAGAGTTTTTATTTCTAAAATGTGTATTTAATTTTTTCATTTATTTATTTCTCTTTTCAAGTCGTTTGTCCTGGTGTAACTGTGCCTTTTATTGTTGTGCTGATTATAACACACAAAGAAACCTTGCAATACATTTTCCGCCTCCATGTTTTCTCATCAGCCCAGGCGTGAATTGGTCCTCCATCCACTCATGCTGTCAGTCTGGCTTTGCTATTCTTAGTCGATCCGTCTGCCACTGTGGTCCCCCCGGGCGCCATGCCTTCAAACAGACAGTCCCCATCTGACAAACCATTCTTACCTCCCATCCAGACAGGACGGATTAAATTGGTCATGGTGGAATTCAACTGTATTGTGTTTAATTAACACCAGACGTCATTCTATAAGAGCTGCTGGGAGATGTAAACATCCTGAGGTTTCCATTTGGCTCAGCGGAGTGCAATATGTAAACTGTCTCAGGCATTCAACATGTGACAGAAACTCATAGGAAGGCAGAAAAAGTGCCACAATTAACATGTGACTGTGGGTCAACCTTTTCAAACCTGTGTTTCTCTGACACATTCCTAAACATATACTTTTATGCCTGACATGAGTTAGACAGTTAACAGTTTAATTGTTGGACCTTATTTAATAGTTATATACAGGAGTGTTGCATTTACTAAAAATTGTCGCCAGATAGCTTGCATTTGAGTCCTTATTAAGCTCTTATTTGTGGAATTGCCAAATTTCTATCATTTTAAGAAGTTCTTCTCTATGATTGTAGTGTCTTGTAGAAAAATTCACCATATTCTAAGTGCACAGGGAGAAATAAAAGCAAATAGTCTATGGAAGGAAGTATATTTCCCATTTTTACGGTATACTCAGTACTGTTTATCTCAGTAAAGCATACCACACAGATAATATTATTGTAAAGTCAAGGATATGTCAAGAAAAGATGCCTTAAGTTTTTTTTTGCCTTTAAAACTATAGCACTTTTGGAACACTTTAAGACTAATTCTTCATTTAACAGATTTAACCTTGATTGGTTGTGGGTCTGTGATCCCTAGCTTTTACACTTCAATTTCAAGTACATTGAGTGTGTTGACATGCAAATCAGTGTCTCAGGAAACAATAAACCTGGTTATTCATCCCAGTATATATGATTCTAACAGGATGTCCCGTTGTGTCTTGGTTCCTCAACATTTCTCCACCACATTTCGCCACTCATTTCTCTACCAAAAGAGAATCTTCAGAAACCTAGATAAACATGCCACCCTGTTTAATTTACATGATTTTAAATCTGGTTTCATTATTTGAGCCAAGTTTGACTAAATAAACTAATTTTAGCTCAAATGAATCCCTGTTCATGCAACCCATCCACACTGCAAATATATGAGCAGAAGACAGAACAATATGGAGAAAGGACCGATGGCAAAATACTGTGGTAATACATACAGTGTGTACAAAACTGCAAAGTAAACCCATACGATAGGGTGAGCACAACCTTTCTGAGCAGTTCACAGACTCTATGTTTGTGTTTCTGGTGCTGTGGATGTAGCAGCTGCTCCTCCCTGTCCTCCCTCAGGTCCTCACGGAGGCAGACAGCTTTCATGGGCAGGATCAGAAGAGACAGAGGACAGCAGGTGGAAGAGAGGGGAGGACACGAAGCCATACGTCTATGACCTCCTCTGGCCTGGGCTACTTTGTGGAAGGCAGGAGATGACAAAAAAAAAGAAGACAGCAGAAAAAAAGAAAAAAAGAGAGATGGCATAAAGTGAGGAGAGGAGGGAAGAGAAAGAAAGAGGAGGCTGCAAACAGACGTGGAGAAGAGACAGAGTGACTTGACATAGACAATCCCTGTGGTTGTCTTCTCTTTGTGTATGTATGTGTGTGTGTGTGTGTGTGTGTGTGTGTGTGTGTGTGTGTGTGTGTGTGTGTGTGTGTGTGTAATGAGCATAGTGGGCTGTTGAATCCCTCAAACAGAGAGGAGACAATAGTGTGGCTGCGAAGGGAGGAAAGAGAGAAGTCGTTATGGACACAATAACACATACTGTACATATGTAAGCAGGCCCATGCACACACACACACACACACACACAGGCACGCACAAACACACTACCCCCTAGTGAATCAGTGAGCTGAAACTGTCACAGTGAGAGAAGGTTCCAGTGGGTGCCAAGTTGTGTCCCTGTGGATTAGAATGCTGGTGGCATTTGAAACACACACACACACACACACACACACACACACACACACACACACACACACACACGAAACAGCCCAAGGCTCAAACTATTGTCCATAGCAGGATTCACAAACCCCCAGCTGCTGCCTCTCCATCATCCCAGTTATAATCAATAATAGACCACACAAACATTATAATGCAGTATGTAAAACCTATTCTAATCTGGTTAGGCCAACTTTTATAGCTTCGCTACTGAGCATTCCTGACGTTAAAGTCCCCTCTGTCAAATCTGGTCTGTTAAATGTTAGGTCCCTCTCTAATAAGTCTTAAACAACTTCATTTTGTCCAAGAAATTAGATTTATTTATCTTAACTGAAACCTGGCAGATGGAAGGAGAATGTAGTCAACCTTTGGAGCTATGCACCCCCCCCTAGTTTTCACGTTGGGCATGACATTTATTTATCATAAATTTGATAGTTTTATCTCTGACTATAAATGTATAATGTTTGATACGTTTTTACATCCAACCATTTTAACCCAGAAGTGCACTGTAAAATGTTGCCGCTTTAATAGTCAGTCTGTAGCCACATTTTCTTCTACTTTTCCTGTGGTGACTTAAGGTGGGCCATCATCTTCACATATTGATGACATGGTTAACCATTTCAATGATATATGTGTGTCTGCTCTAGAATCTGCTGCCCCTCTTAAAACCAAATCAATCTCTAAAACCAATTAATCTCCCTGGATAAATGATGACATCCACTTTGTGAAAAGCAAATGTAGACAAGCAAAGCGTAGGTGGAAAACCACACAACTGCTGGTTCACCATAGTCAAATGAAAGACTTAATGGTCTTGCTTAATAGAAAAAATTAAGGATGCACAAACTGCCTACTTCAATAATCTCATCACCACAACACAATCCTAGGTTTCTTTTTAAATCTATTGACCACCTCTTATATAACTCAGCCTCCAGCATGTCCTCACCTTTGGTGGATGATTGTGAAAAATTCTTATCCTTTTTTTGTTGATAAAATCAACAGAATAAGAGCTTTTATGGTGCCCTCCAGCCCTATACTGAGCCATCTCACACCTGTCCCGTCTTACTAGATCAGTTTTCTCCCATCTCCCTCAGTGATTTGATTGATACTGTTTCCCACACTCGTTCTTCCATGTGTCCCCTTGACATTGTGCCTCCAAGATTATTTAAAGACGCCATTAGCATTATTAGACCATCTCTGCTCACTATATTGTGAACCAGTCCCTCTTGTCAGGCTATGTTCCTGAGTCCCCTTCTAAAGAAGCAGCACCTGTATCCTAGCATACCATCAAAATACAGAGTGATCTCTAAGCTACCTTTTACATCTAAGATTTTAGAAAAATTGGTCTGCAAGCAATTTCTGGAACAGATTTTGAAATAATAGGCTTTCACCAGAAACACAGCACACAGGGTCAGGAATGATATTCTCATGCAGTTAGACCACGGTGAAATTGCCATTTTAGTTTTTTTTTTAGATTTGCCTGCAGCCTTTGACATTACTGATCATGCTGTTCTAATTGATAGGCTTGAAAAATGAGTTGGGACATCTGGTGTAGCACTAAACTGGTTTTCCTCTTATTTATTAAACTGGAAGTTTTTTGTATCAGCTGATGACAAGGCATCCACCTGTGCTCATCTCACTTGTGGGTTGCCTCAGGGGTCAATTCTTGGACCCATTTTATTTCATTACATATGCTCCCTTTAGGGCACTTGATCTATCAATTTGGTAATTTGCATGTTTTATCATTGTTACACTGAAGATACACACCTCTATATATCCATTAGGCCTGGTGACCTCTCAAATTTAACTACTCTGCACATGTGTCTGGCAGAAATTAGTAACTGGATGTCTCAAAATGTTCTTCAATTAAACCACAGTAAAACTGAAGTTCTGGTTTTCGCCCCAGATCAGGTCTCTACTAACATCCTCTAACACCTTGATCCCTTGGCTACGAAAAGAAAATGAAATTACCAGCTGAAATTTGATAAACAAGTTAAGTCAATTATTCAGTCCTGCTACTTCCACCTGAAGAATAATGCAAAAATATGCCCACTGTTATCTTTCCAGCAGTTGGAAATGGTTATCCATGCTTTTGTGTCCTCCTGCTTAGATTACTGAAATGCTCTTTATGCTTGCCTAAGCCAAGATGCTGTTACCTGGTTACAGTTAGTCCAAAACTCTGCAGCAAGATTACTTACTAAGACCTCATATCACTCTCACATCATCCCAGTTCTTATGTCACTATACTGGCTTCCAATTAAATTCAGGGTTCAATTCAAGATCCTCCTCCTCATCTATAAGGCTTTGAATTGTCTTGCTCTAGAGTATATTGGTGAACTGCCCCTCAGAGCAAGGCCTGCTAGTTGTACCTCGTTCAAGATTGAAAAAAGAAAGGACTGTGCATTTACTGTCCTGGGTCCCAGGCTGTGGAACAGTCTGCCCCTGGGAGTCAGGTCAGTAAACTCTCTTTGGTGTTTTAAAGGTAGAGTCAGTCATTCTGGAGGAAGATTGTTAATATTTGAACTAAACACCCAAACAAATAAATCCCTTCCTTCGTGCTCCTTCAGAAGCCCCACCCCCCAAATTCATGGACATGCATTGCCAAAGCAACAATCAAAAGAGAAATATGGTGGAATCCAGAGTGATGCATCAGCTGTAGAGTCACTTCTGTTCCTCTAGCACATTATCACGAGAGGAAGAAAAAAAATGTCTCATGTGAGCACAACAGTCCATCCACATTCTCCTCCTCACTCAACCTGCATTCAGCATCTCTGTCCACAGAAGCAGCCGTCTGTCAGCTGCAGCTCCTGGGGAGCAGAAATTTACTGAACCAAAATAGTTTGCATGTCGGCTCCACGGGAAGAGATTGACAGTGCTTGTATTTATTGATTCATTGATACAGTTAATAAGTTCAAAACATACATACAGCGGGATATTTGTGTGATTTAAACAGCTGTCTGTTCAGATTACGCTTCACTAAATGCAACAGAAACAGCATCGGAGTGTGAAAAAACACAGGGGGTCCCCTGAGACTGTTTCGGATTCAGTGTGGATTGATACGTTTAATAAAATGGAAACGTGTCGGTTCCATAAGAAAAGACTTTCTAAGTGAATTGGCCAAGGCCTCTCTCTCTCCAGTTCGACAGCCCTCCCTACCATCTCCTCACACAGACAACTGCTCTGATGACTTCCGTCTGTCCTGTGCACAAGCACAAACGTCCCCTGTTGCTGACTGGCCAGAATAGTGTTGTGTGACTCGCTCCGAGCCACTTTGTTTCCCATCTCCAGAGCCAGTGCTGTGTATGAGCACCAGATTTTTTTTTTTAGTGCACACACAGAATGGACGGCTAGTGGGCTGTGAGGAGACGTTCATTGAATTTGACAAAAAGTGTTGAACAATGTTTCTACAGAATCACTGACTCTACCTTTAAGTAACAGTTGAGGACCTTTTTTCTAAGTGTCTTTATACTTGAGTTATCATGTACACTATTTTGATTTGTGACGCTTTTAACTGTTTTACTCTTATCTTTTGTTCTTTTAACCTTTTATCCTTTTGTAAAGCACTTTGTAACATAGATTTTAAAAGGTGATATACAAGTAAAATTTTTCTAATTAGGTCGATGCTTTTGCTATCATGTTAGCATGTGCAGCAGTTTCCCTGCTGAAAATTATGTTTACCATGTTATTACATTTCTCATAAAATAAAAGGGAGTTACTCCTGGTTGCACCACCAATATTATTTTTTTAATATACTGTTCCCTCATATATGTAAGTAAACATTAGAAACACATTTCAATATGACACAGTCCAATACAACAACATTGCCAACAATGGCCTTAAAATGACCATCAAATCCTCTCTGACACGGTGACAAAAGAATTCAACATGACACACTTTATTACAGGGCTGCTGGTCTGGTTTGCAGTATATTGTATGCATGTTTCTATCAAACTGGTGAGTGTATACAGCCTCTTTGAAGCAAACATTTATTTTCAGGATATTTATTTATTTATTTATTTTATTATTGAAAATTGAAACATAATATCACAATGGCAACAAGTTAACAGGCCCTGTCACAAGTAAGGCTACTGTTACTGGAGAGGCCTTTATTTGAGTATGGGCTTTTGGTGATTTGGTCTGGACAGAATTTGTTTGATCAACTGAACATAAAGTTAATGTTGGAAAATTCTGCAACATCATGGTTCAAATCAATATTCATTGCCAACAGTTTTCCACTGATTATTGCTACAATATTTGTCAGGGTATGGTTAGATTGAAAAAAAAAATGTTAGTTAGGAAACATGCTTGTCATAGTAAAATATTTTGATAAGCCAACACTGAGCCCTCCAGGTACCAAAGGCATCAACTGGTGTACTGGTGTTGGTATAGCAGGGAAATCTCCCACACATTAATGACCATCCATCCATCCACCCATCCATTTTTCCAGTCACTCATTCTTGTCATGGTTGCAGTGGTAACAGTATGAGCTGAGCAGCCCAAATGTCCTCCTCCCTCCCTGGGTGCATCCTCCAGTTCCTCCTGGGTGATCCAGAAGCACTACCAAGCCAACCCTACAACAATGTCGCAGGTCGTTCTCAAGGTCTCCCTCCGGTCAGTCACCTTGAGAGGGGGACATTTTTAATAGTTGCTCAAACCACCTGAATTGGCTAGACTCTTTCTATACAAAGGAGTGACATCTTGATACTTTGTTCCTCCTGAATTGCCACACAGACCATCCAGCCTGCAGAGGAAGCTCATTTTGGCTGCTTGTACTGTACCTGAAATTCCATTCTTCGGTCACTACCGCAAACTCATGATTGGAACAAAGACTGACCAGTAAATTAAGAGCTTTGTTTTGTAGATTAACTATCTCAGTCACTCTCGACTGATGTAAGCAATCCTCCTTTTCTCCTAGGAGTTTAACTGTATTGTCAGACTCCGAGGTGCTGAGTCCGACAACACAGACTGCTCATGTGCACACTGCAGATCAGACTAGATGTGACAAGCACAAACAGTGGCTCAGTGGTTTGGATTGTTGCCTCACAGCAAGAGGGTCCTTGGTCCTTTTTATGTTTGCATGTTCTCTTTTTGTCTGAGTGGGTTTCCTTTGGGTGCTCTGACTTCCTTCCACATCCAAAGCATGGCTGGATTAAACCTCTATGGGGCTGCAGGGCAAAAGTTTGTTGTTAGGCTGCTACTGCCAGCCATTATACATGAAAAAGTCATCTTAGACAGTTTTCTGACATTTTACAGACCAAATGATTAATTGTCAGATTAATCAATGTTGATCATCTTTTGCTGCAGCTCTAATCAGATTAGGATTATATTCTCAATTAAATTATTAGTTGTTAAATGTGTACAGTGACAGAAATCAAAATCATCTAAAGCACTCAGAATGTTTGTGAAACCTCCCTGTTGATATAATTTGTGCATAAAATTTCATTTAGACATATTTTTTTTTCTGCAACTACAAATAATTTCTACACATTTACAAACTTGTATTAAAGTTTTTCACAGGTTTAAAGGATGATTTTGATGATCGACCATGAACCGTTTGAAAAGCTCAAAATCTCAGTCTTTGAGACCATAAATAACTAATTTGAGACAATTTGACAATCTATTTGTACCCATGTTCACTGTAAACTCTGACTTATCAATCTCACTATTTAGAAGCAGAAAAGTAACTTTATTTCAGCTTAAATTCTTTCTAAATCTGCAACATCTATTGGTCTGGAGGTTTAAACTCATGTCCTCTCACTGTCTATGATTAACACCTGGACTGAATGAAAACTAGACTTTCATCTCCATCAGAGAAAACTCAGCTGAGTTAAGACTGTTTACTTACAGCACAGCTACACTCACAGATAAGCGAGCCTCCTACCTGCCTGTCAAACAGCAACAAACCATAAACCTTCTCTAGACAGTCCGGATCTGAGTGGGGTCCTGCGGGGATCAACAGATGTGTAGTCCGACGGCTGCTTGCTCTGCCTGCATGCTGCTGCTGCAGGTTAACAAGCGGAGCTAACTGCTAACAGCCACTGCTGCAACCAACAAACTTCATAAATCCATTAAACAGCTCCACCGTCCACAGTGAGATACACACAGCTGCTTATTTACTGCCAAATTACAACTAAAAACTTGATGCTGCTCTAGTGTGAGTGTTTTGCGGGCTAGCGAAACATCCTGGTGCCGACTATTTATGCCACAAAAAAAAAAAAAGATGGATCTGCATGATGTGTGTCACATTTTCAGGTCAGAAAATCTGGAATTCTGGATTAATCTGGAAAAATCACATCCATGATGATATTAAATTCGACATATTTGGGATTTTGACCATTGGTCAGATAAAACAAGTCCTTTGAATATATCAACCAATTATAAAAGAAAATAATGTCAGACCTATTGATAATGAAACTAATAGTTGGTTTCAGTCTTACAGTACTCCTATGTTGGAATAATAATAATAATACCTTGCCCTCAGTCTTCAATTTGATAAAACTTCACATCAAATGAGCTCAATATAAACTAAAATAATTAAAACTATATTTTGGCACAGAGTCCCTCTTCAATACCATTCTGATGTTGTACCTCAGTGCTGCAAATTTGCGATTATAAAGCCCTATAAACCTAGGGCTTTAGGGGCTTCTGGGCAGTTGTCCGCTTTGCCCAGTTGGTAATCCAGCCTTGTGCCAAAGGCATGCAGGTTTGGTGAAATACTGAATCTAAGCTGCCTTCAGGTGTGATGATTGTCTCTCTATACATGTTAGCCCCAAACAACTGGCAGAAGTTGTCTGGGGAGGCTTCAGTAAAAGAACCATCAAACACCAAGTTTAGAGTAAGAAGGCAAAAACCACCTTGTTTATTCAAGTGGGCTTACTTATATATAAATATCATATTGGCAGGGAGGTGGGGAGAGCAGAAGACAGAAAAAAGGGCTGAAAAGAAGGCAGAAAAACTTCCAAGAAAATCTGAAGTTTGTCTTTTCCAGAGGTGATGAAACACACAGCAGGAAGCACAGTGAAAAAAATGGAAACTAAGCACTTTGCAGTAGTTCAAGCAGCAGAGGAACTTCAACCCTCCTACTTTGACACAATTAGAGTGTGTTGCTGTTGCAGAGAATACATATGCAGTCACAGACACACACACACCTACTGTACGATGATTCTCGGGTTGAGACTTGAGAAGGAATCATGTCTTTGTTGAAGCGCTTACATACACAGACTCCATTCACACACACACACACACACACACACATACAAAACACACGAGTGGATTGTGAGATGTCTTTTTTTCTCCTGCTCTGTTGACAGCTTGTCAGCCAGGGTTCAGTGGTCATGGAAATTACAGCTGTGTGTGTGTGTGTGTGTGTGTGTGTGTGTGTGTGTGTGTGTGTGTGTGTGTGTGTGTGTGTGGAGTAATACTGCTGATCAGTCCATCTAGTGATATGCTCCAATAACAACACATTTCCTTCCATATCACACCCGAGAATGAACCTGGCTCTTTGTTTCTGTGTGTGTGTGTGTGTGTGTGTGTGTGTGTGTGTGTGTGTGTGTGTGTGTGTGTGCACATGTTGTGCTGAGGTACTATAAAAGGTCATCCAGTGATAAACATGCTGCCTTGACCAGATCAGTGTGAAGGCCAGTTCACCTTCAATTAATCCATTTGGGAAGTAAAAAATATACGTATTACTGGTTATTATTCCTGTTATTAAACTGATTATTATTATTACTGATTTCTGTCACTTCCTATCAGTACAACCAGCCCAGCTGTTTTGCAGAACTGAGACCTTTCCCAATTTTTTAATTTTTACATTAATATTTTTTTTCATCTGTCTGATCATTTCTGCTACTTTATGTGAGTGTCGTGAGTGCAAATGTATATGTGTACTTATTATAATTATTTAATATTATTAAATACACAATAACATAAAAAAAACTGTTCAAAAATAAAATGATATTCTCAAATTTCCAGACGGACGATTCTTAGTTCTTGTCTCTGCCTTTTCACACTAAAGTGTTTTGACCTATGGCATGGCACATCAATATTTATTTATTAACCAAAACCAGGCATTAATATGTATCAACATAAACACGCTAAAAGCAGTGTTTTCTTCTTTGTAACTGATATTGAAATGACACAGGTTTTAATACCACTGCTGCTGTCCTGTCAGATGAAATCTCTGTGCTGTTCAACATGTAATATTCATGCTTCATAGCATAGCCGACACTCTTCTAAAAACCAAAGTATGCTCCAGTAATGATCTGCAACTTTTTCAGAAAGTCCTCTGAGGCACTCTTTGTTTCTCATTGACTGAAATTACACCTACTTTTGTGCTTATGTGTTTGACAGCATCACTGTATTTTCGGTTGTCTTAAATGGAAAAGGTGGTGATTCCTTCTTAGATCTTCAAATGATCTTCTCCACATTTATACATGTGTACATATTTTAGGTACAATTAATTTTGCCAAAACATAAATTGTTTTACAGTTGTTGGTTTTTATATGGCTTTCCTACTGTGACAGCACAGACCTAGAATATAGAATGTAGTCACAGTCAGTAATAACAATAATAACAGATCTTCCCCTCTCAGTATTCCATGATCAAAAAAGATTTGTAAAAAATGATAAGTGCAATAATGTGCAATAAAGTGTTTATTATTTATTTATTATTATTTTTACAGGAAGAAATCTCCCTCTTCATTCAGTCCGACTCAGCGCGATAAACTTTTATTAGACACATGTATATGCTGCCAAAGTACACAACAATAACAAAAAATAAAATAACAATGTACAAAGAAGATAAAATGTATAAAAATATACAACAGATTAAATACCTTTATTATTGAATACAGCTAAATAATGAAATCAGCATCTTAATATAATTACATATTTGAAAAGATACAACATTAATTGATAACACAAATTTACATACTTTTTATATAATTTGTTCTTGCTGAATGTGTTATATTTTGAAAAAGCAGACACATTTGAATGTATGTGTATAGTATATGGTATGTATAGTACAAATCTGAAAATAAACACAGTACAGTACAAGCACAAAATTATAATATGAAGAAACAGTGGGTGATATGGATAAAATCATCAATATTAATGTGTTCTCTCTAAATGATCAAATCAAATCCAAAATCAATTGAAAAACTGTTCATAGGTAAAATCACCACAGGGAAAATGTTTTAGTTTAATCCAGAAAATTAAATACCTTACAAATTAAGCTATCTAAATTGGTGTAAAAATCATATAAAATAGATACAGACCATCTCAATATGAACACATTTTTACTAACAATATGTATCATAATATCACCCAATCCTGATATGAAGTAATAAAAATATTAGTATATTTGTTCAAATATACTGAATATAAATATGTTACCCAGTCAGTAAAAAAAGACAGGGTAACTTACCTGTTCGCTTTTCAAATCATTGGTCGTAATGTAAATTAATCTATTAGCAGGAAAGCACCAAGATGTCATGCTTTATGCCAGCATGTGAGGATGTTTCTTATAGGTCTCAGACAATATTTTCTCTTTCTTTCTTTCATACTGATCCATTTTTGAAGATCCTTCTTTTCTACAGAAGTATATGTAGAGTTGTGACAACAGTGTCTAGCTTTGTATAGTGTCGAGCCGAACCATAATTCCAGCATCAGTTTGCCTGTTTAAGTCTCCCACAGCCATCACTGTTTCTTCGCTGCTTTTACAGCTAGAATTATTAATGTGCAGGCAGACAAACAAAGAGGGTTGCATGTATCAATATGTGAGGTCAATATTCTTCTTTATTAAAAAGGAGCTGTGGTCCAGTCAGTGTGGTCCACATCTGATATGATTTATATGATGCGGTTTGATTACATATTTATTATAGAAGTAGTATACTCTACTAGTAGCCTGTGGGAAGCCTCTAACCTGAATGCACTGTAACACAACATACTGGGAAGATTCCTCACAAAGCAAACTGTAGGTAACTATGTATACTGGCAGCCCCAAGTGACAGTGATGTTACTTTTGAGGAATCCATTACTCAGAAATCCTGCATGATGAGGTCAGTAAACTACAGTTTGTGCTGGCACAACACAGTATCACAGCAGTTTGTGAAATAGTCACAAAATTTAATCTATAGATTCATGTACATGGATATGAATTTTCCATTTTTTTCATGACATTCAGCATGACTTTCAAACGAATGTTTTTCAAATGGAAATATGTTTCGTGCCTGCACCACGTTTTTTTTTTTTTTTTTCTTTTGTCAGTCAGGACTTGGGAGCACAGAAGCTGTATTGTATTTTCTCATTAACTCTAATGGCTACATTACTCGACATTTAATCATGAGTTTTTTTGTGTGATTGTGTGCGGGTCTCTAAATCAGTGAAAATAATTTGTTCGATTGGGTGCAGGTGGGTGATTTATGCATACATGTTGATTCGGATGATGTCAGAGCCAATCACTACAGTTCAGTCAATGGTCACCAAATTTTATATCCACAGATCCAATTCTTAAGCAAAAAACCAAACGTTATAGAGCAGACTGCTTAAATCAAACAGTACATTTCTTCAATATCAAAATGCATGAACAAAAAAGCTGTTAAAATATATAACCATATTAAGCTATACAAGATATTTATTTAACTATTTATTTTGTTATCTTTGTCTTTATTATTAACCTTTAGTCCCCTTGGCATATTTGTGACAGTGACCACACACAAACCCACCCACCCACACAGACACACACACGCACACACACACAGCTTTAATTTGGGCAATCAGCATCAGTGATCTGCACTGGACTTATTTAGTTGTTGTCATGTTTTAGATAAATTATCATCATCTTTTCCAAATGTTTCTTACAGTGCTACAGTGAGTCAATTTGAGACTCTATGTCAGCTAATCAATAGTCTCATATTTGTAGTAGTCAATAATATTTTATTTATTACTTAGTTTTATTGTAGTTGAACCATGCTGATATTAAAGGGATATTCAATTGATAATCCAGGGATCTATACATTTTCTTCAAAATGTATTTTATCTTTCTTTTATTATTATTTATTTTAACCTTTCAGTTTGTTCTTTCTTTTTTGGTACTTCTTTAGCTTGTCCCACTGCACTGGCTTTTGACTTTTAGACTTGATTTTAAAATTTTCAGATAACTCTTACAGCTCTTGGGCCTTTAGTAATTTATTTATTTATTGACATTCAATTTCCTCAAAAAATGTAATTTATATCCTGGATACAAGAGCATCAGTCTTGTCTCTAGACAGCCTTACAAATAAGAAAAAAATGAAGAATGAACTCCACAAAAACGAATTCAAATATCCGACAGCAAGCCTCTCAGTGTGAATATAAATAATCACTGTGATTTTTCTGCTTATGTTACTCAAATAAACAAAAAGCCTTCTTGCAAATATGATAAGAATGTATGTTATTGCTGCACCAAGTTGTGCAGTCCTCTTTCCTTTCTTATGCTTTTGCCTCTTTCTTTTTGTCTTTCTTTCTGGGGTCCTAAATGTTCTTTCTTGCCCACAGTGGGTAACTAGAATATCACTCTGCACTCTGTCAACTTAAGGTGCCTCCTTTGGGCTCTCTTTATCCTCCTCTGCAAATGTTTCCTCCATATGACCATCATGCCATACCTCTTTGTCTTGGTCTTCCTCAGCAATAGGGAATTCTCTGCCTCCCTCAGTGAAAAACTGAAGTGCTGAGGGCATCCACAAATAGTTACTTCTTCAATTAACACAGCAGATTCCGGCAAGTCCACCTTAATATATGCACACTAATCATTAAAGGTGCAATATGTAAGAATTTTAGTTTAAAACATTCAAAATTAACCAAGAGATCAACAGAATGTGATGAAATAATAAATTGAGACCTTCCTCAACTTTCTCGGTTGCCTATAACAGTCTGTGGACTAATTTCTAGTCCCTTAGATAGAAATTAGTCCACAGTCAGGAAAATCCAAAGGATGTGACATTTATGTGTGCTCCAGAGTGCCTTGCCTCTCTCCCACCCCCTACTGCACCAACAGGGTGCAACACTAGCTAACATTAGCTCAGAAATGGAGTCTGCTAACGTCAACAAACAGCCCAAAACACAGAGTCCAAGTAAGCTAACACTACTGCAAAGCAGGTGAAATATATTGTGACATTGTGGTTTTAGCTGCAATAGTCTTGTTCTTGCTGATGGAGTGCGAGCACGAGCGCAAGCAAAGGCATGCTGACTGCAGATCACTTAACGGCCACCTGTGTCATTAATGAGAAGGAATTTCTGATTCTTACATATTATACCTTTAAGATGAGTAAAAAAAAAAAAAAACATTCTTTGCCTTACCACTTCATCTCTGCTAAAACATGCATGCTCTGATTTCAGCCATTTTGTAAAGGCACAAAAAGAGGCTGCCATGGTTACACCGCGACTAATGGGAAACTGGGTGTAATGTAAAATAATGTAAATGTATCTGGAAAACCGTGGATGTCCTTTCAGCTTTCAACAATGTGGCGTGCATGGCCTTTGATATCAGTACCACAGACCAGTGCAGTGGACTGCAGTGAGTGTTTCAGTCTTTCCTTCATGACTTCTTAGCTCTTGCTTCTAGTATATGTTTATATGTTTATTAGATATTTTGTTTACTGTTGTTTTAGTGACATCTAACTGTGCATATTTCTTCTCCCATTCTATCATTTTCATTCTTTCCATTCTGCTCTTTTAAGTTGTAAAGCACTTTGAGTATAAAAACTCCAAAACACTGTGTCATTATTAGAAAAACAAGTGTGCTACAAAAATATGTTTACTTTTTTTTTAGCAGCTTTTTCTCTTGATTTCTTTTCATCTCATTGACTTTTTGGCATTTATTCAATAGCGGACAAATATCTCCCTCATCTTTTCTTAAATAACTTGGTGTGGGAGTATTTCCAATATTTTACATTTTTTGATGGTTTCATACATCACAATATTAATATTAATGTATTAATAAACATTGCAAATTACAGCAGTTCTTGGTGAAATGGATAGTAGTGTTTACCATATTAATTTAGTTTAGCATGGTAGCATGCTGATCAGCACTAAACACAAAGCACATTTGAGGATGCCATTAGTTTTGCAGCAGTTCATCAGTGTCAAGTCATGAGGCTACATCATCTGAAAACCATAAAAGTCAGTCAAAGGTTTTATGCAATTCCACATAGTAAATGTTGAGATATTTCAGTGAATTGAAAACTTTGACCTGCTGCTGGTGCTAAAGAAAAGTCAGGGGATCACCACTTAGTAGGATTCATCCTCTGGGGACCATGAATGTTTGTACAAAATGTCATGGTAATAGCCATCCCTAGAGCCATGCTGCTAATGTGGCTACTAACAACAGTGAAGTTCATCTACTGATATGTTGCCTCAGCTGGGTTTCTTCAGTTGGGTTACTTCAAAGTTATAGCAGTGTTGGTCCTCTCATTTATTCCAAATAAAGCTTAGTTTCACTAAAGTAAAGCTGACTGATGACCTTTGCTGCCTATATCCCTCTCTGTGTAATCTCACTGATCATTTTCCTCTGCATACTGTCTAATACAGAAGAAATTCCGCCTAAAATCCCTCATACACAATTCCCCCTCTCATTTGCACTTTATCCTGCTGATTCTCTCTAAAATAAAGCAATCAAATTGTATCCATCATTACGGCTGATAATGAAAGATGACAGAGACACTGCTTCCGGGATTTTATTTTGTACATTTAGCCAGAAAATGACTCTGAACTGTCATAAAGTGAAATTCTCTGATGGAAGCGTTTGTGTGTGTGAACGCTGTATCTTTATGTGTGTGCGTGCATGTGTGTGTGTGTGTGTGTATGTGTGATGATGGCTTCCAGCCCCAGTCATCATGAATCATTGGTTTAAATGATCCTAGCATGCTAATTCCTGCTGATTCCTTTCCATGCTGTTATTATAAAAGTCAGCACAACAGTCATTAACAGCAGAAAACAGCTTAAAACTTTACCCATCTGACTCCTGAATGAACCCAGCGCAGCACGCCATGAAACATGACCCTGTGTGGGTGTGTTTGTATGAGTGTATGCGTGTGCATGTATGTGTGTGTGTGTGTGTGAGAGAAAGAGAGAGAGAGACAGAGAGAGAGAGAGTGCGTGTGAGCTTTCTAATCCAGGATTTATTGGCCATTAGTACAGCCTGAAAGTCATTACAGTTCATTTTGCTGCCGGCTTGACGTTTTATTAGGACAAATACAGGCTTTTTGGATACATGCTTGTGTGTATGTATGTGTGTGTGCTGTAGTGTTTATGAGTAAGTTTGCATGTGAGTGTGTGTGAGTGACATTTTATCAGGACAAATTTCCCCATAGGGATGGAGGCCATGATTTCTGAGAGCAGGAAAAAGACTAAAAAGCCTCAAGAAAGAAGAGATGGATAGATAATAGAGGGATTGACAGATGGATACAGAGAGAAAAGAAGGATTGACATGAGGTGCAATGGATGGATGATGTGAAAGACAGATGGATGGACATATACAAAGATCATAAAGGGGATGGCCAGATGGACAGCATGGATAATAGGCAAATGATGGTGGGAAAGATGTATGGAGAAACCTGTAAAAAGGAATTAGAGAGGAATAGATGGAAGGAGTGGATGAAGTGATGGAAGGAGAATATGGTAATGATGAATGGGGATCCTAAAATTTTTGTACTGAAGCTGATGGCAACAGATTTAGGGAGAGTGATGTAGTGTAACTACACACTTCAAAGTCTTCAAGTTTACTTTTAGGGGGACAAGGACAGTGGAAACTATTATCTAATTTAGTAATGCAGCACTTGAAGTAGTTCGAGGAAAATACATTTCCGACGGTCAAGTCAGTAATAAGCCGAGAAAAGCAAGCATTACTTCAAGAAAGCAGCTAACTACACCAAGGCTACATCATAAATTAAACAATTAAAAGTAACTTGAAGTGTCAGAAAAATAGAATGAAATGTGTCCTGTAGAAAAACTTTACCGAAGAATCAAAGAATTCCACGTCAAGCTGGCACAGACATGCTTAAAGGTGTTATGGCTAAGGTGTTTGCACAAAATTGCCATTCAGTATACACAGAGCAACATTAGCATTCATTGAAGTTTTTCTGATCGTGTTTCTGACCACCTGACAAGTCCAATATTCACTCTATTATTAGCTCTTTGGATAGTTTTCCTTCAGACAGTTTTAGTCTCAACAACTATGGAGAAAAATATCTCTCTTTACCTGCTAGATGTTAAACTGTCTTCACATGTTAGTCGCTAACTTTGTTTGCCATTTGCTATCGGTGTACAGAGGGTTTATCAAAAGCGTTTGTCCTGAAAACAGCTGCCTGCTGATGGAAGGTGTTGAGAGTGGTGAGACTGAACCGTATAGTAAATCTGAAATTTGATATTTCCCTTTGGATTAATCAATGTTAGCGCACCCTTTCTCTCATACATAGTAGGGATGTGCAGAGAACTCAGTATTTGTATTTGTATCTATATTTGTTGAGGCAGCGATTATTTGTATTTGTATTCGAATAAAAGTGGAAAGAGGCTTAAAAATCCTGTTTTTGTTTTTGTTGTTATTATGCTTTTAATTTTAGAAAATCAAAATGTTACAGTAAGTGTTCATGAATAAACTATCTTACAGACAGACCTCTACTTATTTCTACACCCATAACAAACAGACAGCACAGTGTGTAACGTTTAGGGAAGAACTTCAGAGGTGATTATTGCTTTGCACTTTTCATTTATTGCCTATTTTTTACAACCTAACTTTGTGGAATGGAGAAGGGGAACAACAGGTTATGGAGAGTCCCTTGGGAGCACCTTACGTATGTCAGTAGCTCAGCTTTATCTCTAGGAACACCCCAAACTCCGGGAGTGATGTCCAAATTAAGAAATGTGCATCATGTAGCAGGTGGATGTGACTCCCCTCATTGAAACCTGCTGATAGACGTAACATTTTCTTCCTGAAAACAAATCATTTTAAAAATATTTGTACAATATAAATTTTCGTAAGAAACCCACTATTTGTGCTTTTCCGAGTAATGTATTTGTATTCGGGCACACCCCTAATACATAGTAATTTAATTTATTTTTAAAAACACTCAACTGTTAAAATATGGATTTTTGGAGCTTTAAACCTGCATTTACTGATATTTTGGCCACTTGGGGGCAGTGAAAACAAGTTGTGAACACAACATTAATATCATCACCTTTTGATGGAAGTTGACCTGTTGAAGTTGTTATCAAACAGTTGCTTATTTCCACATCTAGCAGTTACAGAGCAACATTATCATTCATGATACTCATTAAAGCTCAATTTATTCAACTCATTGATATTGACATAAAACCGTTTACCTAGAATATTATTCTTGTCAGAGTTGAAATGCTTTTCCAAAAGCATCTGGACTATCTGGGGACAGTGACAGTGTTTCCCACAGGCAAACAGTGCAGTATAGATTCAATTTACAATAAGCATGGAATCAATCAGACTGAATCACATCCATCACATTGGACTGGAGACCATCACATTCTGAATATCAGTACTACACTCTCTTGATATATCAGTCTAAACAGTGTGTATGTGTTAATGCTTAATGTGCATTTTGTGTGTCTGAGTTTTGTGTGTTTGCGTGGGTACCTGCAAAACAGAATTTTGTTTGTCTGTGTTTGTGGATACTATTCCAAGCATTCATTCTCCTATCCCCTTCCTGCATCTATCTCATCCGTCACCATGCAGTGCTCATGGTCCTGTAGTCAGACATTGCACTGTACATCATTGGAAACACACACACACACACACAAACACACATGCACTTTTCCCTAATAGGATTCACCAATCATCATAAACCATCATATTTCCTTCAAAGAATAAGAAAATATGTATGAATGTGAGCTGGAGAATGAGAGAGAAAGAAAATACATGTCATAATGATGTATGTCAGCCTAAAAGGTGGAGAGCTATAGATTAAACTCCTCTGATTTCACCATCAGATTCAACAGAATTCACCATTAGTGGCACAAAAAATGTCACATCTTCAAAACCCACTTCTAAAAGTAGTAAAGCTGAAACAAATGCTCAAGTAATTATTAGCAGACAGCTGCCATAAACAGCTCCAGTGAACACATGTATTTATTTTCAAAGCCATAAAGGCTAATTGGCTGCAAGACCTAATTGTCCTAACAAATAAATAAATCCACCTCTAATTTGAAGCAGACATACTTCACTTTCTGGGAATTCATTGATATCCCATAAACAATTAAAAATAAATTAGCTTTATTTGGGCTTTGTCCTGCAGTGTTCTTTTATCTCCAAATTATCCACTTTCTCAACTCAATCTGATAGGGATCTTTCTTTCTGTAGAAGAATGTTTCCTGTTCCTTTCCAGTAGTACAGAGTATAATATTTTAAAAGTGGGGGAAATAAAACTTCATGTTCTTCAGCTTTTCAGAAGCAGGCTTGAGTTTGGTTTCATTTAGGAAACAATTTTAGTTCATTGTAAGAGAAAGTCCCCTCATGTTTCGAATGCAGAGGGAACAAACCGTCAAGCAAAAGGACCAGCTCCTTCTTCAACTCCCTAGGAATGCTGGCCAACGAGACATCTGTGAGAGTTCAAAACTTCTCACTGACCAGACCATCTAAACAACATCCTATGAACAGAAAGGATCAGTTAAGGAACACCTTGTCTCCTCCATGATCACTAAACCAGATCACTGGGCAAACCACAAGACTAACAACTTTGATTAAAAGAGTAAAAGAGTAACAATATTTAGGAGTTGAACCTACCTGTCCATGATCAACCTGCCTATCCCCACCTCCACCAGCACTCTAAAATCCCTGTGAGGATGCATCTTCTGGGTGGGCAGACCAAAACTTGCTTGTTGTTTTGTTTTTTTCTGCTCTTTTCACTTTTGAAATAACCATGCTTCTTTCTTTATTCTTTTTGGTGAGGTAAGAGTTGTGGAAATGTTAGCCTGAAGATGTGAGTCAGAACAACGTGAGTCGAAACCTCTAAATCCAGAGTCATAAGTTGACAATCAGAACTAGGAGAGCCTTAACCAGAAGCTCTCCTCCGATGGGAACTTTTCTAAATCTGGACCAGCCAACTCATTCATCATTTCGAGATCCAGACTCCAGCTTTTCACCACAGCATGTCCAACTCCATTTTCCACAAGAAGCCACCCCAGGGAGCAAGCAAGTATTTCTACAAAATCTCCATTAACTTGCTTAAAACTCTGGTGCTTTCATAATTGGTAACTTCAACTGGCAATTCAGAAACAAGTTGTTGTACCCTTGATTTGACTCGCTGCATCTTCTCATCTGTTTATCAGGTTCTCATACCAACTACACAGTAGATAACTCTGCATCATTCATTTTCAATCATTCACTAGCTACAGCTTTGTGTACCAGTTTCCCTTTCCCTTTTGTGTCTTGTTTGTAAAATGTTGAAATTGTAGTGTTTAGTGCTTGTAGCTGTACTGTTGGTGATAAATGTGTGTGTAACTAAAAGTGAACTTGTTGGTGTTTTCTTGTGCTTTTTAAAGACCTATACCTTCACAAAATCATAATAAAGTTTAATAATAACCATCATCAATCAATTTACCTTTCTTGTGTGGCCAACAAGAAGGACTATTTCCCTATTATTATACATACACTAGTATGAGTTATGTTGTTAGACGAATAATTTCACATTTGATTTGTGCACAATATTAATGAATAATTCCACCATAAAATCATAAAACTACTTGAGTGCACAATTTCCTACATCACTATTCTTACATGTAACAGTAAAATAATGTTTTTGCAGTAGGGTTTTATGTTATTTTATGGGTATGGACATTGTTAGAGCATTTCTCTACCAACATTTACACAATATCAAACATCTTGTCAGTTTAACTGTTCATAGTGTGACCTTTAAGCTCTAAGCAGAGATGCCAGCTCTGTGTTTCCTGTAAAAAGTGGGCTATTTTTGATTGTGATGTCACATTTCATGCTCATAGGTACACACCTTAAAATTTAAGGTGAGCACAGAGGAACTTTCCATCTTCAGCAGATGAATGCGAAAACAGCCTTCTAGTGTAAAACTGCACAGACATCATTCTGCACGGTGACGCTCGAATATCCAGTTGAAAGAACAATAAGTAATGCTCATTTTTTAGTGGAGGGAGACTTTAAATGTCAGGCAAGAGACACACAACTCCTGTTTTTTGACAGAATTCAACAGAATCAAGAGGAGAACCTTTAATGGCTCGATGATGGCATCGTGCTTTCTGTTAACACCCTGAAAAAGTTATATACAATAACATACAATATAGTTATATACAATAAATAAGAAAAAATGAGAGGTCAAAGAAAACAATAATAATTTCACAGTAACATGAAATTATTAATATAAACATTAACACAGATGTACAGAGTCTGTAGTGGTCCTCTATGAAGATAAAGTATTGTCTTTAAAATAGGTGGAACTGTGCAGATGATCTGATTAGTGTGAATGCTGACAAGAATTCATACTTTTGTTCTTCAAATCTTATTCATTATTCTTGCGTACATCTTTGCTAGCTACTTCTGCATACTTTGAGCGACAGAAACCATTCAAATATAAATTTTCAGCTCTCATTTAGGCTATTATTTTCCTTCATTCTAGCATATTCCAGTAATTTTATATAAATATAAGTTTTTTAAATATTAAAATTTATAATGGAAAGTCTATGGGATGAAAGTTTGAAACTTGATATCTCAAAAATTAAAAATGCTAAAGTATTCATACTTTATAGAGAGGTGTCCCATGTAAAAATGCTTAACATATTAAAACATGGCACTAATAGTGTAACCATGCGTCAGTTATGTGTTTTATGTTTTTGCTAATAACTCATGAGCTGTGAGGCAAAACAATACTTGCAAAGTTCCTTGGATGATGCAAATTCAACTGATATAGGCCACGCCCTTTTGCGCCTGGAAAAATGTTCCGCCATTTTGGATTATTTGGTAAACATACTTTTTGCTTCTGTTAGTACATATTTCATCTTCACCAAACATGGTACATACCATATTTGGATGACCCCAAAGAAAACTTATGAGTTCATTTTTGAGTATCATTTACCGTTTGTCCGTAATGGGTTACCAAATCTTTTAAGGCATGGCCTGATGCACTTAACATGCCATATCTGTTCAGTGCTAAATTCAATTGCAACCAAATCTGGGAATGTTGTAATTACAGCCAAACTGCACAAATGTGTAACATTTGATAAAATTCTACCAACAGGGGACACTACCTTAATATCACAACATGATATTTCTCCAATTCTGTTGTCTTTAATAAAATTAAACTTGGAACACAAGTTCTCCATGAGAATGTGCATGACATATTGAAGCATGGCACCAATAGCCCCACCTTGTGGCCATTAGTGAAACACCACCATACTATTTATTGACTGCCATATCTCATAACTGTAATATTCCATGGTAACCAAATTCAGCATCTGATACAATTTCACCTGTAGGTAGTGCGACAAGATTTTTTTTTTTAAAAAATGTTGCTGGAGAAGCAGCAGCAGCATTAGTGTGTATTGCGCAGAATGTTTATTCCACCCAAATACCACTTTCTGTCTAACTACTTCTAGTTTCAAAGGTTTATTCCACCCAAACACTACTTTCAGCCCAAGTAGTATAGTTTTAAATACAATGCTTTGCAATTCTCAGCTCTTTAGGTCAGTGCCTTTTCTGTTCCAAAATGTTATGTTAAGCTATTCAGTTAATCTGTGTGATATTAATACAATGCATTTCTTCTTTCAGCCCTTTCAGGCAATTCATTTCAACTTCCAGCTTTGACAGTATCAAAGTTTAGCTTCCAGCTTTTCTAGAAATGTATTTAAACTTTTAGCTTATTTAGGTAATGCAGTTCAGCTTCCAGTTCTGCCAGTTTTAAATGTTTCACTTCACAGGTTTTTCAGCAGTGCAGTGCAATGCATTTGAGCTTTCAGATATTTCAAGCACAACTCATTTCAGATTTCTGCATTTTCAGCAATTCTTTGCCATGTAGGTCAGCTGTCAGCATTCACACGCATTTTCAACAGAAAATGCATTTTATAGTTTTGAAATGTTTTGAAATTCTCGTCGAAGACAACATAATTTAGTTCATTTCATATCCAGCTTTCAGGTGTAAACTAATCTGTCATTTTAACATCAACCAATGAACTGAAGTGTCAGTGACAGTGTAGCTAGAAAGAATGTGTTGTACTTAAAGAGCAAAACAAGTTTTTGAAATGGTTTAAATGTCATAAAGCTCTATTCTGTTAACTTCAGGAAACTCTTGAGTTGTTGTAGTCAAATCAGCATACTGAGAGATGACAGAGTTACAGAATCACAGGTGAGATTTTAAAGTAAAATGACAGACAGGGTGACTCTATATCATATCTAAATTTGAAACATTAGTTTAAGTCTTAGATTTACATAAACAAAATACAATGTGGAATGTCACTCTCAATGTAAAAAAAATCCACATAAGTCATGTTTTTAGCAAGTTGTATAAATAAAGCAGCCATTCTGCAGAATCAAGTGAGAGGAAGTGCACACACACACACACACACACACACACACACACACACACACACACACACACACACACACACACACAAAATCTCTGCTAACCCTATGACCTTGCTACACACAATTCAAAATCTGTTATACAATACAGAGGGGCCTGTGCAGGTCTGCTGTTGTTTAAGAGATATGACAGAAAATAATATACAATTAAATGATCAAATTATTCCCTGAATAATCACAATATTTTCAACACATGTTTACTCATGTGCAGGAAGGAGCAGCATCATCACTGGACAAGTGTAGGATGAAATTTCACATATAAAAATATTAGAGGATGTTATCATTATTAGGTCTTTCAGTAAACCATATGCCTCCAAGTTCTCCGCCTCATAAAGTTATCTCTCTTAATCTCTCTTTATGGACTAGTCATTTAGTCAGTTACATAAATTTAATTTATAAATAGAGCCATTCATCCCTAATTTAGTCTGATGTTGTAGAAAATACAACAATATTATTATCATCTTAAAGACAGAACAGTTTCACCAGATAATTAAAAGGAAATATATAGTAAGCCAATTTGAATTGGAACACATTAGAAGATTTCCATTCATCCCCACTGTACTGGAGAGGAGACAGAATTCTCAGCGATGGATTCATTGAAGTATGTTTGTTTTTTGTTGTTTTGTTTTGTTTTTGTAATTTGGGTGGACTGACCCTTTAAAACAGGTGTTTTCTTACACAAAGTCCCATCAGATATTAATATTTTCCAGCTGCACGTGCCTACGTTACCTCTCTTTTCCACATTGTATCCCTGAGGGCTTTCAAACTGTTCACAATCAAACAAACTGAATCCACAGCATTGTAGTTTCCTTAAACTTCTGCTCACATCATTAAATGAGGTCATCTGTCAGTGCTGAACTGCATTTGACCTTCCTGCTGCCCCATCTCCCACAGTGCACCTCTGTCAAGCCAGCTGCTGTCTGAGGTGTTTGAGGTGTGTACTGTAGTTCCTGCGCTGTTTTTTTCTGTATGAAATAGCTGCTTTGGATTTCAATTTGGATGTGTGTGAGAGAAATTAATACTTTTTTTTTTCTACTCCATGTACCCCTTGTGGCTGGTGGTGCTTTAAACAGCTGCTAGTTCACCTGTACTTATAATCAGGCCCGGAGAACAGAGTGGAGAAATTTCCTCACCCTCGTGAAAGCATTCAGTGCTGTCAACTGCTCTGAGTCTTCTATTTGTCACTTTCTACTCACACTGTGTGAAAACATGTTCTATGTTGCTCAATAGCAGGGTTTTACACCTGTTCATTTTTTTAAATGCGAAAATTATAAATGAGGGTTCAACACTATGCACATTGTTGGCCATGGCAAATGCTCCTCAGTCATATGGGCAACATTAGCAGACTCTACAAGAACAAGTCCGATTTAAAAGTAGCAAAAATGCAAATAAGGTCAATAATACAGATGTGAACAAACAAAGGTCCACTGTAGGTGCTGTGGAATGAATGTGGAAGTCATTCAAGAATCTACTTGAGCTGAAAATTTTCCAGCTTGTTCATAGCATGAGTGGTGGTTAAAGTAATGACCAAATTTGGCCATTGTGTTTTTTATGATATCTGAATGAGCTATATATATGTCAAACAATTACCACTAACTGCCTGTAGGAGGCGCCAAGCATGCAAACTCACCTTATCTTACTTTAAATTCAAAGAAAACTGTTCATATTGTATTTGTATATTGTTTGTTTTTCAAGTTTTATTTTCCAGCAAAACAGTAACACAGGAGTGAGATTTCTTTGTCCGATTCCATGACTTTTGTTGTCAATCAATACGTAAAGTGACTCTTTAATGTTCAGGATTTTCTAAGGAAACACTCACACATGATGATCCCATGATTTAACAGCTGCAGCACATTAAAATTACTGTTTTACAGATATAAAGTCCTCCTGACTTCCTCCCACTCCCAAAACTTGTTGTTCTGACGCATCCAACCCATGACACAGTAATTGATCTCTGTCCCACTAGAATCCAGTGACACCAATGGCATGCAGATGATTCACACTCAATTGTCATTCTCATTTCTCACCAACAAATAAAAACAACATTACATTAAAAACAACAGCGTCTGCAAAAGTGGTTTAAAAAAAAACAACTAGGGTGATTTTTCTGAGTTTTTTGAGTGAGCTTTACAGATTTCAAACAATTACCACTCAATAAGGTGCCTTATCTTATTATAGAAAGAAACATACTAAACATGCATTTACTTTGCTGCCTCTGTAACAGTGTTTAATAAGATTGTTTTAGCACAGGGTGTATATGTATTTGTCTCATCCCATGACTTCAGTCCCACCTCATGTTTGATTGGAATTTTTCATTTCTTTTCAGCAAATGAAAACAAAAGAAAAGAAAAATGTTACATTACCATTTGGAGGTGCCAAGTATGCAAACTCACCTCATCTTACTTTAAATAAAAATAAAAAATGTGCATTTCATTCCCTGTAGAGCTCCCCATTGTGCATATGGGCTGTCTTGGTGCATGTTTATGATTATTTAATACAAAGAGGTGTCATTTCTCACAACAATGGTATATGACAAAAAAAAAGTATTTACCAACTTTGCTTATTAGGTGCTCTACAGTGCAAAAGGTTCTTTTGAGTGAAAGTGCTTCCAGCATAGAGTGAATATATTCTACTTTTATACATTTAATATTTCATAGCTTATATTCCTAACTTTACCAATTAAGATCGCCCTGGGGGAAGTAGGACTCCTGCTCTGGCTCCCTCTCCCTCTCTTCCTCTCCCTCTCCCTCCTCTCTTTGGCTCTCTCTCTCATTCTTTTCTCTCCTATGGCATAGTGTCAATTAAAATGACATCTGGTGTCACTGTCACTGTCGATGAAATGACATGTTTCTCCTGAAAGCCCTAATAGGATCGCCTCTCCACCATTCAACCCAAATGTCTGCCATAATTGTTTCACATTCAGTCATCAGCCAATTTTTGAAACTTTGCCCCTGTTTTTTCACTTCACTCTGTATACTTTTCTTCTTTTACAAGGCTTCCTCACTTCCTGCTGTGTCACTTCATCTCGGCTTTCTTTGCCCCACAATTGTTCCATTTTAATTTTATAGGATAGATATTTTATCTGACACTACAGAAACTGGTGTCAGTCATTGTAAATGGTCTCTAAAAAACATTTCCCACTAAAGATAACCAAAAATAGCTCCCCCTTAAACAGACAAGTTCCTACTTCTAAGAAGCAGTCAATACTCATAAATTATCAATAAAAACATTGATGCCCTTTATTAAAAACCAAATGCCACCTGAAGCTTGTCACGTAATGTCAAGAAGTCTTTGTTGTGTGTGTGTGCAATTCATCTTCTAACCTTTTTAATATGACGTATGTGTTACATGACATGGATTTTAGTTAGTTTACCTTTTTTCTTTTTAACTTTTATTATACAATCAATCATCAGGAAGTGATGTGTCTCACATTTACAGAAGCAGTGACAGTTTGTTTGTAATAAATATCACATAGGAGAGAAAAAACAATTCATAGTCTACACAGTGTGTCTTTATTATACAGTGTACTGTGTGTAGATGTCACCAGAAATAACCAATTATGAAAAGCATATCCTGCTTTCAGTCAAAAATGATTATCACATGTACCACTCACAGAGACACACCTTCTCTCTCTCTCTCTCTCTTTCACACACACACACACACACACACACACACACACACACACACTGCCAAGAAGGATTTGCAGTGATTGTTATGGCCTCCGATCAGAAAATGTTTTTATTAATCATTCTGGAGGGCAGTTAAAAACAACATACATTGTTGTTTAATTTGGATGCAAGATGCACTTGCTTTCTGTTCCTATTTGACGTTAAAGCCAAGAGAAGCTAAACAGAAACAAATCACTGGTTATTAAATTGTTTCTGTAAGTAATTTTAAAGATAGCTTCCCTTTTGCCACACTGGATGAAGAACAGATTCATAACTCTGGAATCCAATGTTTCTTTTTTTGTTTGTTTTGTTTTGTTTTTTTTGGAGTATCTAATCTATTTTTTTTTCTCATATGTATCAGAATCTGAGGACTACACACTGTAGGACCTGCTCTGTAACAAACTCTGAAAATAAAAGAAACAATGTAAACAGCATGTAACAAGCATGGAATGAAACCTGCGATATTTGTATGGAACATTTTTTAAATAACTCTGGATTCTGATTTAATTATTATCATGTTTTCTTCTGATTTGACAAGTTATATATATATATATAGCTACAGAGAGGAGAGCTAAAAAGTCAAGGTCTTATACATTTTTACAGGTGAAACCACAAACCACATATTTGAAATTCTCAATCCCAAATATACAAACTAAATGTGTTTTCCTTTTAACTGAACATTTTTATTATTTATCATTTACATTAGACACTATTTCACAATTTCTGCCAGGTGCCAGCCAGGTTTCATGCAATTGCTGTATGTCTGTGTCTATTGTGTAAAAAATATATTGACCAAATATATTGACCAGCTATGTATGGTATATTTTGTTTGTCAGAGTCCATTCAGAAAATTATAGTTTAATACCTCATAGTATTCACTTTTTCAAGCTTAAAATCTGTTAAGTAAGTCTAATAAAAGCTTTTTTGTATTAGCAGAGCAAAACGTTGCAGGGCTCTCCACTGTTGATGTCTGCATGTGCTTTAGCCTGATATATTATTATGAAGACATCAGTAGAAAATGGACAGAACAGAGTAAACTTCAAAGAATGCTTGCAGGAGTTTCTTCCCTCCAAAGGACATTGGGGGGCAACTGTCCCACATAAGGCAGTTGTCCACTGGCTAATTCCTGGTACATCTGCTTGACACTTTCCGCTATTATTTACAGTTTATTCATCAAAAGCATAAAAACTTTATTTTGCTAAAAAATTAAATTTCATGAGCAACATTCTGTAGCCTCTGCTGTGCAGCGCTTTCTCTAGTTACACACACACTCTCACACTCAAGTATGCTAAACACTTTGTCTTTGTGACAGTATTAGCATAAGAAAAAATACATATATTGGAAAATAAATCAATATACAGATCATTAAGATACACATTTGAGCAACTGTGACAATCACTGGACAATATAACCATGAGGTTGGCATGTGATATTCTTATAGCACTGGAATAGAAATATGATTATTTTGGCACTTTTTTGGCATTTTATTTCACTTATACTCCCCAGATTGCAGGAAATGTCCATGGAATTTAATATCAAAGATTTTCACCTGTGATAGAAGAAATCAGTGGTCCGATGAATCTGACTAATTCAAATGTTTTTGTTTTTCTCACTTCATGAGTACAATGAAGAAATCTATCTCCAGATTTATTTGAAAAAAAAAAAACATTATAAGAAAATTAATAAATCATAAAAACAAATAATGAATGTGCATAATATAACATAGTTGTAATCATATAAATCAATATGTCTCTCCTGAACTTTGAACTATCTATGAATTATTTGTACATGTATATAAAAAGTTAATGGATTTTTTAATGTATGTAATCAAATACCATTATACGTGATTACAGCTACTATATGTTATACTGTGTTAGCTGTTTATACATTGGTTATGGATGCTTCAGAAGCAGAGTTATATTTGACAGTACATGAATAAACATTTAAAATTGTCCTATTTGTTTAATACATAATAATGTGTTATAAACTATTAACTAGGTGTTTTTGTGCTCCTTACAAATGCTGAATAGGAGGTTTGTCTCTAATTAACGATGCTTTCAAACACTCACAAACAGTATCTGCATTCAATTACAATGGACCCCAAAAATGAAATGTGCATTTCTCCAACTCTGAATGAACAGAGTCCAGCAGGTCTTAATTAGCCTGAGGCACATACTGTTTTTTGATGAATTAAGACAAGTCTTAAAGGTATACTATGCAGGATTTTTCTAAAAATCGATGTATAGACAAAAGTAATACCTCTCAGTCATCATTTTTGACCCACTAGAAGTGTGTAGAGGTGTATGTATCTGCAGTGACTCTGCTCTCTGCCCGTATTTTCTTATTTTCTTATTATTTTGCTTTATTCAGGAAGCTTCTGGGCATCAACCTTTGGGCAGTGGGTGTGTAGCTCCCAGCCAATAACAGCATGCAGCCTGTGAGGTCGAGACTCATAGCGTAGCAACCATGTTACATCACTGTCTCAGTCTCTCTCCTCTGCTCCATTCTGCTCTATGTCTCGGATGTATAAAGAGCTGTAGTTCTGTGTGTCTGCTTGACCGTGTGTCTGCTTGACCGATAAAATAACGTTTTATTTATCTAATGCATTGTTCGGGCCAGCGCTGCTTGCTCTCTTCATTCACTCTCTCTCTCTCTCTCTCTCTCTCTCTCTCTCGCTCTGCTCTCAGCCCGCTCTGGTCAAGCAGGGGAGGAGGGGCAAACTTTGGATGCTGTTTGTTTACAAACACCAACCAACAAATCCTGCATAGTATACCTTCAGGTCAACACCTTGCACCTCTAGGCTAAAACACACAGAAAACTGACCATCAGTTTGTTATAATTTGCCAGCACAAAGCATGGCATTCAACATCTCTTCAAGCCAAAAGCAGAAACTTAGAGAAAAAAACAGACATGACAGAAACCATCCTGTTGCCATCTTTCCCTCTATTTCTACCTCCATCGCTCATCATTTGGTTCTCTTGTTTGTCATTCTGTCCTCCCCTTTTATGTTCCTCTCCCTCTGCTTTTTGTGGAGTGTGTGGACAGAACAACAGAGAGAGAGAGAGAGAAAGAGAGGTAGAAGTAGAGAATGCAATTGGGCCAGTAGCAGTATCCCACGGGACAGTCAGCAGACTGCCTCATCCACAGCAAACACAAACTGTCTGAAACATTGGATTAGATACAGACACTAGGAAAACGTCTTTGTGTGTGTGTGTGTGTGTGTTTACTTTGTGGGACCTCAACTGCTTTGCGTTCACGTACTCAGTCTACTTTATTTACCCAACTCACTTTGTCTCTATGAGTAAAACCCAATTTACTGAGCAGTGGCCTGTAAAATGATGTGACAAAAGATGATTAACATCCTGGCTTTGTTATGTCTGTGATGTCACTATAGCAAGTAGCACGTGGCATTTTAGCTTACAGTAAGCTCTAATTAAGGCTGAAAAGCTGCTATGTTCATTGCAGCCTAACTAACTATCTCCTAAAGTTTGACTCTAGGGTGACACTAAATTTAAATCTTGTTCTTGAGCACAAATATATATTTTGCTGGATGGTAGTGGAAGTAGAGAAACCAAAAATATTCATGATAAAAATTTCAGCAACCATCGTGGAAATATGGCCCCAAATATATTTATCAGCAGTAGTGGTGGTCACACTAAAAGAAGCAGTAGTAGTAGTATTATAAGTAGAATTAGTAGTACCAAAAGTACTGGTAGAAGTAGCAGTACGGTAGTAAGTTTTAGTTATAGCGGTAGTAGAAATGTTAGTATTATCTGTAGTAAATTTAAAGAGCTATGGAGGCACATTGCATTCTTCAAAGAAAAAAATTGTTGCATCTTTTAATACGAAAAAAATTACTCTTTCATAATTGCAAGATATTTACTTTGTAATTAATAACAAGATCTTTATCTTAATCATTTTGTAATTAAATACAAGATTGTAATTGTTAGATCCACACCTTGGAATAAAGGTATTTTATCCTGTAATTATAACATTGATAAGATCTCTATGAGATCTTTTACTTTTAATATATGTATCTTTTAATTGTGAGAATTCTATCTTTAATTCATAATATCTGTATCTCATCATTTTAAGATCTGTATCTCATAATTATGAGAACTTTTATCATTTTTAGGAGATTAGTATCTGGCAACTATGAGTTCTATCTCACACAGACTCCACCCTCTACTGGACTCTGTGGGTAATAGTTCTCTCCAATCACATGCATGTATTCGCCCACTGAAATTTGCATTTGCTTAGTCAGCCAATCAGGACGTGTCTACCAAATATGTACGTCCCACACAGTATATAACATAGTGCCCCCACTGCTTTTCTTCAGCAATGGTGAAGTTTGCCCACTAATCTGTTTTGTCCATGGACTGAGTCGCCACTTCAAGAGGCTCGTCAATGCCCTTGTCATGTTCCAGCCTTAACGCCTCCACCGACCTGCATGTTTACTACTTTGAGTGTCTCGAATGGAACCACATAGAGAGCGGTGTTGAGCAGCCACTGCCCTGCGTGGACTGCTGGGCTCTCCCCAGGGCCAGGTGCCAGCAGCAGTGGGACCACTACCGGCGCTTTGCTGTGAGGAGAGCAAACCAGAGTCCAACACTGACTTTCCCAGGGAAGATGAACTACCCGCCCCGGTCGCCTTTCTCCTGGCACTGCAACCACCAGCAGACTCAGCTGAAATCATGCCAGTGCCTCCGTCGATGGACGATGATAACAACTTCACATCAGTGTCCAGGACATCAGCGACCTTCGGGAATCCACCACCAACTTCTGTTTGCCAGGGGTTATCCCCCTACCCCCCACAGTGGATCAGGTTGATCTTCTGGGCTGCACCATCGGCCAGATGAATAATCTGATTCAGGGTGTTGTGACCACCATGGGGTGCATGATGTCACTGGCCATTGTGGGTTCTCGCCACATGTGGCTGGGGCTCACCACCTTGAAAAGAAATGAGCAAGAGCTCCTGTCACCTCTGAGGGACTCTTTGAATCCATTTTGTCCGTCACTCAGTGTTTTAAAAGGCTGGAAGAGGAGAAGACGCAGCTGAGCCGCCATCTGCTGCCTGCCCCTTCTTCAAACCAGAGAGGAGGCGAGGTGAATTGCATGGCAGAAGACCAACAGCCCCCACCACCGCCGATCCCCAGATCACCTCAATGGAAGTACCACATCACTGCCCCCCTTGTAACTGTGGCCTAGCTTGCACCAGGGCATGCACATGGGACACCAGCAGAATCCTGCAACAGCCGTTGGCTTCCCCCAGACGCAGGCCTTGTCCTTTGGACAATCATATGAGTGATGTTCATGTTAATGCTTCTGTTCATGCATATGTTGAACAAAATATATTTTAAATATATTTTCCACAAAAGAGCACAATCCTCACCCCCTCTTCCACCCCTGTCAATCCATGATACTGTGGTGAAGTTGTCTCAGCCTGTTTCACTCAGCAGATTATGGAGTCTATGTGAAATACACACACACAGCCAGTGCCCCCCACTGCATCTCCTGTGCCAGAGACAAGCAACCAGAGTAACCGTGGAGATGCTGCGGTGAATGTGGTTCAGCCCGTTTCACTCAGCAGATCATGGAGGCTGTGTGAAATACAGAGACACAGCTGGTATCCCTGCCACTTCTCCCATGTTAGAGTCAGACAGCAGACAGCAGGTGTAACTGTACCGTTGTGTGCAGTGATGACCAGAGCAACCATAGTGCTTAATGATTCACGAGCACTATGTTTGGCAGGATGCAGTCAGGAAATACATTTTACCTGACATAGTGACCTTGAGAAACATGTCTGACCCCTGCTGTGCTCGCTGACGCTGGCTTGCACAGCTTGTGCGGCTAAGAGTGATGTGTCTGGCTGTATTATCTCCTCTTTAAGGAGTAATGGAGAGAAGGGAGTGTCTGTCTGTCTCGTTTCCCTTCTGCTGTTTCTGTACAGAATACAGAAGGGAACAAACACAGTGACATGAAGCCAGCCGCTGTGACGATTACAGGGCAGCAGATGGTGATGCATTCACGGACCTCACCACTGGCTCAGCCCTTTCTACTCCGGCCTCCCATGGGCCAAACTTCCATTTAAGGAATGTTTCCCAGCAGAGAGGGCTGAATCGGAATATCACAGCCTTCTGGCCACTGCTCCACAGCTGGTCACCCGCCCTCTGATGCAGTTTCACGAGGAGTGGTGACGCAGCTGCGCATTGACATAATTGATGGAAAGAACACTGAGACTGGGTTATTCTCTCACGTTCTTCCGCAGAGATCCAGGACCTGTTACAGAAACAGGCTGTGTCTGTCATTTCCACTCATGACAGACAAAAGGGGTTTTACTCCACGTACTTCCTGGTTCCCAAGAGGATGGGAGGTATCAGACCCATTTTTTATCTCCGCATTCTGAACCAGTGCATAGCCTGCAAGAAGTTCTGCATGTTAACCATCAGGAGATTACTGGAACTGGTTCAGCCAGGTGACTGGTTCGCCACGATTGACCTGAAAGATGCGTACTTTCATGTCGAGGTGGCACCGAATCACAGGAAGTTCCTGCATTTTGTCTTTCAGGGGATAGCCTACAAGTACAACAGTATGACAGTACAACAAGTGTGTAGAAGTCGCACTGTAGCCACTGCACAACCAAAGTCTTCTTTTATCTAGACAAACTCATTGTCATGGCCAAGTGCCAAGAATGGGCCATTTTCCACTTAGCACAGTTGATTTTACACCTGACCAAGTTAGGATTTGCGATCAACTAGAAGAAGAGCGCCCTCCAGCCACACTAACAGGCGGAATATCTGAGAGCCGTGCTCAATTCAACCAAGCTGCAGGCTTTCCTGTCAGAGCCCAGTCAGACAGCCCTGCAGCAGGCAGTTCTCAAACTGTGGCGGGGAGCAATGGTGACAGCACTGACTGTCATGCAAGGGCTGAATCTCATAGCAGCAGTCCACCTGGTGGTTCTACTAGGGCTCTTGCACATGTGTCGCCTGTAAGGGTGGTGTGCCAGTCTCCATTGCCTGGTGACTATCCCCCCATCAGTGCAGGGCAACCTGTGATACCACACCACAGTGGCCTACATCAACAGACAGGTCAGAGTCTGGTCCGCATCCCTGTTGAAGATGGTGGAGAACCTGTGGCTGTGGGCCTCAGAGCACCTGTTATCTCTGAAGGCTCTCCATGTTCCAGGTCTGGAGAACAGGGGCACCAACTTCATGTTGAGGGGCAGGTCCCTGACAGACGAGGAGGGCGGAAGTGGACCTGTCCACCAGTCGACACAACACCCACTGCCGACCGTGGTTCTCCTTGATGCTACAAGACGACCCACCCCTGGGGTTTGTCAAGTTTGCATATGCGCCATGTCCAAGAGGGCTGATTTATGCCCTCCCTCCTCTTCATCTCATTCCTCCACTGCTGGAGAGAGTGAGACTGGAGAGATTGACAGTCATCCTGATAGCCCTTGACCACCACTCGCCATGGTACGTGGAGATGACCCAAATGTTGGTGACCCAGCCCTGGACCATTCCCTAATTCTGGGGGCTCTGTCACAGGAGGCGGGTGCGATAGGCACGTTCCCACACTAGGCTAACCTTTCCAGGCTTGGCTCCTGACAGGAAGGAAGGCTGGACTGTCTGCACAGGTTGCGCAGACCATCCAGGCAGCAAGAGCGGGATCCACCGTTGCCAGTTACAAGGCAAAGTGGTTGGGATTCCAATGCTAGTGCAGGGAAGGGAGGTCAGATCCCTTGACTTCTACAGTGGGAGCTATTCTCTCCTTTCTGCAGTATCTACTGGAGAAGGGGCTGTCTCATGCCACTATTAAAGTGTATTTGGTAGCCGTCTCTTCCTGTCACAACAGTTTTGGTGACAGACCTGTCTTTGCCCACCTCCTTGTGAAATGTTTCAGGGGTCAAGAAGTGACACCCAGTGAAGCATGAAGGTGCTCAAGGCTTTGGTGAAGGATCCCCATGAGCCGCTGGAGCACTCCTCTCTGATGGCACTGTCATTCAAGACAGCTTTGTTGCTTGTGCTGACCTCAGCTAAGAGATTGAGTGAGATTTGTTTCCTGTTGGTTCACCCCAGCACCGCAGCAGTGCTACTCTCAAGCAAACCCCCTCTCTGTTCCCAAGAACATATTGGGAGCTTGTTGAGGTTGAGAACAATGCATTTTGTCCTCCACCCCATGTGTACTTGCACTGACATGTTATGTTAGAAGCACGGCCCCCATTCAGTGCACTTAACAGCTGCTTGTGCGGTAAAGCCTTATCCAAGAAGCGCCTGGCTCGATGACTGTGAGTGCATCTCCCAAACCTATAGGCAGGTGGGAAGAGACCCTCCCACTGTGGTCCACGCATACTCTACACGCAGTATGGCAGTGTCAGTGGCCTCGTTTAGTGGGGTGAGTGTCAAGGACATATGTACAGCAGCATTGCGGTCTACACCTTGTCCATTCATACAGTTCTATCTCCTGGATATGATGGGCTTTTCAGGGTTTGTGCTCGCAGGGGCAACTCGGGACTTGTGAAAAGATGGTGTGAGTGTCAGCTGTGTTACACATGCCCCCCACCCCCACCCCGGGCAATTTACGCCTGCATTCTCCTGTGCTCCAAGAGGACTTGGGGAATGAGATGTGCAGGGTATCTGTTGCATGTCTTTTTAACCCCTGCAAGGTTAGGCCATGGTTCCACCCAGTTTAGTGTACATGTTAACTGGGTTGGGCTGGGCCTACTATTTCTCCACTGAAGTGGCCTAGATTATAAAGTAGTAGGAGGGCCACAGCAACTAACCTAAAGCCAGTCGCAATCATTGACGTTGGGTCTGATGTCCAAGAGGGCCACAGGGCATACATTCATCAGACTCTGCCCACTGTATCCATAGAGTCCAGTAGATGGCAGAGCCGGTGTTAGTTAGAACATAGATTATGATATTGTAACCCTAGTTCTATAAGCACAGGCGGAGCCCTCTACCTATGGACCCTGCTGCTCATACACCATTCGCTGAAGGGGTTGTTGGATGCGAAGCAATAGAAACGCTGTCTTATATATTGTGTGGGACACACATATTCAGTAGGCACATCCTGATTGGCTTGCTATGCACATGCAAATTCCAAAAGGCGAATATATGCATGTGATTGGAGAGAGCTATTACCTTTGAGTCCAGTAGAGGACTCTGCCTGTGCTTATAGAACTAGGGTAGTAATATCGTAATCTTCGATCTGTATCTCTGATAAAAGGTGAAACTGATCTGTATCTTGTAATTAGCTTAATTAAGCTTAACTATGAGATCCGTAATCCATAGATCTTGTAATTAAAATAATGACATATTTTCATAATTATGATCTTGTAATTATAATTAATTTTCTCATGCAAGATGCTAAGTCAGAATTACAAGATAAGGAGGTAATAATTATTTGGAATGTGCCCCTTCTTTCTCTTGAATGCAGTGTGCCTCCATACAGATATTTCCTGATACAATCAAATTATTTTTAACAAGCAGTGTGTGTGTATAAGTTATCATGGTCCATAACAAGAAAACAAGGTGAAAAAGTTGGCTCGATAGGACCATTAGTGATTTTGACCAAAATTAAGTTGGCATGGGGGTTCAACCTTTTTTTTTCTTTTGCTTTAATTCACATCATTATAACTATAACTGTCAATAATGCCTTGAGGAAATATGTCCATCACACCACACACACACACACACACACACACACACACACACACATACACACAAACACTCACACAGCCTAAACAGGTGTGACTTTTTTCTCAGCCCCTGAGGATTTCTGCCAATCACACCAGCAGCAGGCCAAAAGACAATAGAACATATGTTACTTTATTTTTATTTATTTTCAATTTTACCAAAAAATAACTGTCCACTGCCCCTAAGAAGGTGTCAGAGGGATCAAGTAGTGTCAAAAGTGGCACTGTCTCACATTTAGACAACATTTAGCCCCCCCCCCCCCCCCCCCCCCCCCCCCCCCCCCCGCCCCCCCCCCCCCCCCACACACACACACACACACACACACACCTACATGTGCACACACACACATCTCACACACACACTGAAAAGAGAGACAGGAGCTCACCTATCACTACCATTATTACCCTTTCCCTGCTGTCCCCTTTGGGGAATGGACCAGTCCCCTGTCACCAACTGACATCCCTCCCATGGGTCCCTAATGGTCCATACACACACACACACACACACACACACACACGTACATCACCACTCACTCATGGACACCTCTGGTCTTTGGCAAGGGATAGTGTGACAGCTCCCTGGGAATTGACTTAAGGTATCCAGGTGGGAGGGTTGGGGGGGGGGGGTTGCCTGAGGGCCTTGGATTGCCTTTGTGGGAATATTAGGAATGAATTATTATGCTGATGATGATGTTGATGAAAGTAATAATGTTGTCAATGGTACTGATGATGGGAAGGATGAAACATTAGCGCTGGAAAACAAGATGGATGGTTCCGGTCTTTGTTCTGATGCACTGATGAAGGGAGGAAAAGGAGAAGGCAGATACATCGAGTGGAGGAGTTTATAGAAAATATATTTTTAAGAAGTTACCTGTTACCTTTTGTACATGCATATTTGATTTTCTAAATTAAAGATTTTTCTTTCAGTCAAACAGAGAGTGTAAGTGTAGAGAAAGAGAACAGAAACATGGGCTAATGTCATCTAGAGTTTACCAAAAGTGTACATTTAGGATGATAGAACATAAAAATTATGTTTGGACATAATTTATCTAAGATGCATATATTTTTGCAGGTCTATCTGAGATCTAGTATTTTACCATAATCCAAAGTATGGAAAAGCGCATTTGTCATGGTAAATACGCTTTTAAAGGATAAAAGTTAATTTAAACTCAACCATATGGAAAATGATCTCCATGTTGACAAACAAAATCATAACTCAAGGTCTACTTATTCATTCATTATGATTTTCCATATCTTACTATTGTTATGTTATTGCAGTCTACTCTGTACACATGACTATCTATTGCATGTCTCTGTCCTATTGTTCTTCTTGAAGTTTCTTTTTTTCTTTTCCTCATTAATTCATCTGGATTGTGGCAAATTTGCCATTTGTGATTTTGGGCTATATAAATAAAATTAACTTGACTTGACACTAGCTAGCTTTTTTCAGAGCTTTAAACAGTATCTCATAGTCTTCCTCAGCAGACGGAGTTTGCTCAGTTGTTAAGGAGAATTTCCATTTTTCCATTTCATTTTGTTAGGAACCATGTAACATTTAAAGCACACACTCAATCAATATTCTTATTTTAACAGTGGATCAAATGACTGTGTGTAAAGTGGAAGGGCACATTCATACGAAACCACAGAGAATTATTGCATGTCTATGGAGTTCCCTTAAGCTCTACATAACTTTTAACTCAGTGTTTTACTGTTTTGATTGATCTCCATCGCTCTCATCAGCGTCATCATCAGCCACAGCAGTTGTTTCTCAGGGAAAAAGCTCTAAAAACCCAGTGTATGCTACCTGCTCAGCAGGCAGTTGAAAATAAGTAATAAGAGACAAAGGCAAACTAGTTGATGAACATTGAACAGTCAGATATTTCCCTCAGGAGCTGGTGGAATTGAAAAGAGAGTGAATATTGGACTCAAATTCACCAAGTGGCCAGAACGACAGAAAAAGTCCTTTCACAGGATGAAAAAGAGCATTAGTATTTTATTTTTCTTTCCTCTGCAATTCTGTGCATAATTTACATGTTTTACATACACTTACAGCATGTTTACCTGAAATTACGTAGTATATGTTGGGATCGATGTCTTTCTTTTGGCTAACTACATTGAAACTATCTGCCAAATGTTCCTGTGTTCTCCCGCAAGCAATGCACAATTCACATTTTTAAGTTTAAGATTAGTCAACTTTACACCTGGAGAAGGTTCAAAAGATGGCGGTCTTGGTTAAATACTGTAAATAAGTTGATGCTGATTTAAAGCCTGAAATGCAGTTAAAAGCAGTTAACATATCATAAAAAGCTTCTCTGAGAAACTGCACCAACAATCCCTCATGGTATCTTGAAAATGTGACTGCTCCTGTTGTTACTGAATTTGTGCATCCTCATTGTTTGTTTTGTCTTGCAGGTGGGTCATCAGTGCCCACTGGGAACACCTGGGCTCTCTGTTCCCAGCCTTTAAAGCTCAGGCTATATCAGTCTGCTTCTCACTCTCCCCACAGACACCCCTTTGGTTATTTTGTGGCATTAATCCCTTTTGTTATCCTTCTTTTCATTAATGCATTCCACAATATTCTCTCACCACTCTTACCCACGTGATATCCCCGATGTACACAACTCCATACTCTTTTATTACTTTGTTATAACTTTACTTTGCTTAAACTTTGATAGAAATTTCCTGGTTCATCTTGCCATGGTCCTGCAAGCCAAGTTGTGACAAAAAAACATGGTCAATGAAGTGCTCTCATCTAATAAAATCGTTTGAAACTCACAAACATGTTAAAAACTTTTTTTTTTTTTTTTTTTTTAAGTCCCTTTAAAAGGCATTATTTCAGTTTGCGACCAGTGCAACCATATTGCTTGAGAATGGTGCCGAAGTGAAAGATCCAGACATGTTTAATGACATGTACAAATATTCTGCTTTGCACATAAATTTTTGTCTGATATCGATGGTCAAAGAGCATAACCTCCTATCTGAAAAATGTACTTTTTTGAGAAAACTAAAAAAAACTTGTTGTTGTCTAGTAGAATGCTATTTGGTAAAGATACCCAATACATAATATAATATGTGTTAACAATACCGACTAAGTATTAGTGCAGATAGGAGGTTTTTCCCCACTTTTCCTGGTGCAAGTTTGAAGAGGTTCTGCAAAACGATGCTCTAAATTAAATTAAAAATGAAATTAAGTTTGTTTTCAGGTAAAAAGATGGGCCAGTGTAGTAAATGGTCAGCTCGGTCTGGTGCTGATGCAGATAGGATGTGTTGTGCCTCAACAAGTTCCCAGCGAACCTGATTGGAGACAGACTGAGTATGAGCAGCCTTCCTTGATCTCATCATCCAAAGTGAAATCCGCCAATCAGAAAATTCTGCAGATAGGAGTTTTATCGCTTTGGCCATCCATATGGTTTTTCTACATTGTTAAAAAATCTTACAATTACATCTACCACTCTTATGGAAAAATCCAGAATCTATGAATATAGAATGTGATGATGTCTCCCTCTTCACTGTAAAGTCCATTCTCAGTGTATGCTCTGTTATGTGGGTGTCAAAAAGAAGAGCAGGTAGGATTCATCTTCTGAACAGGAGTGTACATGTGAAAATTTTTGGCCTGATAGTGGTGTGAGAGGGAACATCAGGAGGTCATCAAAACTTTGGAATTCATCCCCTACAACCTTTAGTCTACTGAGGTCCGTATTTATTCCAGATGTCCACTGTATGTGGCTGTGTTATAATCTGTTGTAAACTACAACTGCATGATTTGAAAAAATCCAATCTGTTCAACCTTTCAGTGTACCCCAGATGCATGAAGCTGGTCTATTTTTTTCATTGGCCAAAAGTCAGTGTGGAATTCACAAGGAAGTGCATATAACTGCTAATATTTATTCACTATTTACATAGACATTGATGTTTAGTCATAAATGTATGTTATTGTCATGATTATAAGTTATGTATAATGTGACTAATAAACTAGTTGTGTTGTTTATATCACACATCACTACAATGTACAGTATAAGCAATATATAGACCTATAAGAAATGAAAATATAATCTCTTTTTTGTATTTTTAACACGTATAATATAATTTAATTTTTTTTTTTAGTTAAAAATTACAGGATACACCCACAGTTTCATACTTGTCTGTGCACACAGGCTGCCTCCATGTAGTATTCCAATAGCAGTTCATTGTGTGCTTGTTGGAAACCCACACAGTGCTCTCTGAATTGAACATGAAAATCCACAGAAAATATTGTGTATCTCTGACTAGTAGATGTTGAAACATCTTATTATGGACCGAAGAGTTTTAAAGACCAAAACTGACAGCACCATCCTGAGGCCCAGCTGTTAAAATCTCAGGTTATTCAAAAAAATTAAACAGCTACTTAACACTGATGACCAGTGAACAAATCTCCTTGCTTTGCTCAAGGGTAGCTCACCAGTGGATACCAACAACCTTCCACTCACCACCTTGCTTCTCTGACTTCCAGGCTAACAGCATCCAGTTAGTTAGTGAGTGAATATAGTCAGGGACTCTTCACAACTGCACTGTACCAATACCATGATACGTACTGTAATACGAGTGCACAGAACAGTATCCACGAGTGGAAAAGAATCCTTGCGAGAGACCATTTCTGCTCAGCGTGCACAACTGCAGCCCAGCGCTCACAACTGTTCAACACTCGCTTGCTCGTAGTCACATCAAACAGTCAGTCAAAGGTCATGATCAGTATTCAAAGTGACCAATCAAAGAAGCGGACTGTCTATTCCATCCCCAGCTCTGAAGTCTCAAAAGTCAGTTGACAAGCGAGTGAGTGTTGAGCAGTTGTGAGCCTGTAGGGAGGGTCGAGCTCTTGCTCATCACAGCCCCATGCTTGCGGGACCGCATTTGTGTACGCAGAGCAGAAATGCTCTCTCGCGAGGATGGTTTTCCACTCGCAGAATACTATTCTGTGCACTCGTATCAAATGCGCGTGCCTGGTTTTTATGTGCACAGGTTTTGAAACTAATAAAATGCCATACATGTCTGTGTGTGTGTGTGTGTGTGTGTGTGTGTGTGTGTGTGTGTGTGTGTGTGTGTGTGTGTGAGAAAGTGTGTGTGTGTGTGTACCTGTATGTGTGTCTGTGGTCCCAAACTAGTGATTGATCATTAATATTTTATTTCTCCAGGCTTGGTGAAGCCCCTCAGGAGAAAAACACATTGTTATTATTCACACACATTCACTTGTCTCACACACCCAAACACACACACACACACACACACACACATGCACACTCACACACATATACAACATATACATGAACACAAACACGAGCACACTTACCTTCAACACAACTCCACGTGGATAGATGAACTGTGAAATACTCACCACACATACACACACACACAGTCCAATTTGTATCCTCGATCAGACCTGCCAACAATTCCATTTTTCTGGGGTTTCTCCCATATTTTCACCCCTTCTCCGGCTGTGCTCCCATTTTGTTGTTTCTCCCAAGAAACTCCTATAATTTGCATGGCCCTCAACCTTTACTATGAATAATCGTCATACACACAAATCCATAAGTTTTGTATGTTTGTCTGACGTTGCCCAAGTTGCCAGATCGTCTATGAAACACAATCTACACACACAATCCACACACAACATACAATTTCAACCCATCTGTCACCACAACCTGTTTCAAGGGTTGTGTACACAGCTGCTCTCTGCACAGGCAGTCTTTCCTCCTGTCCTCTGTCCCCCTCCCTCTGCTGCTGATATGATTCACTGCCTGCAGGTACTGCTGGTAGAGAGGAGGGGCTGGTTTGTCTTAGACAGCAGCTAAGTTTAAAAGAATTTGCCAAATTTTAAGATACATGGCAAACTCAGATAAACAATTAGGCTACATACAGAGAGCTTTTGTGTTATTTGCTTAACCAGTGTGCTGTGGTTATGTAAAACATAACCTCAGTGGATAGGACACTGCAGGCAAAGCAATTGGAAATATGACTTTTCTCCATGTTTATGCTTGGTGAACAGGTGGTTCGATAAAGTACTTATTGACTTTTTTGCTTGGTTTTTACCCTTGTTGCACTTACAGTAACGAGCATAGCGTCGTCAACTCTAGTAAAACATTATCTTTCACTTCATCTTACCCAGGATTTAGTAGAAACAGAACTAAAAAGAGAGTGAATATTGGACTTACACTTGACAGTTGAAGTTATGGTTTCCTGATATGTTAACCATAATAGTTTTAACCTTCAGGGTCAATGGAAGTATAAGGCCTCAACCTTTAAGAGCTTACTGAGGTCTGTATTTAACCCAGATGTGCACTGTATGTGGCTGTGTTAGAATCGGCTGTAAACTACAGCTGTATGATTTGCAAAAAGCCAATCAGTTCAACCTTTCACTGTACCCCAGACACATGAAACTGGTCTATTTTTCTTTCAATAGGCCAAAAGTCAGTGTAGAATTCACAAGGGAGTGTATGTAGCTGCTAAGATTAATTCACTATTTACATACACATTGATTGTTGATATTTACTCATAAATGTATGTTATTGTAATGATTATAAGGAGTGTATGACATAAATAACAAACTAGCTGTCTTGTTTATGTCACACTACAATGTACAGTATAAACAATATATAGACCTATAAGAAATGAAAATATAATCTAATTTTTGAATTTTTAACATGTATAATATAGTTTAATATGTTGCAGAGTTAGTCAGAATTTGAAGCCTGATAGGCTAATTACTTTGGTACATGATGATTTATTTCAGCACTTCATGTATATGTTGGATTGTTCCTAATGTGGTGCAGAAACTGCAAAGTGTTGTCACATTATGTGTGTGTGGTGACAGGGTGGTTGTGGTTTTGTGTGTATTATGAGATGAAGTCGAGTGCAGGGCCACTGATTCCACACTCATTTATTGTGGAACATATGTCAGAGCGGATAATTCCACAGATAAAACACATCATCTCCATCACAGCGTCCTGTCCTCATACTTCTGCTGTTGCAGTTGATATCCTGCTTAAGGATTTTCATATTGTTGAGAGGTTGACCTCACTGTGTCAGTGTGGCTTTTAACTTTTTAAAATGTGACTTTAATTATCTGATCTATAAAATACCAACGTGTAAATGTCTTTAAATGCCACTCGCCAGCCTTCCTGTCACACCTTAAACTCTAAATGACAGAGAGAAAAATTAAAAGACCACTTAGTGCACCACAAAAGGTCAATTACGCACATTGTCAGAACAATGAGTACACATAATTTTACTGTAGATACCAGTGGAAGAACTTGTTTGGTTTGAACAAACTGAAAAGTTTTTAATATTTGTAATTTAATGTAATTTGTATTGATAATCTACATTTAACAGATCCACAACCAATTATTCATTTACACTTTATAAGGAGGATCTCTATTCAAAAAATGGGTTTGCTTTAGATGCAGTACAAAGATTTTTCAAATGCATTATCAGCACACAGAATGTGACCTATGGATTTTATCATTCAAAATGAACTTCCATTAGAGTATAACATGTTAACACTACACACTCCTTGTTCTCCTTTCTCTGCAATGCAATGTGATGTCATCTGGCAAGGCACTGTATTGGCTAAATTGGCAAGTTCCTGGTAGATTACTTTGTAGCGTGAATGCTGACCAGATCCAAATTATTTTCCATTATTCTAAGACTTAGAGAAAGTTGGTTGGTGTTTATGAATACTCTCCAGGATCTTGTGTTTGAAAAATCAGTTTAAGGAGGCGTGGGGGTCAGGCCAAGGTGGGGCTAATTAGCCACCAATGTACAGAACTCTAACTTTAAACAGTCATCAAATACCAAAGACAGAAAGTAAACTTTCAGGGAATAGAAATAGTTGGCATACATATGTTTGGTGTATAAAGCTTGATCTTTAAGGTGACCTGAAAAAATCTACTTTCTAGCCTCAGCAGAGCAGTCTATTTTAGGTCCATACCTTTCTACAAAGACAGGTTTATATAACTGCTATTTTATTTACTGCCCACACTAATCTAGGACCAGATATGTGAAAGTCAGCAGCCTTCTCTCACCATCTTATTAGAAGGTCAGGCATATCCTAACAACAAAAAGGAGAGCGTATACTCACACTACAACTGCATAATATCATGCTGCTGCAATATTTGCACTATACAGGACAATATATATTTTATTTTTTTATTTTATTTATTATATATATATATATATATATATATATATATATATAATTTTATTTATTTATTTTAGTATATGTCTATTTGTTGTGCACTTTATTGTCTTACTTGTCTTACGTTAATGTTGCCACCACGGGATACTGAGAAACGTTTTCTCGATTCTTCTGTATGTTTGGCACATGTAGAGAATTGACAAATAAAAATCTTGAATCTTGAATCTTGAATACTGTGGCATACCAGGTGCAAACCAAGTAATTTGTAATTACGTTATATATTATCATGACATAAGTCTTTAAAATAGTAAAATAGTAATAGTAAATAAATAATTAACATTAAGTTCTTACATTATCAAGCAGTTGTAAATAGCACTAAAGTCAACAAAAAATGTGCTATTATCTAATGGAAACCATGCATCCTCAAAATGTTGATTTTACACGAACTAAGAAAAGCAGCAATGTATTTTTTTGAGATATTTCATTGGGTTTTGGAGAAATTTGATGAAACCAAAAAAGAGTATGTTAACCTTCAACTTATCTGAAAACATGAACTTCACCAAACTTAGAGATGTGTGAGTTTACTGCATACGCATGGTTTATTAGCTGTGGTGTTGTCACGATGGCCACCTCTGCTTAGTCTTTTTGCACATTCGTGCATTTTCTCTGCCACTAACATCTCCCTGTCATTACAGATCCTGCCCCTCCTACTTGCTCTGCAGTTACCCCTGTTTTCCCACCATTCCCATCACCTGACTTCCCCACCCACCATCACACTTGTTCTCCATTCCCCCATTCTCTCCCTCAGTATATGTACTGGCCCTCTTTCTCCAGTCATATGCCGGGTTGTCTATCTCACTTCCCAGTCATAGCGTTCAAGCACTGTCTTGATTTTTGTCTGCTTTCTCCTTGCCTGCTTTGTTAACCCTCACTGACTGACTACTTGTTGCTGAACTCTGCCTCGATGTAAGTAAATAACTTGTTGCCTTTTAAACCTCTCTGCCCTCAAGTCTTGCCTTTGAGTCCACATTCCTGTGTTCAGAGACGTTACAGGTATAGAGTTAAGGTCTGAATCTAATATTGAATCCACTTTCCAAATCTATATCCTTTCCAATCCATTTAGGTTTAGTTTTCAACATTTGTAAGGTCATACCTAAACTCCTTAAGTATAAGCTGAGATCTAAAATCACGTTATGGCTTTGATTGCTTAGTTTACCTGTTGGAGATGTGCTGGTCTTCATCAACATGTTTCTGCTTGTACTGTTCCTCCCTGCATTATTTCTAACTGATCTGCTGAAAGAACAGGTCTGAATATCTCCATATGTTGTTGTTTTACCAGTGTTTTTAGTGCCACTAACAAAGCTCTGCTATTTCAGTGAAGAACACATTTCACTTCCTGTAAATTCTTTACAATGAAAGTCTCCTGTTGTTTAGTCATTTAAAAGCTTTTAATTCGACAAAAAAATAGTAAAATAGTGCTCTTGTTGAGAAAAGGAGTTTTCATGTAATGAATGGTGTCATGGATCCAAACACAGCTTGTTCGCTATGGATTCCAACTCCATGTCCTCATCTCGCAGCAGTTTCTGGATATTCAGCTGTATGTTGCTGCTATGAATGAGCCAACTTCTCCAACTCCATTATTATGAAATGACAGCACTTACATTGTATTGTAATGTGTTATATTGTGTTGAACTGCCATCTGTTTAACAATATAGAACCCCCTGTGGCTTTCTTTCTCTTTGTCAACACATCTGGGTTTTAATTGATTCTCTTTTTGTGCCATTCACTGTTCCCCAGCTTCCTACTTAGACTGTGTGCACATGTCCTCAAAGGTGAAGTCATACAAATCTGCATGTGTGTGTTTGTACAGCATTGTCATACTAATTGCTGGGCTCATATCTGTGTCTGTACTACAGGGAGCTGAGCAACAAATTTGTTTCTTCAGTGTGAGGAAAGCTCCAGCCTATTCTTCCACATCCTGCCTCTGAGGGGCGCTGCTCATTGTTTAAACATCTGGCTTCCTATTGCCTACGACTTAAACTTCTTGGCAGCATTTCTCTCTCTCTCTCTTTCTCTCTCTCTGAGTCTGTTTGTGTGTATGTGTGTGCACGCACAAGTAAGCACAATTAAATGAATGTGTGAATGTGTGTTAGAGGGGATGTGATTGTTTGAAAGCAAGACTTTGTGTGTGTGTGTGTGTGTGTGTGTGTGTGTGTGTGAACATTACAGTATGAAGGGGATGGATTTACGTGGCACTGATAGATTAAGCTATTTGTTTTCCATCTCAATAGGAAATGTAATTGATTGCTTGACTTGGCAGGTTTAACCCTCTTCAGAAAAAATATCCACACACACACGCACACACACACACACATACAAACCACACACACACACTTATACAGTACATGTGCATACATGCAAGCATATGCTTTATTTTGAAAGCAAATACAAACACATGCAAATACCTGCTCACTCATTTCTCAGTTTTTCACTATTTCTATTTTTAGTTATTGAACAAACCTACATATATAGAAGAACAAACACCCTGAAGAGAGATTTGTGCTCTATTGTATTGTGTAATGGTTTACATACCTAATTTCACCTGATCAGTGGAGCAAAAAGAACCCATTACTTATCACTTTCTCCAGCGGTGTCTTCTAGAGAAGTAATGTAGGCACTTGTGGGATTCAATTTATGATATACTGTAGATGATACAATGTATCCTCATTTTCTGCTTGTAAAAGTAAACTGGTATGTAACACAACACCAGTCGGTGTGATCCACCTCTGACATAATGGATCTGTGATTTGATGGATTATATACTGCAAAATCAATCCCAACTAGGTCTGTTTACCTAAATTACAAAACATGTTTTTTCATTTACCTCTCATTTCTAGTCATGTAGATTGTTCTTGTTTTCCCAGATTTAGAGAACTTTCAAACTTCTGTCACCATCCTAAACAATTTAAATAAATGGATTTTTGTCTGTGGCGCTCACATGACTCAAAATCAATGTGTGTTCCCAGAAATGTCTTTCCACATGGCCAATGCAGATCTCACGTTATGCTTTATATTAGGACTATTTCTGTGGTAGAAAGTAGTTCCAATGTAAGCTGTTAGTACTGAAGTCTGTGGATTATCAAGAGAAAGAAACCCAGTTCTCAAAGTTGGATATCTAAAAATGTGGACAAAAATTTCCCCAAACTTCAGAATTAGTTCAGCACATGTTTAACCTAGTTTAGATAAGTTCTTGATGCAATAGGGGATCATGTCTTCCAACTGTTTCAAAACTTATCTAATCTTGTTTAAACTAATCTTGTTTGGCTGCTCTAATCGGTATTTTTATGAACAATTGGTCAAATGACTATGTGTAAAGCAGTTGCACATATTGATCAACCCACAGAGAATCATCACTAATTGCAGTTCCCCCCACTTTGACAGAGGGGTTTAGCCTCTTTCAGCTTATTGTTTTGGTTTTACAGCCCACAACTGTTTGGTTCAGTCCCAACACTTTCATCAGCATTGTTCCCAGCAGCAGTTTTCTGATAAACCCACTACACAATACTTGGCCGGCACCAAACAGCAAGTCAGCAGCTAGCTGGTGAACATAGCTAAGCAATTAGCAGCTAAAGAGATTTTGGTGTTGGTGTTGGAGGTGGTGGAGACCAAACACAGAGCTTACAGGAGAGTGAATATTGGTCCAGAAGCATAACTCTAAATGAATGCTAATGAGCAAAATACGCAGTCAACGCCATGGCTGAGCATATCTACTTTGAAACTGCAGTGTACCAAGGACAGTCTAAAAAAAACAACAAGAAAAAAAACAGATTCAGACAGGCAGGATTTCATATGTCACAAACCTAAGGAACCAATCCCAAATGGTGGCTTCAAATTTACAAATTTAATTTAATTTAAATGGGTATAGTTTATTTGAAAAAATCATAATATCCCAGTCAGACTTCCAGAGAAAACATGGGTTCGCAGTAGCCTTTTTCAAGACCACAGTTTGAATTTATCACTTAAACAAATGGGTTTTGCCACAAAATTTATATTGAAGCCTGATGCTGTGGAATCCATTTATCCTGGGGACATAGTGAGTACAAGTCAACATGTCGGTCAACCGAGAAGTTTATTTTTCTTGTGTTATCCATTGACTGTGTCCAACAAATCTGCAGTGTGTTAACTTAGATAATGTAACATAATGTAATGTAATGGTTAATAGCTAATGTTAGTCTGACAAGTTACATGATGATCACTTTTTCTAGTGTTTATGTGTCTCTGGTGTGTATCTTATTTATATGTGTCTCTCCAGTGTCGCAAGACAAGATTAGCTACATCATGCACTGCTGCTTCATGGTCAAACACCAGAGATGTGGGCTGTCAGTGTGAGCCACTGGAGAAGACATATATGACAGTGGCCACACAGCTGTCAGAGTTGTCTCTAGAGCACAGACGAAGTCAAGGTGTGTCACCAGTGTTAATTTATTGTGATTGTTTATCAAATAAATTTGTAGTAATTGTATACAATGTGTAATGTTACAGCTATCCAAGTCAAGCCATCTTGTCTTCCTCTAGATGACATTGAAGATTCAAAAGACCCACTTCAAGATCCTCATGACAATTCATACCACCCCAGCATATCTTCCTTGAATGACTCAACCATTGTGAGGTAATCCTTACAAATTTGATAAATTTAATTAGACTCTGCAGCATCTTTTTACAAATATTTTCTATTTGTTTTCTATTGGTTTGTAATAATATGATAATTTCTATTAGGTCCTCACCTCTTGACTTAAACTGACTACCATTACATTTGCTCTCTGCACTACTTACTGTTTGCATATGTTATACTTCTTTACTGTATATTATTATTATCGACTTCATATCCACCACAAATTTATGCTGTATGTTTATTATGTGAAACCTTGCACTTTATGTAACTTTTTAGGTGTGAAACTGCATTTAGTAGCATTTAGTAATTTGCAATTGAATATATATACAGTACTGTGCAAAAGCTTTAGGCCCTGAAAGCAAAGTGAGAATGCTTACAAAAATATTGCTATAAATTGTTTTTATTTATCAATGGACTTCTTGCAAAGTTGCGTAAACAGCAGAAACCTAAATGAAATCAATATTTGCTGTGAGCAGCTTTGCCTTTAAAACAGCAGCAGTTCTCCTCGGTTCACTTGAACACAGTTTTTCATGGTAACTTGCAGGTAGGTTGTTGTAACCATCCTGGAGAAAGAATGTTCTTCTGTGGATTTATTATTTAGGCCATCTCAGGTTCTTCTTCATGTAATCCCAGATTGACTCCATGATGTTGAGATCAGGGCTCCATACCATCTCTTGCAGGACTCATCATTCTTCTTGTTGCTGAAAATAGTTCTTTATCACTCTAGCTGTATGTTTGTCATGTCATGAATAAATTTGGGACCTACCAGACACATCCCTGATGGTATTGCATAATGGATAAGAATCTAAACATCTAGTGTGCCTAAAACTTTGCATTTGTGCGTGTAATATCTGATGTTTCATGTCAAACAACATGTACTCATCAAGTATTATTATTCGATTCTGTCAGCACTCAAGGTTCGAACCACAGCTGAGAGTACATACTTTAAACATGCCAGATCATACATGGATCCATGTGTTTTCTCACCTTGGAAGCACTTACAAGCAGACCTTATCCAGACTCTGAGCCGGAGTGAGGGTGACACACTGGGAGGCAAAATGTGAGCCAACAGCCCGGGGCTCACTGCTAAATATGAGTCTTACTCAGTAATGGACCTCCACACTGGAAAAATCATAGATGTCCAGCTGGTGCAGGTGAGGAAAGCTTCATTTCCTAAAAATTTCTAGTCTGACCACAGCTAACACTTTTTGAAATGTAGCTGCCTGATCAGTCTACCGATATAAAATAATGGTAGCCTAAATATCCAAGAAAGTAGCTCTCAAATCAGTTTGAGTACACATTTTATGCCCCACAGGGCAACCAGGCAGCAAAAAATTGCAGCCTAAATTTTCCATCTGAAATTCCCTTTTAAAGTGGCCCCTGGTTTCAAGCAATCAAAGAGAGGACATGAATCATTTCTTGTAATGACTCACCTACAAGAGAACATTGCTGCTGTTGAGGTGTAAAAAAAGGTATTTATGCAATTGTTTATTTTTGCACAGAACAACAAAATAGGCAGCAGTGTGAGCATGGAGAAAGAGGTCCTGATTAGGAGTTTATCTTTTCTGGAGGTGTCTCGGGTGACAATAAAGGCCATAGTCACTGAAAGGCACCCACAATTACAGGAGTATTTGAGAGAGCAGAAGCCAGAAGTCAGGCATTTCTATGATGTGTGGCATGTTGCAAAAGGTATATCAAAAAGGAATATTTTTATAAAAGAAGATATAGAACATTTTCTGTAAATTCAATGATGATTCAATGATAAATAGTTTCTTGTCTGTCCATCTTTTGCGCAGATTCAATTACTCTTCTTCACTCTTTATTCGCTAAGCTTTTATTGCACTTACAGTAACAAGTGTAATTAGTAGTAGTAGTTAGTAGTTAACTCGAGTACTTAACCTGGTTCACTGTCTTTCCTCTGCTCCGCTATGTCCAGTACACACACGGAGGGCTCAGCCCCACCCGCGGTGAAATACAGAGAGCAGAGGAGAGTAGCACGACCATAAATGACAGCAAAATGCAGTAGAGACTCTCACTGTGCTGAAATGAAACAAGTGCACATACAGACATGGCCAAAAATATTGGTACCCTTCCACCTTTTTTTTTTTAAAAACTAAATTTTCACTGTATTAAGTTGAAACTGACAGAAGTATATAGTATCCCTCATTCTTTATTTCACATTGAATATAACTGAAACTTTGCTTCTGATTCACAACTTAACATATTATTTAATACAATAAAACAAATGAAAATGGCCAAAAATATTGGTACCCTTATATAACATTTTGTAGCACAGCCTTAGGAGGAAATAACTGCAGTCAAGCGCTTTCTGTAACTCTGAATAAGATTTCTACACTTCTCCACTGGTAATTCCGCCCACTCGTCTTGAACAAACTGCCCCAGTTCTCTAAGGTTTGATCGGTGCCTTCTCCCAACTGCAAGTTTCGGTACTTTGCACAGATGTTCAATGGGATTCAGATCAGGACTCATAGCAGGCCACTTCAGTATGGTCCAACATTTTCTTCTCATCCACTCTTGGGTGCTTTTTGATGTATGTTGGGGTCATTATCTTGCTGGAAGACTCATGACCTGCCACTAAGACACAGTTTTCTGACACTGCACTGTATGTTTCTTCCCAAAATGCCTCGATAGTCTTCTAATTTCAATAACCTAAAAAAAAACATTTGTTTATTGTGTTGTTTATGCATGTACATAGGTGAATAGTTTGGGGTTTTTTGCCCTACATCTTTTGTTTTTTTTAGTGTTCCTCGGTGTATTTATTATACATATTGTTTGAGTTTTACAGTGATGTCTTCAATTTTATCATACAAATAGCCTCCAAAAACATTTGTTTATTGTTTTTATACCTGTGTAGTGTCCCTATTTACATTGTGTGCATTTACTGTGAACATTTATAGTTCTAATAAATAATTTTTTTGGACACTGAACAATCTGCATTATAGATCTTTTTGTGACTACAGTGTGTGGGATCTCCGATTTTTAACTTTTAATAACAACTCCAAAAATGATGGTATAATTGTTGTTACAATGTATACCTGTGGTATTTCCCAGTGACAAATGTTTTCTTCCTCTGTGGGCATTGTAACACAATGAGCACACAAACACCTAAGAGGAGGGGTTGTATGATACAATATTAGTAATTAACTAGATACCTTTCTCCAGTGAATTTCTATTGTGTTCCAAGCATTGCTTCCTAACGGCACAACTGCAGTCAAGCCAACTGCCAATCAGCTAATGTGGCTTATAGGGATGCGCAGAGGGCACGGTATATGTATTTTTTTCTGTATTTGTTGAGGCAGCAGAATTATTTGAATTTGTATTTGTATTTGAATAAAAGTGAAAAGAGGCTTCAAAATCCTGTTTTTGTTTTATTACGCTTTAAATTTTAGAAAATTAAAGTGTTAAAATAAGTGCTCATGAATAAACTACCTTATGAAGGAGGTCCCCACACCAGGTCTCGAACTGGACTCTCCCAGATCATAGAAGACTGTGCTGACTATTGAACTAAAACTTTACCAATAGCCTCATTGCAGACAGAGTTCTACCTATTTACACACCCATAACCCAGAGACAGCACACTGTGTAATGTGTAGGGAAGAACTTCAAAGGCAATTCTTGCTTTGCACTTTTCATTTATTGCCTATTTTTTACAACCTAACTTTGTGGAAAAGAGAAGGGAAACAACAGGTTATGGAGTATGGAGTGTGTCAGTAGCTCAGCTTTATCTCTGGGGAACACCCTCAACTCCGGGATTGATGTCCCGGAAATGTGCGTCATGTAGCAGGTGGATGTGACTCCCCTAGTTGAGACCTGCTGATAGATATAACAGCGAAGCAGAGGAGAGATACAGAGATAGCAATGTAACCAACCTGCACGCTGGTATTTGACATGGGTTTATTTTCTTTCCAAAAACAAATAATTTTTAAATATTTGTGTGAAACAAATATTTGTTAAAAAAAAAAAAAAAACACTATTTGTGCTTTTCTGAATAACATATTTGTATTTGGGCACACCCCTAGTGGCTTATGTTATCTATTTCTAACGGTTTCTATCGGTAGAGAGGGATACATAAAATACATTACTATTCTGATACGTCCACTTGCACACAACCCTGTATAATTTGCTCTTCTTCTTTGGAATTGGTTTCCGGTTTGAACATGTAAGGTTGAATTACTCCTATATTACGAGTTGCCATTGTGTAGCATACAGTAGGAACAGAAAACAACCAGAGGTTACTGTGTTTGATGAGCAGAGGCGAAGGTGAGCTGGTGAACAGGTGAGCAGGGGAGGGATAAATAGCTGCAGGTGAGCGAGAGGAGGGGGAGGGAGAGAGGTGATAGAGGGCGGAGTTAATTTGCATATGCATAGATCCTGGAATTTTTAATCAGGGAGGAGGAATAGATGTGAATTTAAAGATTTTAACAAGATAATTGAACTTATTTTGCAGGAAAAAAAAACACATCAGACACAATATATCATTTAAACCAAAGCATTTTATGTGGCTTAAAACACGACTAGAGGGGAACTTTAAAGTGGGTAAAAAGAATCAATAGAAGAATTAATGCAGCTTTAATGTTTTGAGGGATAAAATAGCTACCACTTCCCCCCTGCTTCCAGTCTTTGAGGTAATCTGAAAAAAATCATTATAACATTTAACATTTAATCATTTACTAAACAAACACAAAAGTATGGTTGTTTTATTTATTTATTTATTTTAAAATGTGAAGATGATGTGATGTCATGACATGTGATGTAAAAATGCTGACTTCAAGAAAACTTACTTAATGCCAAAATAAAAACAACTAATGGATTGGTATAGTATTGAATAGTCAAAGCCTGCCTCAGTTCTTACATCAGGGCAACCTCAGCATTTTAACTCCAATTGTAACTTCTTAGTCTGTATCTGCTTCTTTGGTGTTGAATCACAGAAATCTTACAAAGAAAGAAACCAGATGTGAAGATAATGATACAGCCTGGCTATTCTTATATGGCTGAGTGGTAAAAAGTGGCATTAGTCATTCTTTTAGAGGCTAATATTTTCATAGCAGGGTCTCTGTAGAGGCTTTAACAAGGTTTTCTAGATACAGCCCTGGGGCTTACTGCAGGCAAGGCTTTCCAGTCAACACAAGGAGAAAATGCTGAGAGCTGCTCTACAGACACAGCAAAAATGATAAACATGCTATTATTATAAGCACAGTCCTGATGGACACGCATGCATGTAAACACATAATGCACTCTTCCACACACACACACACACACACACACACACACACACACACACACAGTAAAGAGGGCTTCCAGCTAACAGAAGTTCAATTAATGCCTGAGGGACACAGAGAAATGAGAATGCAATTAATATTGACCTTATTAACAGTTCACAGAATTTGTGCTGTTTAAATACATCAATGCATAAAAAGACAACATGACATGCACATCAAACTACTTCTTAAAGATAATACAATAAAACAGTAACCTGTACACGTTAAAAGCCGCACCTTCTGAGCAAAGGAAACATGTTTACATATTAAACGCACTGAGAGGTGCATTAATGCAACAGCATAAACTTACATCCCATACATGCCATTATGCTAGAATGTACAGCATTGTGATGACCCCTGCAATGTCATCTGTGGTGTGCTATGTTTTCTGTGCAATTTACCTGGTTTTCTGATTTGTTTTTTGCAGGTGATCGTTAGCACAAGTTGGAACACATGAGGGTGTTCCCAGGTTATTTAATTCTGGGCTGCAGCACAGCTCACCTCTCTCTGACTTCCTGCTCCAGCTCTCCCCTCCTCCCCACAGAAGCCATTTCAATTTGGTTATGTTAATTTAGTTTGTTGTTTTCACTTTTATGCACCATTCACTAACAAAGACCATTTGAACAGTACAAAAAGTAGTTTTATTTGGATTGTCGAGAGGGTTCAGGATTGGATGAGGATAGTGTATGGTGGGCTGGATGGGGGTCGAGGAGAGGGATTGAGGGGGTCGATGGCATGGGGACGACCGGGGACCAAAAGGAATCACAAAGAGGCTGGAGCGTCTAGGAACTCGGGGGTCGAAACTCAGGGTGGGGGACATATCTTGATGAGCGTTCTGCTTCGTCATCCCCCTGTGGTTCCTAAAATAGGACAAGAAGAATTACTTATGCGGAAGTATTAACCCTAACAAGCATGTCTTTGATGGTGGGAGGAAACCGGAGTACCCGGCGGAAACCCATGTGAACACAGGGAGAACATGCAAACTCCACACAGAGAGGACCTGGGACGGCCAGTGTTCGAATCCAGGACCTTCTTGCTGTGAGGCATAAGTGCTAACCACTGTGAGCCACCGTGACACCCATTGAGAGGAGAGAGAGGAGAAAAATGGACTTTGGGGGGGAGGGCAAAGACGACTTGAAAAAGTTTAAAATTGCATTTAAAATTGTATTAGGTACAGATTTATTGCAATATAGCACAAACTGTGGACATTAATACCCTTTCGAGTTCAAAACACTCTAGTCTTTGAGCCAATTTTGAGCAGTGTATTTGGTCTACGCAATGAAAGGTGCCAAAGAGAGGATAAAGTCAGCTTTTTCACGACAAATACAAAATCGCCAAACTCCCCCAAGCTTTTGGAATTAATGCTCAATATATATATAGCTAGCTAAAACTTTATATTTCATATTTATTCAGATGGCATATATTTTAACATGAAACCAATTCCAGTGAAAATTGCTTCAGTCAAATGTTGTTTTGAGCCTATTCATCATATAGCCCATTCCTAATGCATTAACTTAAAAACCTGTAACCTTCCAATAACGAGATCTTTTAAGAATCTTTTGAGGCGGGGGGCACTAGTGCCCAGGAGTATGGATTAAACGTGTTTGGTCAGTGTTCCTCTCCGCAACCTCCACAAAATTATTATACTGTATTTTATTCATTCATGGGCCAACTGTGTGTGTCTAGTTTCTCTATCTAAACTATTGTAGGCGTATGGAAAAGTCTGACAATACTGAAGCCAAACGTCTCCAAAGCCAGGACTACTGACAGCCATGCCACCAGAGCTAATCGCCAGACAAACTTATCCTGTGTGCAAGGAACTTTGCAAGGAGATGTCCAAGTCAGATCTGTGTGGCATTAACAGACGTCTTGATGCTTTTGAAACCAACTTTCAGACATTTGTGGCCTCACAGGCTGACTCACAAGCCCATGTGGCTAACCAAGAGCTGCAAGTAACCTCGAAGCATGTATACAAGAGCTTGAAACTAAGTACTCAGACCTAACAAAACACAACAGCCAGCCCCAAACCAAAGTGCTCAACCAAGAGGCCTGCTCCCGGAGACACAATATTAAGATCTGGGGAATACAGGGGGGCAAAGAGGAAGGTAAACCCACCGAATTTGTCTCCAGAAGAGCAATTCACACACCCAGTTGAAGTCGACCACGCACACTGCTCTCTTCAGCCGAAGCTGGCCACTGGTGCTAAGCCACACACCATCCTGGCACACATCCACCACTTTCAAGTTTAAGAGCTGATCCTGCACTGTGGAAGACTACAACCCATTGAGTACAAGGGCAGTAAGATCTTGAACTTCCCGGACTACACCAGTGAGGTAATGACTCTACACCACGCCTTTCCAGATGTAATGTAAACTCTATATATGTTCTTTTTCCTATATCTATTTCCTGTATTTACTATTTATGTGTTCAACCACAATAACCTCTCTCTTACTCTCATATGCAGAGGTCTCATGGTAGAACGCAGCTGGGGGGAAAAGATACCACAATAGTCTTATGGCATGTCAAGGGGCTTGGCCAAGCTGTTAAAAGGGACAAGGTCTTTACACATCTTAAATCTCTATACGCAGATGTGATTTTCCTGCAGGAAACCCATATCAAAGCAACTGAGTAACACAAACTGAGGTGCAGGTATATCATGGAATCTGGCACCATATGTTAATTTCTGTTAACCTTCCTCAATATTAATGGTCCAATCATAGATGATTCTGTATATCCAAGATGGCATATTGCAGTAGGCAGCCTGTTGCAGCAGCTTTTGCTTGTTTGTTTGAGTAATGTCTCGTTGCATCTGTTTGTCTTAGTATTACTATTGATATGTGTTACATCTCACACTGAACCACCCAACCTCAGGGTCTGTGCTGACATATTCCTGCACTTATCATCTTTATACATATCCTTGCACTTGTCAGTTTGGAGCAGCTACATCTTGGGTTTTGCACCTTCTGGCTTCTATTTTTTTCTGTTTTTGTGTACATTATTTATTTATATAGACATTTGCATATTGTGTATGTTCCCCGATGTTACTTGTAGCTTGCTGCTGTAACACCTAAATTCCCTTTGTGGGATCAATTAAGTTTTATCTTATCTTATCTTATCAAGACGAGCCAAATTTTTCCAGTAAAGTTTAGACGAAACTCAGAAAAATCAGTCCCCTCTCTCCTAGATTTAATCACCTCTTTTGGCTGGATACACTGGAATCACAATCAATTAGACAAAAAGTGACAAATAGTTAGAGATCACCTTACCTATCTTGGCTTGACAATACCCAAAGATCCTAAACTAATATCCAAACTAAATTTTGTGGACTCAAAACTCAGAGCATAGAAAGTTGGAAAATCCTACCTCTGTCCATGATTGGCCGTATAAATTCATTTAAAATGTTTTTCCTTCCCAGGTTTCTGTCTTTGCCAAAACCTTGAAAATTTGCATTTGCAAAAGCCAAGTCTGAAGGAGGACTGGGCTTACCTGTATTCAGACACTACTACTGGCCTGCCAATGTTAGGGCTCTCATGTTTTAGCAACAGGATCTACGGGTAAGTCGGCCTCTGGGGCCCCCTTGTGGTTCCATATTGAGGCTAACTTTGTTACCAACTCTTCCCTGCCAGCCATGCTGTTCTCTAAACTAGAAAAACTCTGTCAGAATTCTAAACCAGCTTAGAAGTGGTATGTGTCTACCAGAGATCTCTGTACAAACACTAGTTTGTTTCAACCACTCCTTTTTACCCTGGTGGTCAGACAAAACCTACCATGCCTGGAGGGAGAAGGGTCTAAATTCTATTGAAACCTGTATGTACATGGATGGTTTGCATCATTTAGTCTGCTGAGAGAGAAATTTGAGCTGCCTCACTCGCATTGTTTTCATTACCAACAAATTAGACAATACGTCCAATCCAAGATTCTTAACTTTGAAACTCTCCCAGGGAAGCATACATTTTTTATACCTTAAAGTTTGTACATTTGATGGTTGTACTATAGCCTCTACTGTGAGGATCAGCGAGGCCGGGAAAGGGGAACTGGGCATTGAACTATCCAGAGTTGCAAGGGACAAGAGTCTGTCTGTGATAGGTGGAGCTGAGGTGGGCCAAATGAAGCCTGGTTGCTGAAACAAGCCACCTAGCAGCTAGCGACCTGTCACTTGAAGCGGCCATTCAAGGAACTGCAGTGTTTGGCACTTCTGCATTGGTTTCATTTTTGCCGCTTGGTTCAGACATTACAGAATCCAGGCTACTACTGGTGGCCCAAAATGTGCACGCCTTATGATGCAAGACACATTTAAGGGAAATCAAATTAAGAGGGAGTTAAAGATTACAATGTTAAGAAAACTGATTTTTAAGATTTCAGATTAAATCAGTTTATTTTCCGATTCTGGGTTAATTTTGGATGAATTCAGCAAGTAGTAATGTTTTGTTCCCAAATGATTCAGGGAGAGTCCAGTGATTCTGTGTTAGCTTTAATAATCAGTATATAGTTTAAAGGTGCAATAAATGACATTGAGCCTCACTGGATGTCAGCAAACAACTACTTGCTATGTAAGGATATGTAAGGATAATGGCAACCTGGGCAGTTAATGAAGTCACACTCTCTCTGGGTGTGTTGTTATCCGAGCCTCTGTTCTTTGTTTTGGTAGCTGCACCGGCCACATGTGCATGTTAGTGTATGTAAGTCCCTCTGTGTCCTCCACGTCTGTTTCCAAGTTGATGGCTGGGTCACAAACTTTCTCAAATTACAGCTAAACAGTACACTAAAATATGTTTCTGAAAGCATTTAAGGTGAGAAATAGGCAATGCACAGAATCTTGATCCATATGTAATCAGCACTGCCTAGTTTGATAGTTTGATCTGAGTTTGGTGAGCTGTTGACTTTTTTTTTTTTTTCCAACTTTATTGAGTAAACGACACACACGTTTTGGTCTGTTTGGCTGAATGTCATGTATTGCAGCATTAAAGAAAAATTTGAAAAGGGAATACAGAATGGGGAAAACCACGTACAGAACCAGCTGCCCCTCCCACTTCACAATTCTGTAATTTGTTTTATCTTTTCAATTTTTGGCTGTGTTTTATCTCCATTACTGCCAGAAACCAGATACATTATGTTAGTTGTAGTCATCCTCTGTGATGTGACAGCACTGAGCAGACAGACCAGTCATGATCATCACGTGTTCACATGGGCTATAGGCATATGTATAGATGAGTAAGATATTTTTTGACACTCTTAAGGGATGTTTGTTCCCTAGTGCTTTTAAGATTATAGTTGCAACATGATTCACCACTGGTGACATTGGATGTGACAGAGGGAATCTCTTGTATCTCAATTAGTGAGGATGGGCCATTGTTCTCTAATGCAGTCTCAGCTTCTTCTTTGGAGGCAGATCATAAGAATGTTTACACCGGTATCTTACATAATGCTGCTTTAATCTCCAGATCCATTAATTTGCCAACAAGAAAGCGAGACTCAAAATGCACTGCCAACAAACACTCTTCTCAAGGTTCTGTGCTACTCATCAGCAGTGTGTCCTCAGCATCTCTACCTCCCTGGCAGCTAAATTGAGGAGACATGGTTTAAAACACACCTTCGTAAGAAAATACTGTATGTTAAAGCAACATTTACTAACAACTTCTTTTGTTGTTTTTAGCCATAACTCTTTTAGTAATGGAAAAGTCTGATTGACACACTGTGCCTTTAGTATAAGTAGGAAAAATATGCAAGACATTTCATTGTGTTAAACTGGTTGCTGAAAAAAACTTGTAATTAAAAGTTTCAAAATGTGAAATCAGGAAAGAAATATATATCTTACAGGTCTGTGCTTCTACTACAGGACAATGCAATGGTTTTGGTAAGTTGACCTCGCAAAATCTTAAAAGCCTGAAAATTAATAATAATCATTGTTATGGCCGTCTGCCGTATAGTTTTGTGTGTACTATTGAATTGTGCAATGCTTTTCATAACAGAGCGGGAGCTCTGTCTTTTCTGTGTGGGATCTATGTTTATTGACAGGTGCCAGTTCCATCCCGGATTGGCTGCCCTTCAGTGCTGCAGTTGCCATGGATTGGCTGGTTCAAGACGCCAGTCTACTGACATCTGGGGTTTCCAGGTGATGCCGCGGGTAGATGCTGGCAGCAGACCCTCATCCCTACACCTTTTGTCAAGCGTTGTGTTTGTTGGATATTGATAGGAATGTGAGCGTAGACTGAGTCTGATTTCTCGTTTTGTTGTAGTTATGGGGTCATTGTTAACATGTGTAGCCTTCTGGTTAGTCTGTGTTAGTCTAGCACTTTGCTATAGCTGCTTTGCTTTGTGTAGTGTTATCGCTCAGACCTTGTAAATCATGCACTCTGCAAATAGCTCTAACTTTGTAAATAGTTAAAACCACTAAACTTTCTTAAAGCAGTATGGGTGAAACGCCATTTCCTTTTGTACACAGTTTTTCCTGTTTTTGTTAGTATAGGGAGTTAGGTTTAGTAAATGTCTTTTGTTTACTCTTTTGTTTGATTAGGGAATAGTTAGAAATTGTTTTGGTTGAGATAATTGGTTCTGTTTATTGTTTTGGTCTTGATTCACCCTGAAGCCTAACTTCATTGAAAATCAAGTCATTTTAACAAGTAACCCAGTCATCTGTCAAATTGTCATACTGCTCACATGGTGAAGCAATAAATTGCTTCTTTTTTTTGCATTCATCGCCCTTCACTTCTTTGTTCTTATGTTGGGCCCTCATGCCCCTAGACCTGGGCATAACAATCATTCATTCATACTTAAGGCTGGTTTACCTCCCAAATTTTGTTTCACTGTTTTTTCAATTTAGAAAGGTATTTACCAACACAATGTAAAATTGCATGGCTGCAGTCAAGTAAAATCGAGTGCACTATCATATATGAAAGGATAATGTAGATTATTTGGCTAGATTGTTCTGTTTGTTCATTATGAGCCAGCGTACCTGTAGATGTGTTTACAGCTAAGCCAATCAACGCGCTCTATGCTCTATCTAGGGCAGTCTTGCATGTAGGCTCTCTGTTCATATGATTGTTTTTTAATCTTTAATCTTAATAAACCAGTGGTTAATTCAAAGTTAGTGTGATCATTGACACACAAATGGACTCATTTCTACAGATAAGTTCACATTTTTTCAAGCCTGTCTGAAAACAGTTCTCACATGATCTTTTGTGCACTGCAGTACTTTTAGTTATTGTTGGCTATAATCATTCCTCCTATCTAAGGACAAATCATAAGTCCTCATTCTGTGGAGGAATTACTTCCAAAGTTCAGCTGAAAATAGTGTGAGAATTCATCAGTATCAGTTAGAACAAAATTCCCTCTTTGTGCGACAATCCATCTGCCACAGCTCAGCAAGGAAACGCTGTCTGTGGAAACATAAGGAGATAATATTGCACTAAAAATATTAACGCTGAATAGACCCACTTGATTTGTTTATCTATAAATGCTGAAGCCTTATATTAGTTCTGAATTTTGACATTTTTGCACTTGGGGTGTGCCCAAATACAAATACATTATTTTTTTGTTTTTTTTTTATGAATATTTATTTCATACAAATATTTTAAGAATTATTTGTGTTCAGGAAGAAAAAAAAACCAAAACATGTCAAATACCAGCGTGCAGGTCGGTTACATCGCTATCTCAGTCTCTGTCCACTGCTCCACGGTTACATCTATCAGCAGGTCTCAACGAGGGGAGTCACAACCACCTGCAACATGATGCACATTTCCTAATATGGACATCAGTCCCGGAGTTGGGGGTGTTCCCCAAAGATAAAGCTGAGCTACTGACACACTCCATACTCCATAGGTTGTAAAAAAAATAGGCAATTAATGAAAAATGCAAAGCAAGAATCACCTTTGAAGTTCTTCCCCACATGTTACACGGTGTGCTGTCTCTTTGTTATGGGTATATAAATCGGTAGAGGTCTGTCTGCAATGAGGCAATGACTAAAGTTTTAGCTCAGTAGTCAGCACAGTCCTCTATGATCTGGGAGATTCCTGGTGTGGGGACCTCCTTTATAAGATAATATTATAACTTTTACAAGATACATGAGGACATGTCACTATTGTTTTATGACAGACTTGAAAAATGTGAAACTATCCTTCAAGACTGATGCTGGGCAGTGTAAGAGGTGCCTTTTGCATGCCTGGAAGGAAATTGATATATAGTTCTCTGCTACTAACTAACTTTGTTAAAGACACAAATAAGCATCAGAAAAGCATAATTAGATGAAAAAAGAATAATTAGCTAATATCCCTAATGATATTTTAGCAGTTTTTCTTCAACCTGTTCCATCTTGCTTTCACTATCAGTAAACACAATTAAAACTGAGGGTGAGCCTCACTATCCACCCTTATTAAATATGTTTTAAATGAACTCTAAAATCAAATGACACCCTCTAATTTCAAAAGGTTGCTTGTACTGTCTATCCAGACAGCTACAGTATATTTTGACTTCATGGAGTATGGCAATCCAAAGTTTATCAGGACTGTTGCTATTAGTTTGTTTTTGAGTCATCTTAGTGGTCACAAACTCCCCTTGTTACAGCTATCTAGGTGCATAAAATAAGTGCACATCTACAGTGACATCATGTCATAGATACACATCAGTTATCAATGAATTGATTATCTGGGGGGTGGGTTTTTGTATTTACTATCAAGTGTTTTGGTGTTGAATGAGATCACTGTTAAGTGAACAAACAAACACTAAAGAGCACCCCTGTTTCTGTCCTCACTTAACCAAAAAAGTTGATCATTCAGGGTTCATTCAAGAGAACTGAACAGTAAAATTGTGAAACACACAGTTGAGACAGAAGTGAACAAGCATGGATGCACTATCCTGGTAAACCTTACATTGACTCAAATGCACACTTTAAACCAGGTGTGTTTGTTTGCATGTGCATTGTTTTGTTGGTGACACTTTTGTTTGACTGTATAGCTACATTTAATGCTATTTTTCAGGGCATGTAGAGTATGTGTGTATTGTGTCCCTGTGGTACTTGAACCAGTGCAGGACTTAGTTGAAGAAAAACAGGAGCATTGTGTACCTGGCTGCCACAAAATAATAACTTGAGGAAAAGTGCTGACTTAATTTGACAGGCCTTTGCAGATTGTTTACAGTGATTAATCTTGGTGATTCTTGGTATGTCTTGGTGATTCTTTTTTTGGGGGAAGAAGAGCTCTGGGCTGCTCTGTGTCTTCCACCACTGAATTGGCAGAGCACACTCCTTTTAAAGTAGAGGAAAATAGGTAATTTAATGATTTCAACACCTGTCCCTGACACACCCACTGATAATATATTCTTTCTGATCCCACCATGTAACTGAGTGTGCACTCACACCTCGCTGTGTTCACAGAAATAGAGCCCATAAAGTCATAATGTCAGTGTTCCCAGATTAATAAACTCCCCCCAAGTGGCCAAAAAATCAGTTAATGCAGGTTTAAGCCAGTTATAACACTATAGACACTGTTTCTTAGTCTTAAGAGTAATGTGATGATATAATAACACATTAATGTAATCACATTATAATTTGATTTCATGTAACTACATTTGAGATCCTGACCTGCTAACAGCTGCATGACTACATTACACCTAAAACACAACTGAATTAAACTTGAATCAATGCCTGTCAATAAAATAACTTTCACTTGTCTCATTGTTCCTTCCACTGTCAGAACATGTGTGTGACCACCATTTCATATGAACATCCCAGGGAAAAAATATCATCTGCGGGAGGGAAGAGCATAAATAAAGAACCAAATGTCAGAGGAGGCTTGGTGCTTTGATGAGCAGAGATACTCACCATGCTAGATACACAATTTTAAGATAAGAATATCAGCATAAAATGTAAGTTGTCTGCAGCATAAAATCAGTTGTCTACAGCAGGGAACTCCACTGGCAATATGTGAAAGTGCTTGAACAGAAAACATAGCACTTCGAACTGTTGAAAGAACCATGTCCTGTTCTGGATAATAGTAAGAATGTCTCAACAACTGCTTAACCAAGATAAGACCAGTTTTTGATCAGCTGTGCAGTAACATTAAGAGACTCTGTCAGTCTGTGTAGTGTAAGAAATGTTTGGTAGAATCAGTCATCACACAAAGGGTGGACAAAACAACCCTCTTCGTACGTCATGTAGAAACAAAGAATAACTTTTAGAGATTTTGGTGCGAGATCTGTTTCATCGCATGCAGTGTCTCAAGACAATGAAAATCTCAAAAAAGTTTTTATTCTCCACTTTCTTCTATTAAGGTTTCAAGTTTTATCGCCTCAGTTGAACAAAGAAAAGAGCGCCACCTACAGAAACACAACTGTCATCCAGAGAAAAAAATCCAAAAGACACTACAATCTGCTATGCATGCATTTGAGTGAGTGACTGTGTGTGCATGCATTTGTGTGTGTGAATCCCTGTATACACTGTGTGTGAGTCCCTGTGTGTGGCCTGCTTCTTATTCAAAGTGACATTTTAAGCCGTTTAGCTGTCACTCAGCAGCGCAGCGGCACAGTGTTGATGACCACCCCCCCCCCATGGGGGTTTTGGTACGACCCACTGGAGCCTTGCCTGTTAATAAGGGTCCTGCCATGTCCGGTGGGTAGGGGGGGGTTGACAGGATAAGTGGCTATCCTAGCGGGAGTGACACAGTTGAATAAGTCCAGAGTCTCTGATGTGATGTCTAATAAGATTTTAAAGGAGTGAAAAAAGGAGCAGTCTGGAAGCAGAAGGCCAGTTAACTGCATGCCATTTGAAGCTCTTTTTGAAGTTTTCTGCAGTGACAGAGAATCAATCACGCTTCTGAACTTCCTCAGCCTGAGACTAAAGCTGAGCAAGTTTAGTCTGTTATCTGGGGAGTTAACAATGACACATTAAAACATATCAACACTTGTGTTGTCTGCTATGCAGAGCCCAGGCAGAGACGAGGTCATTCAGGATCTCAGCTGAAGGTTCAAAGAAAGCTGATTTCAAGTTGAGGACACAAAGTGAATACACCGACTTTCCCAATCTATCTCTAAAATTTGTCTTGCATTACAAGATGAGCTGTTTAAAAAACAAAACAAAACTATGTCAGTTTACAATCCAATTAGCCAATCCATATAGTATTGCCATTTTCATACCCAACATATTTACAACACGCTGGGGGACCAATGGAGTGGCCACCTTCCCCCCATAGCTGTGCTGATTCTAATACAGGTAGTAGAAAAATGATATATCTCCTTGCCTGTTTCATATAATAAATGGATTGTGTGTAATAATGTTGAATAATAGAAAATGAGTTGGTCATTTCCAGCTACCATGATTGTTTTGATTAGGGAACAGATTTGAGAAACTGTTTATTTTTTTATTTTTTTTTATTGCACAGCAGACAGAATACTATTTATGCAGATAATTAGAGTAGTCTTAGATGACTCTGGAAATACGAATGCTTAACTCAAGATTCAAATGTTATGGTAAAGTATGCAAGTATAAAGAGGGGATACATGTATCCAGGCTAGAAGACAGGCATCAAGTTAGAATTTAAATGCTGACATTCCTCTTTTAATATGTAGATTTTTCCTGGTTAGACAGTAGCAATGTAATAAGCCACTTAGCAAAAGCTCTCATTTGGCCATTACAGTGCATATTTCAGGTTCCTCAGGTGTGTACAAAAGAGAAAAGACAGGTTGCTCTTTGATACAGCACTGAGTCCTAGAACTTGACAAATAATATGAACAAAGTTGGAAGAGGTAACCTCCTTCTGCTTAGTCTGGGAGCTGGGAGTTAACTGATAACAGTAAACGAGTGAAGAGCAAACTCCTCAGTGTTTCTGTAGTCTCTCTTAAATTTGTACAGTAGTTTGTAACTATTTATCAGGCAGAAGCACAATATGTATGGGTTGAAGGTCTTAAATCAAAGTCTCTAAATGTTAACAAGGGTGCCCCATAGGATTCAGTCCTGGGACCACTTCTTTTACAATTTAAATTAACATTCTTGGTCTAGATGTTCCTCCTGCAAATGGTCACTTTTATGCAGATGACTATTTACTGCTCCACACCATCTCAGGAAGAAGCCCTTCACCATTTACTGTCAAGGTGCAGAGATTGAGTCTGTATCTGAGTACAGATATCTGGGATTTGTAAACATTATTACAAATAATTATGTATTTATTTTTGCTAAATTTAATATTTTATCTGATTCTACATTCCTTGAAATGGCGTATTGATGCTATGATTTGATCAGTTTAACGTTATTCTTAACACATCATCATATGTGCTTGATTGTTCACTTCATATTTGATCTATTTTGATATAAGTTTGTGGTCTGTTTTTTTATCGTAACCTCTGTTTTATGTTCAATGTGCCACTGCTGTCTTGGTTGAGCTACTCCTGTAAAAGAGATTTCATAATCTCAGTGAGTCACTTCTGGTTAAATAAAGACATACATAAAAAGTTTTTTTATTTAGAAGCCATCAAGCATGCAAAGAGCATAAACTTCACCTGTCTCAGGCAAGTCTTTTTTCTGAGTGAAATCCATTTTGGAGGATCCAATGGGTGTCTTTGAAGTAAAGCCCCCCAGCTTCAGACTGCCTAGGAACAAAAATGTAGCAAGAGCACTGACATCTAGAAGAATGATCGGTGTTCTGGTGGGGGCGTATGTGTTGCCAGGTTGGTATGTGCACTCACACATATTATTATACACTTAATAATTTTGCTCCTTCCAAACCTAGAGTGAGGTGTATTTACCCAGGAGCCGCTAATGACAGAAAGCTGATCTGAAACACCTTTAATAACAAACCTTTAACTACAAACATCCTTTCAATCTTGTAAAATTAAAGAATAAAGTTACACAGGGTCAGGTATTTACAGATGCAGAAAAAGGGGGCAATAGTGCAGCATAGGTATCCCCATCAGGCATTTGCTCATCCAGAAATGCAGTAAATAAGCTCCATTAAAAGAAAAAACTCTGGATCTCACTAATTTCTAAACCCTGGCTATGGCTCTGGTTGACAGTAAAGACGATGGCAAGAAAACCTTATGACATTCCCATTGTCATGGGCATTCCTGTAACAAGCTACCATTCACAAACATATCCTCATCTACAACATCATGGTTTTAAATAATAACTGTCAGCAGAAGGAAAGTGATTTATTAAGCAAATTGAAAGCTTCTGTTGTTTAATTTCAATCAAGTCTATATGGATAAAGTGGTTCAGGATAAGCCTTAGTTGTAAACTAATGTGCAGTCTTTCGAATATATATATATATATATGATTAAATATGCACATAATTAAACCAGTTATATTGAAACTGTATATGTGTAAATGATTAGAATGTGTATGTCCCATGGTTGAAATGCTATTGACTTTCTTTGAAGTTGTTTAAAACTGCATGAAATGTCTTTGAGTAGTTTACTGTTGACTTGATGATAGGGGTTTAAAGAAAGAATTAAAAAAGGTTTACCGGATGTTGCGAGGTAATACTGGCCCATAGATACAGTATGTAGATGTGTATTGGCTTTGGCCCAGACACAAGTAGAGTATATCAGTGTATTGTCCCTTTATGATCCACATATTAAAATAGCAGTCCAGTATCATCAGTTGAACAGCAGAGTAGTTCATTACCTCTGCTTTCTTGGATTATGTGTCTCTTGTAAGGACTAACACTTCCTTCTGTGGGTTGATGAGACTGTATGTGCTGCTGGCTGGATGGACAGTTAGTTGTTGTGCCTGGCGAGCGGTTTGGACATCTGTCTGTGTGCTTGGCTGGATGGCTGAGCAGCCTGCTGGACCACAATGCAAAATCAGTCTGTGCCTTTAATCCTCGACAAACTTCCAATGTGTCCTGTCTGTGTATCAAGAGTTTAAACTCTGTCACTGCACAGACATTTGCATGGCCCAAAGGGCCACAAAGCTACATACAACACTGAGATTTTACTCAATTACATGACAGTAACATTTTGTTAATTAGTATAATTACTATATAATATATAGTAATTATGTGGTTTTCACATAATATGTGAATTAATTTTGAGGTACTTGTACTTTACTTGAGTAATTCTGCTCCACTACAATATTGTACTTTTTACTCCAATACATTTATCAGGCAGGTTTAGTTACTTTGCAAAAGTAGATTATGAATACAAAATATAATCGAAAAAGCAATTATGTTTTATTAAAGATAAAGCTACACAGCAGTATATAAAGTAGTTACGATAAGCCCCAACTTTACCAGCTACAACGTGAAAGTGATGCTTATATGTTGATGCTTCAATAATCATAATCCAATAATATAATATATATTCTGGAATGGGCCATTTTGCATTATAAATACTTTTACTTTCAATACTGAAAGTATATTTTGATGCTAATACTTAAATACTTTTCCTTGTCATAAAAGTGACTAGTAACTAAGTAACTTTTTGTAACAATCAAGACAGTTGTTTTCCTCCAAGGTCATTGTTGATGCTTTGAAACTGCTGAAATTACATTGAATGTCATAACAACTATGAGCTATAGCTAGGTTGCTCAATAACATAGTAGTAATAAGTGTTATTGGTTACTTTACATAAAATGTGTTATGGACAAGCAAGCAAAAAACAACAAACCACTTTAGTTTATGGGATAGAACAAGACTCTAAGTCTAGCCATGCTAGTGGCTCTGCAAGGCTGTAATAAGGCACAGTAAATGCTAACATCAGCATGCTCACAATGACAATACTAACATGCTGTTGCTAAGTAGGTATGATTTTTACTATAATCACCATCTTAGTTTAGTGTGTTAGCATGCTAACCACAAAGTACAGCTGAATGTCATTAGTTTTGCATGTGCTTAGACATAAACCAAATTTTTAGACAAATTGAAAATTTGACCAGATGGTGCTACTAAGTAAGGGGATCACCAAAATTATTACAATTCGTCCTGACAGGGGACATGAATGTGTGTACCACATTTTACAGCAGTGCATCTAATAGTTGTTGAGACATTTCACTCAAAACCATAAATTTGAACTTCATGGTGGCACTAGAGGAAAAGTTAGGGGATCACCAAAGTCAGTAGGATTTATCCTCTGGGGACCATGAATGCTGTTTAATCTGAAGTAAAGAAGTGGATCGACTGACCAACCGACAGATGGACTTGCCATCCATAGAGCCTAGCTAAAAATACCATGTTATACATTCTCAGATTATTTTTAATAGATGTTTAGAACCACTGAAAAAAAACTAAAGCAGCTGTTTTGCTCGATAATTGTTCACCTCCATAAACCTTAAGTTGCTTGCAGTTGCCAAACTTGTACAATAAAATGAGATGCTGCCTTTTATACTGTGTGAGACACACACGTAGGTGCGTCCTGATTAGCCGGCTACGTACATGCAAGATTCAGTGGGCGATCGCGTGTATGTGATTGGAGGAGAGTATTACCCATAGAATCCAGTAGAGGGTGCAGCCTGTGTGAGATAGAACTGTAGACAATGAAACAAAATGTCCAAAAGGTCCAGGGAAACATAGTTTTCAGAGAAACAGACAAAAACAAAGAATGAGAAAAAATAAGCAAAAAGGAGAAACAGCAGACACAAGGATTGGGAAAAGAAAGAAGAACCAGAGAAAGATAATAAAGATGTGGAGATGATGCTATTCCCTACTGAAGAAGAAAAAGGAGGATTAAGAATTAGGCTGAAAGGATTACGCTGAAAATAAACACTGTTGGCCAGTGTTCTCTGCTATAAAATGAGGTAGGTGATGAAAAAAATTACTGTTGAGAAATATTATAGGTGCATCCTTGAGACACCTATTACTCTGCATATTGAAACCTGACAAAAATAGGTTGTTGAATGTTAAAAAAAATCCAGGAAAAATCACTTTCCTAGAATTATTTGGTCTCTTTCCAGACAGAAAAACTATAATTATATGTTTTTCTTGCACACGAGAGCTGTGAAGACAAATAATTAAGTGAAAATTGAAAACCAGTCAGGTCAGTTATTTTTGGTTGCTTGTCAGGTCTAGAAAATAACTTTCCTTTGCAACCAAAAGTATATTTACCTGTCTCATTTATTTCCACAACTGTGAAAATTAGAGTAGAGCACCAACTTTGTATAATCAGGTGAACAGGGTGCATGTTATATATGTGAGAAAAAGAAATATTACTGGCTGGATGAGTCCGGCCTATTAGAATCCTGTACTACTTACAAAGGACTGGCTAATTTTGATGCATGTTAGTGCCCGGTCATGCTAGGGAGTGCCACAGCCAAATTAATTTGGGCACCCTTGCAAAGTAGGTGGTGCTAGAGACAGTAACCTCTGTCCATAAACTTTTTGGTCTGGAGCTGTTTTTCATGGTTCCAATGAAGGGAAATCTTCATGCTTCCAACTTCCGACCCTTTCCTATTTCACTGTGACAACACCCCATGCACAAAGCCATAAAGTCCATAAAGAAATCTCCCAGTTTGCTGTGAAAAAATTTAGGAAACCACAACTCCATCCAACACCATTAGGATGAATTGTAACGCATACTGTGAGCCAGGATTTATCACCCAACATCAGTGTTGGACCTCTCTAATGCTCTTGTGGCTGAAAGAAAGTAAATCCCTGCAGCAGGTTCCACAATCTGGTGGAAAAATTGAAACCAGTAGAGAGTAGAGTTATAGCAGCAGATTAACACCCTCTGTTTTGGAATGACATGTTCAACAATCACACATGGGTGGAATGTGTGGGTGTTGATTGTGGCTAGTTTCATTTGTGGTAAATGGTAAAATTCCATTTTCAACATTCTTGAGTTTATATTACTTTAGACCTTATTCAGACATGACAGGACATTTACGGAAAGCGACACTGTTCGTGAGTTCAAAATAATGTTACGATAGCCAGAAAGGAGCCTTTTTTGTTTGCTCACAGGCATCACTGATGTACTTTATTTGGCAGTTGAAACCTTAATTAATGACTATTATGAGCACTCGCCCGTTATTAGAGAGTAAATTCTGCTACCTAATTTATAAAGTCAGTATACATGCACAATCACTCAATGACAGGGCTTTAAGTTGATAACTCTTTAATTACTATTTGCTCACATGCTGTATGTCTGTATGTATGTATGTAAAGCATTTCTGGATATTCATATACTAAACAGCTGGCATGAGTAAATACGAAAATATAGAGAGGGCGTGCTGGTCTGATTATTACTGTGGTAGTAAGAGGATTTTTTAATGTCTTCTGCTCCAGTTGCACCGCAAAGGGAGAATAGTTTTGATAGACAGATCTGATATGTGAGGATCGAATTCTTTAAAAACTCTTCTACAGTATTTCCTAGTTTATTAAACCAATTTTGTGCATTTAAGATGATGACTGAGATAAAACATTTATTACAGTGATGTTAGAAGGTGAAATTAGACAAACATTTCTCTTTCTCGCTCTCTGCATGTTTGACCTCATGCTGGTGCAGCCTTTAATCTAACAGCATTAATTCAGACTTGTGCCATGTGGAAAGTGATATGGATATGTAAAGGTCCGATCTCGTAAGCTTGTTGTGACTTTTATGTTAAAGTGATCAGATCTTATTAAGGCATGAGACCAACATGTTAAAGGGTGCATGTCTGAAAGGAGCTCTTTCCTTTTTGTGCCCTCAAAAGTTAGTGCTGTCAACATAATTTGCAATTGGCCAACGGTACAGGCTTGCATATCAAAGTTCAGCAAAGTTGAATTCTCCATGAAAGCTTTACCCAGATTTACTTCTATTAAAAATTAATTGATTTCAGTCTGAATTTTGTTGGTGTGACTGAGCCCTTAGAGTGAGAGCTTGACTGGGTTGACCGGGTATAAAATTTCTGTTAAACAACACTTTGGTCCTACGCAAGGTATCTCAGAAACAAATGACTGGATTTCTATGACTTGCTGTGGACACCCACGGTCCCCAGAGGTTGAATTCTAAGGTGCTTGACCTTTATTCTAGCATTACCATCAGATATGTCCAATTCCACACAGAAGAATAGAACAAACACAAACCCCTCAACAACAACACCAGGACCCTGAGACAAGAGGATGCTTCCAGGATTGGAAATACATTGTCAAGTATCTCCCAGTTTCTTGATTATTTTCTGGCTCAGAGTTAGCAGCGACAGACGCGGCGGGGCTGGATAATAACCGTCGAGACATTTATTTGTTCTGTCTCCATCTCTGCTTCATCTCTCTAAATGAGCTGTCATTTCTTCTCAACACACTCACACAGACCCATTCACAGTCCCATCAAATGTGTCTTTACTCAAGGCCTTTGTTTTAGCTGTGGCACCATAGAACATTTGGTGTGTGTGTCTGTGAGTGTGTGTGTGTGTGTGTGTGTGTGTGTGTGTGTGTGTGTGTGTGTGTGTGTGTGTGTGTGTGTTCGAGAGAGAGAGAGAGTGAGAACATGAAAGAGTGAGAAGAGAACAGAAAGGGAGAGGATGCTCTGGGGATTCTTCTATACCTTCAGAAGTGTCATCTTCTCTCTCAAGACCAACCAACACACAGCCAATTAGCAACTGCTCCTGCTAAACATAGACTGGCTGGCTGACTGCTTTGCTGCCTGGCTGCCCTACAGCTACATAGTGGGAGGCCTGCTACTGTTTGTTTTCATGTGGTGGTGTCAGGGTTGGACTGATATATACGTACAACCATCATTGTCCTGTCATTAAGAATGTTATCAAGTCGAGTCAGTGTTGGCAAATAGAAGGATATGATACTATTTGATTGCTTTGATAGATTGACGTATTATTGTTATTCTAAATGGTGACAAGTGCTTTCAAAAATGCTGTCAAAAGATAAGTCTTAAGAAATTCATCCATTACACCTGCCACGTGTGACAGTTTCAAGAACATTAACCAATATGAAAATAAAGTCCCATTTCCATTTTTGTGTGGATTTCCCACAGAGGCACAGTCACAATAGCATTTATGACACAATGTCTATATAGGCTGCATAGTGAAAACAGCATGTTAGCAGAGCAGCCGCAGCATATTCAGTGTCTACACAGGATGTCTTCAGGCACAGTATTGAGTATAGGTCACCCTCTTTTTGGCAGCACTCAGAGCCCAACACACAATCACTGTAGTTAATGCACAGAAAAAGGAGGAAAACAGACTTAGAGAGTTATGTTATGAGAGCACACAGTCACCATGTCATCAAGCTTCAAGCATCATCTTTTTCATGAGCATGTGCAAACCTCACAATGCAATTTTCTGGTGTGAACAGGCACTAACATCACGCAAATAAAGGTTTTAAATATCAAAACATTGAACGTTGTACATATTTCACTGAACAAATAACATAATATAAAACATATATTTGCTATTTTTGAAGAATATGTGGTTTAGAAACTGTTACTGTGTTATAGAAAATTTGTGCAGCGTTTTTCTGTCAACCCTTCATTCTCAGATTGTTTTTGATACTACCACTAAGGGGTGCCAAAGGCAACAATTTTTGCAGTCTTTGTTACTAACTTATAAACTACTCAAGTACTTTTAGTTAAACTAAGCTTAACTACACCTTAAACATGCTGTAGTTAAAACGCACAGATATTGTAAGGGTTATTACCAAAAAATACATTCAAAATCCTTGTCCACTAAATTAATCAAGGTTTAACCCAAGGTTTCAGTACTAATGTTCTCTCTGGCAAGTGAATCAGATGTACTAAAAGACCAGCCAACACCACCATAGCAGTGCAAAATTCGAATGTAAGATGGGATGTTTATCATTATTATTATTAATCCATTAAAAGGTCAAATCAGTCATCATCAACTTTTTTTTGTTCCTGTGAAATCACACCCTTGAGACTGAGATACATCTGCTGGAAAAAAAAATAAAGCTGAGGGAAGAGGTGTGCAGGAGAGACGAACAGATTAGAGGAGGAAGGAAAATGAGAGGAAAATAATGGGTGAGCGGTGGACAACAGAAGAGGACGTTGAGCAGAGGCTTTACAGTACTGTCAGCACAACGAAACAAGTGGCCTCAGTACATCTCTGCTTCCTTCCCATTCCATCAGTATGAGGTCATTAGCGTGATCACAGCGACGTCTAAATCTGGGAAGAGGCGATTTTGAAATGTCTATGTCTGTTCTCACTGAGGAAACTCACTGAAATTTGTGGACAGATTGCCCTCAGCACAAGGATCAGTTGGTGAGATTTTAGTGGTGATCTGGATCTGCAATTTCAGCCAAAACTATCATGTATTAAACTGCTGGTGGGAAAACCGGGCGCTGAATTAACATGATTAAACCAGGAAGATAAAAGGGATAAGTCAACAGAAGGCTATCTGGAGGTGGCAGCTTTGCAAGTTAAAGAACTGCTTTGCGCTGGTGGAGGTTTCGATTTTCCAATTGTTTTTTTTTTTTCTTTCAAATCAGTACAACACAGCAGCACATAGGCACAGCATGATATCCATGAGCAAACTATTGATTACAGTGTGTGTGTCTGCATTTCTCCACTCTTATCCCAAGTACACTGAGCTCATATTGACACACTAATCAGACTAGAAGTCCTTCAGGTAGCTATCTAGGTTTACATGAAGCCTAATATTCCAATAATAATCCTTTCTCCTTACCACCTCATATATATATGAATCATAATTTTTGGGGAGGGGGTATGGTTATAATAATGTAATGTGTTACGGTTTAGGTAAACTACTGCAGCTTCATTCTCTATGGGTAAGAAATTTAAATAATTTAAATCATGTTACACTTTTGGCCGCATCCCTGCGACTGATGTCACAACAGGTGTTTTGCCTTGACAGCTGATGGGAAATATCAGCTGTGATTTCACTGATTGGGGTGTGGCAAAGATGCAATGTTTGGCATGTTTTAACCAAAGACTATATAAAGATGGATGTACGGAGGTGTGACATCACCTGTTAGTTTGCATTGGAGCCAGTTTGAAGCCCAGAGTTGCAGCTTTTGGTTGGCAGCATCTTTTCCATTTGGAGCCAGGGCCTTCATAATAAGGAATGCAGGGTGTTGCCTTTCACGCTCTGAAAACATACCCCGCTACGTTGGACCACAGACTGTAAAAAAAATAATGGACGTAGCCACCGTGATATCACCCATTGGTGACATTTTGACCATTGCCATCTTTGATTGTTGGAGCCAGAAGTGACCATATTTGGACAAGAGGGTGGAGCTGACCCTAATGCTAGCTGCTAGCTTGGTTGGCACGGTGCATTTACAATCTATGATTGATGATGACTGTGATAATGCTAATGCTAATTTTTGCTAGCAAAAAACAGGCTTAAAACAAAAGGTACTCACTGAATAATTTGAACAGCCAACTCCTTAGAGGATCTTTTAGTACAACTAAACACTGAACAAGACTTTTTTAGGCGACCAAAAAGTTAACTTTCATGAACTGAAAACAAAATGAAATACCGACAGCTATGGCTACACTATATACAATATATAACGTACACATATATAACGAATATTGTTGAATCAAAGCCAGCCATATCCTAAAGCATACCCTGCTTTATCGTCTATTTTAATCTAAATGGGACCATAACCAGAAACACCAGACAATACGTGTATATTGCGATACTGCAGGTTGTTACAACTTTTGTGCTCATTTCGGGGGTAACAGAGGAGTTGTAAACTTGAATCAAATTGCAAGCCATCATCACTAGCAGCGCTACTCCTGATCAGTGCGTTAAAAGACACAGGGAAACAAAACAAAATAAAACAACCTCAGCAAAACCAACAACGAAAAAAAACCAACAACACATGTTCTAAAATAATAAGTAGGTTAAAATACATAAATACAATGTAATATTGCCCTAGAACAGACGCACTTATTGCACTAGAATAACTGTAATTATCGCACTAGTATGAATGTAATTATGCACAAGAAGGTAATTTTGCTACGTTATAACTGACAGGTATGCATTTCTTTATTATATTGCAAAGTAAAATAAAGTGTCTTCTCTGTGGGAATGCAACTCTATTTTGTGGGCGTGAATGAATGTTTGTCTTAGACAATGTGCTTTTCATTGATTGCTCATCTTGTTCTCCTTGACATCAAATACCTGGAGGGTAAAACATGTCTGAATAAATCCTTGTGCTCTGGTCTCTCCACAGTGTGAAGTGGATGCAATCCTTGAATGAAACTAAGGATCAACTTATCACATGGCTCTTGGGTTATGGTGGTGGTACCACTGTCACACAGCAGAAAAATGGGTTTTATTTGTTTTCTTATATCTCTATTTTTTATATTTCGCTGTGGTTATTTTATATTCCGTGATTTTATATTTTATGTTTTAAATTGCTTTTATTGTTGTGCTTGGTTTTATTTGCATGCTTTTAATTTGAAATTTAACTCACGTTTGTTTAATGCATGTTTTACCTCCTTCATGTTACCGTATTACCACTAAATACCTGCACCTGGTTGAGCTCTTACCTTTTGACAGACATTACTTTTAACCAATTGGAGGAGAGAGAAAGACAGCTGGAGGGAAACACGAGGAGGGTGAACCCCAATAGTTCGAAAAACTTCTCATTGGATCGAAAGCCCTTAGTCCGATGGCCTGTTATCCCGAAAACAAAAGCCCACTGCTCCGAAGGCCCGTTGCTCCAAAAACACACACTCCCCCCTTAACATGCAAGTGATCATTTTAACCCAAACCATTATCTTTCCCTAACCCTAACCAAGTGTTTTTATGCCTAAAAAGACACTCCATGTGTCACTGACTCTCCGTACTGGAGTTCCCCGCCAGAGAGGCTCCCTGCCCCGACGTGCACCGCACAGGCTGACCAGCAGTGGTGACACTTCATGTCTGTGACATATTCTACAGATATAGACATTGAAACCATAGTGAAAGATGTGATGTTGCTGGTATGATGTCCTATGACTGTCAACAGATCGTTTTCCCTGTCTATTTCTGCTGAGAGCCGCATATGTCATGTGGAGAAAATAGGTGAGACCTCAAATCTCTAGATGATGTAATGCAACAGCCACACGCGAGGTGCTCTCGGGCTATGTGGCTGCTCTCCTCGCCAACCCCACAAGATTTCTGAACAAGTAGCGGATTGACAGCTCCCACATGGCTTTTGTTGAAACCAAACCGAACCAAAGCGGAAAATGGAACAATGTGGCGACTCATCCACTGATTCAGACCAAAGCAAACAAACTATAGTTGTAAAAAAACACCATTACTCTTACCTGTACCTCTACTGTGTTTCATTCTCATTGCTGTTGCTGCTATGACACCTGAATTTCCCAATAGACATTAATAAAGGTTTATCTTATTTACTTTACATGGAGCTAAAATTAATACTGAATTATGTTAAATGTTTGTCAAATGAGTTAGTGTCTGTATGAGTCCTAAGAAATCATAAATGATCTTTTAGAAGGAGTAGATGTTTACCGGTAAGCTGGGCTCCATGGGGAACAGGGTGTTCCTCCTCATTCTGGGGTGCTTTTCTCTTTTTGGCATGCTCACATTTCTTTTCCATAAAGACCATTTGAGTTTGGTGGACCCTATCATTGGTAGTTTAAAAAATGGTATTTTTATTAGATCCAATCTGTACTAGTAACTACTGTATATCTACATAAATTTCAATGCAAATAATTTTGACTACCAACATACTTTGTTGTATCCTCTACTGGTCAATGTTAAAAACTAGTGTTTCAGAGTAATCTAAACCTTTCCTCTGTTCTGTCATTTTTTCCCCTAGCTCTTCCCTTCTATATGTATTTGTTTTTTTTATTTTATTTTAGTTTTCCTTTTTGTTTTCATTTTTCAAAGACCAGTGGCGTGGCATGTCTTTTACATTACGTAGGGCTATGGCCCAAGGTAGTTCTGTGTATTTTGGCTGTGACAATGCACTGTATAATATAGCAGAGAGCCAGCTGCTGGTGGCTAGTGGCTAGGCTAGAGGTTTCTAAAAGTTTAAAAAAGTATCATTTGGTGGCCACTTAACAATTGCTTTCACTTTACAATTATCACCACAGTACCATAACAATCTATGTACGTTTTGCCTGCCTTCAGGGAGTAAATGTTATCTTATAGAAAATCACCCAATCTGACAACATTTCTTGGGTGTAAAATTTTCCACATCAGATTCAGTTATTTTTAGCGTGCTGTGTCAATCAATAAGGGGCCACCAGGAAAAGCCGAACATATTATGAACATACTACTGTTGGGTGGAGAAAAGTACACCCTTAGGCACAGACACAAAGATTGTAGGCAGTGCTTTTTCATTAGTCATTGAATGTTTCTGTAATTATGTATGATTTATTTCATATTTTAATATTCCACTATTATTCCGACTATGACATTATTCCAAATTTGATATGGCTCATGGAAACAGCATATTCCGTTTGGATATTCCAAATTAGGCCTTATTCCGAAAGTAGAATTTTTTGATTAAGACATTACTGATATGCGAGTATTATTCTGGTTTTAGGAGTATTCTTTGGAAATGTATACAGCGCATTCGGAATATGCGTCTCAGTTGGGGTTTTTACCGCAGTTTGCAACAGATGGCTCTCTTGCCTGTTTACCCCTGCGCAGGCAAAATGCCAAATGCTGGAGCAGGAAGGCAGACAGAGGACAGGAATGAGAAAAGCAGAGTGTGTCTTCTCCATGATAGACACACTTTTTGTAGAGGCTGTAGAGGTGCGTGGCTTAGCACTGGCCACCACCCCGTAAATACAGCTGCTGTTTCACCTATTGTTTCACCACTGCTGCTTCATAGCTGATGCTTTGCGGCTTAGCTGTCCTGCTGACTGAACTGCATGGTGACTCCATCGTACAGCTCTCGCCACTCAGTCTGTAATCCTTTTTAAATAGGCTGTTTTCTTATTGTTTGCGTGTATTTTGCTTTACTGACATAATTATTCCCCTTACTTAGTTAGTTATTTTCTTCTTTGATTCGTGTTAAGAATTAAATCAATTTGGGTTGTTCTGGTGTTTCATTATTCTGTAAATATTAATTTGGGGCCTATGTAATAGTGTTAGATTGTATCGTCACCACCAGGGCTTTTGTACCGTCGTTGTTTGCTGTATATTAATTGAGTTTTCTTCACCCCATACAACTTGCATTACTCTGCGATTACTGCACTTTCAAAATTTTGCCCTGGTCAGGGTGTAGGTGTTCTGGTACGCCATACTTCAGAAACTACTCCTTCAGGATGACTTTAGCAGTAATATCTGCTTTCTGATCTCGTGTGGCAAAGGCTTGACTGAACTTAGTGAATACATCTGTCATCACGAGTACATTCTCGCGACCATCTGTGGCGGTCCACAGCCAGCACCTCAAGTGGGAGAGTAGCTAGGAATGGAGTTTGGGGTGCCTGAATCTTGGGCTGTGGCATTTTTGTCAACAAGCACCTCTGACACCTCTTCACCCACTGCGCGACATCCCCATGTATACCCCCCCCAAAAAATCTCTGTCTCAACAGGCCCAGTGTTCGCTTGATGTCCTGATCATGCACACTTTTAAGGACTTGTTCCTTGAGGCAGGCAGGCAGCAACAGCTTGTGACATTTTCCAATATGAGCATCCTCGATCACACGGTACAAGAGCCCATCTTTGTCTCTGATTCGTGGCCAATGTTTCAGTAAGGAGTGCACTGCTTTAGACAGACCTATTTTTCCCTGGTAGGTAGGTTTTCTCTGTCTGCTCCAAAACTCTTTCAACACCCTAAGTGTTGGGTCCAGTGCTTGGAAGCTCTGGAGTTCTGCTTTAGAATATCCAAGCAGCGTGGGAGTATTATCCTGAACTGCCTTGCTAGTCACTGTCTCACTTGCCTCAGATGCCTGTAGCTGCCTGATCTTATAACACTCAACCCCTGCCGCTACTAAATCCAGGTCTAGAGCTGTGCCTGGCCTGAGTGCGTTACATATAGCTACACATCCATCATACTCTGCATCCTCACTGTCAGGTTCTGGTTCGCCAGCTGCTGGTCGCCAGGAAAGAGCATCAGCTGCAGAATTACATTGGCCAGGGCGATATTTCACATCAAAATCAAATACAGCCAGCTGTGCGAGCCACCACAGCTGAATGGCTCCTAAATTGGCAGTGGCGAGGTGACGCAGTGGGTTATTATCTGTGATGATGGTGAACTTGGACCCCAGGAGATAACTCCTAAACGTCTCTGTCACCGCCCACTTTAGTGCAAGGTGCTCCAGCTTCATGCTGCTGTATTTTTGATCATTTTTGTCAGCCCCTCTGAGCCTCCGACTTGCATAGGCTATGACCCCCCCCCCCCCCGCTCTTGGTACAGAACTGCACCTAAACCCAGGCTGCTAGCATCTGTCTCTAGTATAAAAGGGTTGGTAAAGTCTGCGTAGGCTAGTGTGGGAGCACTAGTCAACTTTTCCTTTAACTTTTCAAAAGCCAGTAGACACTGTGGCGTCCAGGCTGACCTGAACAGCTGATTAACCCAGGCCTGGCTGCTCTCTTTGACGCAGGAAGTTACAACATCATGAAAAGCCCTCAATAAACCTCCTGCAGTAACTGCAAAAGCCCAAAAAGGACCTGAGCTCTTTTACAGTGCTAGGAACTTGCCACATCTTTACTGCACTTATCGTGTCAGGGTCTGTACCTATGCCTTGGGCCGAGACCTGGTGACCAAGGAACCTGACCACGGACTGGAGAAAATGGCACTTCTCCATTTTGACTTTTAGCCCTGTCTCCCTCAACCTCTTCAGGACTGTCTCTAGTCTCACCAGGTGATCCTGGAATGTGGATGAAAACACAAGCAAGTCATCCAAATAAATCAACACAATTTGGAAGGCCAAATCACTCATTGTAGCCTGCATCAGACGTTGAAATGTCGCGGGCGCGTTACATAGCCCGAAGGGCATTTCCAGGTACTCATATAGGCCGAGTGGTGTCATAAACGCTGTTTTGTCCCTATCCTTCTCATGCACCGCAACCTGGTGGTATCCGCTTGCAAGATCAATTGTTGAGAAGAACTGAGCGCCACTCAGATCATCCAAACTTTCATCAATGGGTGGGAGCAGAAATGCATAACGCCTGGTTTTCAAGTTTAGCCTCCTGTAGTCTACGAACAGTCTCAGACTACTGTTGGACTTACGCACCAAAATGACGGTGAAGCATTGGTGAAGCATAGGACCTTGAGCTCTCCTGAATCACTCCTTTTCTCAACAGTTCAGAAATATGCTCCCTGGCCTCCTTGTATTGGTTAGGTGGTACACGCCGGTACGGTTGGGAGACTGGTGTCTCATCCACCACAGGGATTTCATGTTTCACCCAATCAGTGTACCCAGATCCTCATCATTCAGTGTAAACACATCTGCATACTTCATCAGGACTGCTCCTAGCTCTGTCTGCTGTTCTGGTGTACCCCCCAGGTGTAATCGGTCCAGTAAGTCCTGTATGTCACTGTCAGATTCTTGACCATCTTTCCAGTTAATAGTCACTTCCTCATGATTAGTGGAAATACACTGAAACTTCACCTCATAGGGGTCACCCTCAACACACTGACACTAGCTAAGAATACCTAGCCTAATCTTAGGGGGCAGCCAGACATCTTCCTGTGTGAAGTTAATTACTTGGACTGGAAACACATGACTGTTGGACGATACTACAGTAGGAACAACCATCAACCCACCAGGCAGTGGTGTATTACCTGGCTCAGCGTTCTGGCGTCACCATCAGAGTGCCTCTTACGCCCCCTCAAGTAGACTGTGGCAACAGATGAAGCAGGTACATGCACTTTGTGTTTGCCGACTACATGAGCTGTAGACATCTTCTTAACCAGCTCTGCCTGCTGTACTCATTGGAAGGCATTTCTCCAGACACAGTCCAACTTCCCCCCTAGAGTCGTATCAAACTCTGAGTGTGCTAGCTGTCTGCACCGTTTAGCGATGTTCATCCCAATAATGCCAGGTAGAGATGTATCTGGTTTTTTGGTGTCATCATCTTTGATTATTAGGAAACTGCACTCTGGGATGGTAAACCCCATTACCTGTATGTCTTGCTCAACATAACCTAAGTATGGTAGTGGTAGCTTGTTGGCTGCTGTTATCTTAAGCCATTGAGCAGTACAGTGCATATCTTCCTCCTCTTCATGGAGGTGGTATCTGAAGAAACTTTCTGTCAAGGTGCTAACATTACTTCCTGTGTCCAGTAAGCACCTAAGGGAAACACCGCCTATCTCTATGTCTACCTCAGGGCATTCGCCTACCACATGTTCAAGAAAGCGCTCTTTGGTCAGAGTGTCAGTCAGTTGAACCTTCTGACTTGTTCGCATTGCTTGGCTCATAGCAATGGAGGGTTCCCGTTTCCCTGTACCACAGGACGAGGCATAGCAGTAGACTGACTTCCTGGCTTACATGGTGTAGAGCACTGTCTTGCCATATGCCTAACCCCCTCACACCGCAGACAGATTGGCTGACCATCTTTAGTGTACTTGGGCTGGATTTTAGTTCTACCACCCATACTACCACTCTCTGGACTGGCATTTTCTGTAGTGAGCTCACGGACTGCATTTGTTAGCTCACCAATAGATTTACCCTGCTGTGTAATTATCTTAACTACTTCTTGCAGAGTCACTGTCAAGTCTGTCTGTATATCACTGGTCAGGTTTGCCTTTTCCAAAGTCTCATCTGGGCTGCCACCTACTAGATTTCTGTTTCTTGCTACATTAGTGCTGCGGGGGCGGTCTTCAAGAGCCCACATAACTGCCTCCTCTCGTACATCAAACAAGTTAGACTCAGGCTTCTCTGTAATGAGTCTACGGAGTTCGCACCGAAGGGTGGAATCATGCACTCCTTCGATGAACTGGTCTCTAAGTGCTAGCTGTGTATCAGTTACAACATTAGGGGACTGTTGGAGAGCAGAATTAAGCAGCTGAGAGCACATGTGAATAATCCGTCAAGTCTTCCCCATCTAATTGCTTGTGAGCATAGAAAGCATGTAACAGTTGTGGAGTAGTGCACTTCTCTCTAAAGGCTCCCCTCAAGTATGAAAACAGATCATTGGCTTGCTTAGGCTGTCCCCCCATGCACAGTTTGACCTCCTCTAGGACTGAACCCTTTAGCTGTGAGAGGATAAAGTCTACTTGTACCTTCCCACGTAGACCCCTTGCTCTCATCACCCACTCCACCCACTCCTCTACAGTGTTAACATCATTCCCTGGTTCACCATTAAAAGATACAATGTGTTTTTCTCTTGGAATGTAAACAATGGACCTTGTTTGAACATCACCCACATTAGCAATACTGGACATTACTGCATCATGTTTCTTACTCAGTTCTGAAATCTGTGACTGCAGCTGTACCAAGGAGTTACCTCCGTTCCCCTCCAAGGGAGCAGCTGGGTCATTCTCATCATAGCTGGCTCCTGCCCTAGGAGCAGCCGCACCCTTGTCCTCATCTGACATCCTGAAATGTCTCTTATAATGACTTTATTGCAGCAAGATAACACAGTCAGTATTAGTTATGATGCATATCTGCACAATAGTCTCAAAAGTAGCTAAGCCTGGTGATTTCCTCCTCTGGCAGTCCACGGCGATGATGCAGACACTCCTCCTATCCTGGAACAGCAGTCACCTGCCACTTACATCCACTCCAGGAACACCACACAGTAGACATCGCATCCTCCGGTACCGGGACTGGACCACTCTTCGTCACTACTGTTGTCTAGATACTCACCCTATATATGTAGTTTCCCTATTAGCTAAGACCTCAAAATTAAACAGGGGATCCCACTCCAAATTGTGTAGCCTGGTCATTAGGGGTGCGCAAAAAATCGATTAATATAAGAATCACGATTCTATCTCGCCATTTCAGAATCGATTCAGAAATTCCAAGAATCGATTCACATTTTTCAGTCTTGCCACGACGCTGTTTTCCATTTTTTCCTGACATGAATAAGCTTGCTAAATCTCATAGATGGCACAATGACGCCGCCCCAGACCCAAATCCGGGGGTAAGAAGGAAGTGAAGTGTGTGCCATGGAGAGGCCGCAAGCAATGGAGTACCTGACAGAAAAACAAATACAACCTGCTCCATCAGCTATGAAGGCGATCATTTGGACATATTTTGGATTTTCTTATCTCAAAGGGAAGAAGGAGCTTAATGCCATTATCAGGCGCTGCAGCGCACTTCCACAGGTTTGTGCCACTGTGGGCTTATTTATTTGTAACCGCTGTGAAACAGTCAGAAAATAACGAATTATTGATCTGATTCAGCAGCTTCCTCACTAACATTACCAGCGCTCCCTCTCCTCATTCACTCTCTAGCTCGATCGACCACTGCTTCCCTCTCTCTCGTCTTTTTGAAATGAGTCGGGAAGCCGTCAGCAAAGCCTAACTTTACTTTTAACGTTACCAAATGAAGAAAAATGCCCTCCCCTCTTTCTAATAATGTTTTTGCCATATGGCAGGGTTGTACAGCGATACAGGTTGCGTTTCTCCAAAAGTTGATTCTGGTTCACGTTTCTCGCTGCGGCCCCTGCAGCCCTCTTCCCCCACAGCCTAAACGCACAATGCATAGCAGGTCTGCTGCCAGCTGGTTATCTGAGGACGGGAATGAGAAATTCATTTTCTCTAAATGAAAAACGTAGTCTCCTTGAAGCTTATGACAAACTGCTAAAAACGAGCCAACAAGATGCAGCAGCGAAACAAGCGTTTAAAGAGCTGTTCTGTATTTTGAAACAGTCAATAAAATTCAGTAAATAGCGAAGCTGCCCGTTTCATTACTTTATATTCATGTAGTAAATATACAAATATCAATTAGGTGGTAATCTCCATGAGAAATTAAGAAAAAGAAACAAAATTGGTTAGCCTATAATAATCACTCGCTAATAGTGATCAATTTTCTTGTTTGCACTTTGCAGCTAAATGTAGCAAGCAGCTATTGTTTGCTTGATTTTGTGATTGAAGGAGGAATTTAAGTTATTTGAGGTTTTACACTTAGCAGTTTATCTTTTGCAATCATTTTTATTTTTGTATGAAGTGTTCATTTGACCCTTTGTCTCAGGGCTGCTTTGGTTTCCTATTGACTAAGTGGACTAAAGGAACATAAATCTGACTCAGGTTGACATTGAGTAGCAAATGTTTACATTTGATTCAGTGTGATCTTTTTTATTTGAGACCTATAAAAGTGTCTACTGCAGGCAAATGGAAAGAGGAACTCAAAACATCAATCTAGAATCTATGAATGTATTGAATTGAGAACTAATTTTGAATCGCAAATCGTTTTGAATCGCAAACCGATTGTGAATCGAATCATGACCCCAAGAAATCAAATCGAATCGTGAGATTTCCTGACTCGTGCACCCCGTGCATCAGGAAAAACAATAAAGAAGCAGATATTTCTCCTATGAACAACTTTCCTGATGAAAACGTGATGTTGACTTTTAGTTCCTTACCGTCTACTATAGTGCTAACAACAATGGTGCAGTTAGGCCACCTGTAATATCACAGTGCATTAACGCTAATAGAAGTCAGACTCCAGCTCAAGCTTTCCTATAGAAAACTGAATCTAATGAACTCTAGACATGAAGTATCTATAGACAACAGTAGTGGCTCGCTTCCTAAATAAATAAAATAAAATAAAAATACAACACAAATAAATACATTCACACAACCACTCAACTTGTGTCATTACCTTATAGTAAATTACATTGCTCAGGAAAATATATATCCATTAACAAAATACATTTTATAAACACTCTTCCATGAACTCAAAATACATTTTTAGAAGAGAATAATGAACTCACCTGCACTCCAGTGTGCAGCCTGCGCACTGAGACACGCACCTGGGACTCAACACGACACTCTGTCTCCCCTCTAAGTTCAGCAGAAGCATACAAAAAGAGCAATTTAGTGAAATGGTCAGCATACAGCCCTATGACGCTATTAATACAGTCGGTCAGTTTACTCTATCACCACTTACACTTCACTGCTGTTCAGTGTTTGCCCTCAGCGTGGCGGGGGATATCACACACAAACAAAACACATTTTAACAATCTACAAAAATCAGGAAGAATAGAGAATCATCATTCATTGAACGTAGTCGGCTAGCATAATTATACTCTTAACTACTGATGCGGCTGATCATCTTTGTGTTTTATCAATATATAACAGGATATTTTTCCTACACAAAGTGATAAATACACACCTCGCAGTCACTCGTTTCGCGGCACTGCAGCTTCCTGGTGCATAACATCTCATGGGAACTTTGTACTCTTGTGAGATCTACCTCTACGCCAGGCTTAAAGTGACAGTGCCACCCAAACAGAAAGAAACAGCAAATAGCCCCAAAAACACTCACTACCCCTTGTTCACCTGGTTACATATGTAAGTATTAGGGGTGTGCTGACACGATTTTTGGCTCTAGTGTGGTCATTATGTTCACAAATGTGTACATTACCAGAAATGTGTTTGTGCATGCAGACTACAAAGTAAAGAAATATAATAAATGTCATGTATCCCTATTTTACAGGTGTGAGTCCACCATGGGTAGGCTTATGCAACTCAACTTTTGACTACGCCAGGATAACCTAGTAACAGCCAGAGGGAAACTAGCAGCTGGTAAGTAGAGTGTAGAGTCCATCATTTAGACAGTGACACATTTAGGTTGTTTTGGCTCTGGTTTTAAGTGCTGACTTGGTTTCAAGTAGTTTTATTGTGTTCACATCCATACTGGGTGAACAGTGAAGCATTTGCTGCATTTGCTGTATATTTAGGATCGTCCTACTCCTACATGGTCCTAAAATTGGCCTAAAATTGACTACCTAAAAAAGGGGGCTATAGTTGCTTGACTGTAAATAAATAAAACTACTTAAAACCAAGTCAGTAGTTTTGTTTCAGTCAGTTTCATTTCAAATCAAATACCATATTTTCTCTAATAGTGGCCTTTATTGACCTCAACTGCAGAGGATACCAGGCCTTTATTGGAAGCAGGCTTATATTAGAGAGAGGCCTTTATCTCTAATTCTCTCTGTTTGATAAGTATATTTGCACATAACTCAGTATGAAGCCTCCTTATTTTCTGAACTGCTTCCATTTGCTTTGTTAGTTTTTTATTACTGCATTATGCTATTGATAAAATTAAAAGCCCATGGACATAATGCCTTCATTCCCTAACTTTTATTGTGAAACATTACACAACCATCTCAATTTTTGTGAAGTATGACCAGTCAAGTACTGGAGGGTAAATACATCCAGTGTTACATAAAAAAAAAAAAAAATCTGATGTACGTCGCATATAAACATCAATAGCCAGTTTACAGCACAGTCAAATATCAAATTTCTAGTAACAATCAGATTCAGCTGCGAGCAAAATCCGAATTCAAAAAATAAGATATTGCTTAAGTATTAACATCATTGCAGCTCTCACATACCGGAGGGTAAATACGCCCAGGTGTCACAACATAAAAAACAAAATCTGTCGGTCAGATTTTTTGATTTTGCAAATGCCAGATTGTGAGCAGCACCCTCCTCTTTCAGTGTACAGCCCACGCATTGCACAAAGGAACAGAAGCCCACTTTCCGCTAGCTAGCTGCTGTTAATTTAGATGAAGATAAAAATCATGGTGAAACAAAGCAGTCACAAAAAGACATTGTGAGGAGCAAACTTGGAAAGATACATAAATGGTGGGGCAATCTGGGGGTCGTCCCTCACAACAACTATCTGATTCCAATCCCACCTGTTTATTTTACACACAGGTTCTAGTGGTAGCTATTCTCAATAGCACCACGAGCTGATGTAGTTGTAATGTTATACAGGAATGAATAATCATAACTTCAAAAGCAGATGATTTTAACCTACATTATCTCAAACACAGAAGGTGATTTTTGCTCCTCAAGACTCAAAAGGGCCATTTTAGTCAAGGGCTAGACCTTACTGTAAACCAGCCCTTAGAGTAAACTTGTATAAGAAAATGAGAGAATAATCATCATAATGAAAGGATGGCGCAGAGCGGCTGGATGAAAGGAGAGATCATTACACAGAGCGATGCGTCCTCATATTTAAAAATAATTCCAAAGTCTGATTAAAACTGAAATGAAATCAAAGTAGTCTGTAGAAGTCTAAGTAAGTCACTTTCCACCACTGAACATTTGACTGTTCATTCAGACACTTTCGCTTTATAGGGAAAAGCTCCACTCTGTCTGTCCATCTGTCTCTCTCTCTCACTGTGCTGTCAGTCTGCACCGATCAATCGGTGATGAGTTTAACTGAACCAACTAAAAGGATGGTCCAAAAATGTGTGATTTTTTTATTTCTTGTTTTTGTCAGTTGCTGAAAATAGTAAAATGATGTAAGCTGCTTAAATATAATCACCTGATTGCAGGGACTGTGTGATGATGAGTTTATTTTTAAAAAGACAAAAAGTGGGGTAGCAAAACCATAACTTTGCCTTAATGAATAATGGGGATGCATTTGCTCCACTTGCTCCATTGCTCAGGTACCTAAGCCATCATTCTTAACCCAGACACCTACCCCTGCGCAAGTTTCTCCTCAACAAGTGCATAGTAGTAACACCACGTACGTGGCTGCTAATTGAGATCTTTCCCTGTCAGCAGCAGTAACAAGCTGTACTGTTGAAAGACTCTTTTCAACTGTCAGTCGAATAAAAACTGGCATTAGGGCATCAGTGATGACATACAGACTGAACTCTTTGTCCCTGTTCTCTTTTGAAACAGAACTGACTGCAGCGTTGGACTATAATGAAATAATTTCAGTGTTCAACACCAAGCCCCGTTGTCTCCTGATTAAATCATCAAAAGTAGTCTTGAATTTACAATTTACAATTTAAGACTATATTACTCTATTGCCTATTTCAATATTATTGTTCATTGATTAGCATGATAAGCATGAATTGGCCTTAACTATGGTGCTGGAAAGGGCAAACACACTTCAACTTAAGGAAACACATGCAAATAGACAAAACAAAAGAAAATTAAGAAAACATCTTCATCAATTTGACAATACATGCACAGCATTTAGGAAATGCGCTTCAAATACCACAACACAATGGAAGTGTTTCCAGAGGACACTTAAGAGTGATGAACACATCAATAACTCATAAGTGAAAAGCTGTTAAAACACAAACAAGTCCTTTTTCCTACCATAGTAAGGTAGACAATGAGCTACAACCTTAATTTCAACAAGACAAGCCGTCCTCTGAGCTGGACAAATAACATTGGGCCTCATTCACAAACAGTGCATACGCACAAATCTGTGCTTAAACAGTGTGAAAGAAGGTTTTGAGCACAAATCCGGGATACATCAACATGTTCTCACCTGAATGTGTTCTTACTCTGTGAACAAATTTAGAACTGCCTTAGGCCATGCGTACGCACAAATCATAAACGTCCCACGGTTTTAAACATGATGTAGTCAATATTTATTCAATGTAAACAGTATATTAGAACCCCAATTATTTAAAAAATGATTGGGCCTAAATATACAACATTTAAAGGTGTGAAATTGCTAATAATACACAGTTTATTTACTTATTATAAAATGAATAGCTAAGATGTTGTAATCCATGAATCACCATCATCATAAATGTCATAGAATTATTAATATATCAAAATTGTCCTGTTCTCACTTTTAGATGACAGTAGCTTATATATTGGAATTTCCATATTGCAATGTGTCACTGATTAATTCCCCCCCCTCAGATGGTACTGTGATATATGCAGCTGGTTAACCAGCAGCCTGTTCAGTGTCCTCACAGCCTGACAGTTCAGCAGTGGTACAGGAAGGAGCGCTCTGCTTTCAGTACATCACAGCCTGTTGTGGACAGAGACAAAACATGATGCGCACCTGGCGCAGCAGTAGAGATTTATTTAGATCAATTCTAATTCTAATTCTTCACAGATCTACACATTTACCAACTTTTTATTTTGTTACGGGCATACTGTGTGGTGGTGGTACAACAGGTATGCAGGTATGCATTCACAATTGGGCTCCAAACGGTTGTGCCAGTGACATGTTTACCAGCCAAATCTATACATAGAATATCTATATAATATCTATATAGAGAAATGGGGGCATAGTAGTATGCTAATCAGCGATAAGCAGGCACACACCTGTCAATTTACAGTGATTCTTATGCACTAACATACGCACGGTGGTAAGAACAAAATTGGCCAGTGCGCACGTGTCATGAATCCGACGATAATTTTGCATGTACACTTATTTTGTGCACCAAGAAAGAACATTTCTACACACACATTAGTGAATGAGGCCCATTTTTCCCCCCAAATTAAGTGTTGTAGTATAACCAACAGCAGACCATTGATGTGTGAAGTGAATTTGGGGACTGTATAAGAGTGAAGTTATTGAATATTGTTTGAAGTATCTCTTTTCGGTTTTGCACTTTGTAGATGGTCCCTGTGCACTCACCTCAAAACTGGCTGTACATCGAAAACAATGTTATTTGTCCAGCTCGGAGGAAAGCTTGTGGTTGTTGGTGAAATTAAGGTTGTAGCTCATTGTCTACCTTACTACGGTAGGAAAGAGGCCTCATTTGTGTTTTAACAGCTTTTCGCTCATGAGTTATTGACGTGTTCATCACCTCTCATCACCTCTGGAAACACTTCAATTGTGTGGTGGTATTTGCAGTGCATTTCCTAAATGCTGTGCATGTGTTGTCAAATTGATGAAGATGTTTTCTTAATTTTCTTTTGTTTTGTCTATTCGCATGTGTTTTCTTAAGTTGCAGAGTGTTTGCCCTTTTCGGCCACCATACTTAACTGATTAGTTATACCCAGATAGCATACGGAAGTTGGCCACTTCAGGCAATGATGCGGAACTGCTGGCCTTCTTCTGGCCCAGACAAAATGGATTTGAGCCTGAAATGGCCCACATGTAAAATAGCAAATATGGCCCAAATATCCCAAATCAAATGTGGGCCTTTTTTGGTTATGATGCGGTGCTCTCAGGTATGTGTATTCTGGATGTGGGCCGTATACTGTTACTGTTGCCTGTATTCTCTGCTGGCCTCACCTAATTTTATCGTCTTGCTCTCGTCCAATAAGATGATATCCGGTTTACCATCTGTCTGAATCCATGTGAACGCAGCATTACTGCTGAAGCTTTGAGACTCAAAAGTGATTGCTGTCAGGTGCTACAACAAAGTCAGAGAGTGTATTGGTAAGGTTCATAAATGTTGAATGTCCACTAAGCACTGATTTGCAGGTGAAAATATGTTAAAACCAGGATAAAAAAGTTCATTTAGATGCCAAGGTCACATGTGTGCATTGTTTAAATAGTGTTTACATGACTATATTTCAGTAAGAATCAGGTCCTGCTGTAACTACACATTGAAATGTGGCCATTGAAATGTTGTTGATTCAGCAGTTATACAATTACACTAGACATATGGAAAACGCTTTGCTTTTTAACAAGTTTTAGTCCAGTTTTTATCAGGATGTCTAAATATCTTTTAACCTACAGATCACCAAATTAGTGCTTACTGGTTAGGTTAGGATTTTCACTTTCACTGTTAAAAAAAAAGCCCTGGTAGAGCTGGTTGTACATACTGACAAGAATGTTAATGGATGACCTTTGCCAGAAGGATAGTTCAGTAATATGTTATTGATCATTTATAGGAAGTAAATAATTTGAATTACTGATGGTCTAACAAAGATTCCAAAGACACCTCATATTCAGTTAAGTCTCTTAAGTGTACATTACTCCCTGCAGTTCATCTACTAAGCACACCAGCTTTCATTAGTAATTACCTCCTGGCTGAGACAACCTGATAATGCTGTTACTTTTGAATTATTTGAGCTCAATCCACTGCCGAAGTGGACTGATTTTAAAATTCCTGTCAGATGTGTTTTCTTTCTTTTCACTCTTTTTTTTTTAAAGTTTCAGACATGGTCATAGCTTTCCCTCACTGTTTGGTTAACTGGAGACATCTTACATCAGCGTGCCGTCATGTTTTCAAAGCGTGATCAGGAGAATGGTGATGAAACTAGAAAAAAGCAGAAAAAAATTACTTGTGTTCCTGTCAAAAACCTCAAAGATTTACCACATGAGAGAAGTGAGAGACAAGGAGGGCGAGATAAAAAAAAAAAAAGAGGCCAGATTACTGAGCTGAGTGTGTGTGGATGTGTGTCTGTGGGTGGTTGGTAATGTGGGGGAACTAAATATTCTTGTGGTTATTCTCCTGTAGGGAAAAAGCAAGTCTATGAAGTGTGTAAGCTGCTCAGTGTGTCTGTGTGTGTCTGCGAGCGTGTGTGTGTGTGTGTGAGGGGGGGGGGGGGGGGGGGTTGTGATTGACAGGCCGTGACGATGTGCCTCTCATTCCCATCTGCACGCTGAGCTTCCAATCCGACAGCGCTCCGGATCAATCAAAAACTTCCGGGATGGGAATGTTGAGGAAGCAGGAAAACACGACTCGCTTCCCTGGTTTTACACAAACCCAGACAGACAGATAGATCGATCCATGGCCTCATCTCCACTGCTGCTTTAAAATGACACCAGACTACAGCGCTGAATCTCAAACAGTCTCCAAATTAACTGGAACTTCACTATAACTAAAGTTTACTGTAATGATAACAGCTTTGAACTCTCCTTACTACAGATATCTAATGTTTAAACCTATATTACCTGAATTTTTGCCTACTTGGGGGCAGCAGAAACAAGTTGTGATCACAACACTGACATATCCTTGCCTTTTCAAGTTTATATGGCAAATGTAGCTGCCTGCTCCAGCTGAAAACGACACCATAAGAGCCCTGAGAGTGAACCAAGACAGTAAAGTTGCAGCTGGACGGCTAAACAATGAGCTGAAACTCACTATAAAGCTCCGTAAAGCCGAGGGGAGCTGCAGAATTGTTGATAATTCTCTGTAGGTTCATTACATATAATGCATATAATTTATCACCAGTGATGTGGAAGTGAACAGAACAGAAGTGAAAATATGCCACAAGGAGGCAGCAATATATGATGGTATTGTTTCTTTTAACTCATCCTGAGTCCTTTAACCAAGCAAAATACTCCATACATGACTGCTACTTTGAGAGTAATATGTTTATAGATATTCAGGGGTCTGAAAACTGGAAAAATGCACACTTCTTATATGCTATTGCCTTTAGTCATGCTAATTGCCTATTTACAGAGCAACATTTGCATTCATTTGGAGTCTAACTGACTCTTCTTTTAGCTCTGGTTTGGTCTCCACAAGCTCCTAAGAAAAATATCTGGCTCACCAAATACTATAGTCGCTAACATTATCTGCTGTTTGGTGCTGGATAGAGAGTGTTCAGTGGATTCATCAGCAGTGTTTAGTTGAACAGCTGTCTGCTGCTGATGACGGAATCTAAGTTTATGAGAAATAAATGATGAATGATGAATGCAGTTAATATGTTTTACATCCATCCAAATCCCAGGGCAAGCACCACCCAGGCCACTGTCCCACTTTCCAGCTTCAACACTAGATGCCCCAGATCAGTAAACTTTTTGTTAGACTTGCTAACTTAACTGGTCAGTGTAATTTGCCTTCTTCTCTTGTAAAATGTTAGGACATCTTCTTGGTGTTGTAGTTGTCACAAAGGACAAGGAGAAACTTGCTTTTGAGGTAAATATATCTGGACCTGTATGAGCCAAAGATCGGCTTTTCAGGTGAGGAATCAAATAACAGTCAAAAGAATCATAATGTGGCAGGGCTAAAGTCAGTCTATGTGCAATTTATTTTATTTCTGATCATCAAACTGACAGTTAGGTTCAGATGCCACTGTTATGGGAGGAAAGAGAACTAACAGTCCTAAGTAAAGTGTGGTTCTGGGTGTCCTCTGAAGCAATAGTCGGTCATTTACAACAGTACTAAGGAAATTCATAGTTGACACATTTACATTAAATGTGTCGTAGCCTAAACTATGGTTATGAAGCATTTTAAGACCATCAAAGTTATTGTGTTATTTTGTGACTGCTTATGGAGCTGACCTCAGCAAAAACTAATATTTTGCTATTTTAAAGTTATTGCTTAGGCTTGGGAAACAAAACAAAACACACACTGTTCTGTTAAAAAATATTTTTCCTGTTGAATGTCCAAATGTCAAATGAGTTGATGAGTTGAATAAGTTATTTCACATGTTGATAATAATATTTGACATCTTTCTGTATGGACCTATATATTAATTGCTATTACAGCTGGATAAGAAGAGGGCGAATATTCCTAATTAAAGTAAGATGTTATCAGATTTCGTCAAAGTAAATGATACATATCAAACGTGGCAGGGTAGCATTCTATCATAGGAGTAGTGGACTCTGTCTCAGAATACTACTGCACTGCATTTGATGGACACTTATGTGTAATAGAAAGTTGTCGCTACTAGTGAAAAACTCACAGAGAATTACCAATTCTGCAGTTCCTTCAGCTCAAAGTGAGCTTTTTCACTTCTTCCAGCCTTCCTGATAAACCTAATGTACTCTACCTGCCCATCACCAAACAGCAGACAGACAAAGTTACAGACTAGCTGGTGTTGGATCTGGTAGGAGTGCATTTGGTTATTAGTTATCAAGAAATTATTAATATTGATTAATAATACAGGGCACCAACCATTAGAGAGCCTACAGGAGGAAGTCACCCAAGGACCAAATAGCGGAAGTGACCACAGTGTCTTGGCTAGAGCAATAGCAAGATGGCACCGCCTAAAAGTCAGTGTCTCTAAACTCACCCAATTCCGTGTAAAGCCCACATCTGTGATGGTGGATACTGAGGGCAGAGCAGTGCTGTGTCCCATGTTATCTGACCGTTAGATAGGTAAGAAGATGTGTGTGCCTGTGTATGTGTGTGTTAGTGACATGAGAGGGAAGAAAGAGGAGGGAGAGTGACCATGAGGGGGAGAAAGGCAGTTGCTTTGTCCACAGAGAGCGCGCGTATGGACAGCAGTCTGTAACGCATGTTGTCTGATTTCCGATCAAAAAAGCAACTTACTTTCTCACTCACGATGGCACAAACACAGCAGTCCCGAGCGGGACAAACACAAAACAGTCTAGTGTGGTAAGCAAAACTGAAAAGGGCAGCAAACTTCAAATACTCCTCAGAGTAGCAGCACAAAGGGACTCGGTGGTCCGTCAATTCACAGAACAAACAACAGTGCTGAAGCTGAAAATAACACACAATATAACTTGTCTCTGCCCAGACTTAAGCCTCTTAAGTCGCTTCAGAAAGCGAGCAGGGTGTGTGTTTCAGTCCAGCTCGGTTCCTCAGCTCAAATGCTGACAGGGCCGTCCTTGCGCTCAGTTGGCGGGTTTGACAGCAAGCTGATCCTTGGCAGCGTGGTGGAGAAAACAGCAGAGTTGACTTAGTTGAAGAAGAGCGGGGCAGAGAAGTTGTCTGCGTCTTCGTGAAGAAAAATTTTCCTTCCTTCTGCAGGCAGTGAGAGCGCAGCAACGGTCTCTATCGGGTCCAGCGACTGTGTTTGGGCGAACACGAGCTTCCCCCCAGCGTAGTTACGATGGACAGGCAGAGATCTCTGGATGCAGCCAGCACTTAAGGGGCAGTGACCTCCTCTGGTGTTGGAGCGCCTCTGCCAAAGAGAGGCAAGAGTTTCCGGATTTAACACCAAGGTGCGAACGGAGCAGTGCATGTTGGGAGATGGAGTCCGTTTTGGACTCCCTTTGTTTGGGCACAATTCCTTGTTATCTTGCTTTGTGACTGCATGCAGGTCTGCCTTTGTCTCATGCACATGGAATATGAGGCCCAACACTGGTAAACATTGTGGAGCATTTTGCAGCTAAAGAGACATAGAGAGATATTTTTCTTAGGAGTTGGTTCAGACTAAACTAGAGCTAAAAGGAGAATGAATATTGGACTTTAGTTTGTCAGGCGGGCAGAGACACAACTCCAAATGTTATAGTAATGTTATTCTATGCCTGTTGGATGTATAAATAAGCAATTGTTTGCAAAAACATTTGTCAGAGCAATTTAAGTGATAGATATGTCAGTGAAGTGTTTTCACATTGCTCTGCTGCACCCAAGTGGCCAAAATATTAATTATTACAGCTTTAAAGGTAACGGTACAATATGTTATGCACAGAGAAGAGAGGGAATGGGGGTAAATAGGGGCCCACAGCTCATTTATGCCCTGGGGCTCCAAGTGGTTTAATCTGGCCATGGCTTTAATTAATAATTTATAGTTTACTTAAGTGAAATTACCAGTTAAGAATCCACATACAGTATTTATATACTAATGCTTAGACTTTATTATCATTATTTGTTTGTTTTATTGTAAGAAATATATTTTGGTCTATATCATATACACATATATATCAACAAAACAAAAACACACAGTGTTAAAAGGCCATGAAAACTTATTTTCAAGGCCTTATAATCACTTTGTTACTATAAGTGATGCAGCCTTACATGACCAAAGTTAGAACACTTTTGGTTATTTCCCATTAGATATTTCTGCATCTCTTTTCTTCTCTGCACCCTTCTCCCTGGTTTTGAGTTGGAGGGGCTCAGTTAGAAGATAAAGTGTGATACAATGATGCCATCTATTTCTGTGTACCAATCAATTTAGCAGCATATCTGACGACAGTTGATAGGTTGTCTGGTGACTGACATCCACACAGTCCCGATGAAGCAAATTATGTATGTAATATGATATAAATTTTTAAGTTTTTAAGTGTTAAAATTTTAATAAATAATAACTAAAGATGTTTTTACCCTGGATTTTTGCTTATGTATTCATATACAGTATATTTTTTTACAGAGAAATAGGCTTGAAACTTTAACAGCAACCACCATAACACACTCACAAAAACAAAACAACACACACATCATTACACTCAAAACATACAAGCCCAAACTCATAATCTTGATATCTTTCATGATGTACATAAAATATATTGTAAATGAACATAAGTCTGACATAAATCTTCATTTTCAATTAATCTCTATCAAGAATACTTTTCTACCCTCCTGGCCTCATAATTATCATCTAATCCAATATCTGTGACCAATTTTGTCATAATGTTTCAGGATTTTACCACAGCCCCCAGTAGCATGAATGGTTACATTTTTAATTCCACATTTTAAACAGTTCCCTGATATACTTATGTCATACTGATGAAGTTCAGTGGTATAATAGATTTTGCACATTATTTTATATTGGATTAACCAAAGGTTATCATAAATTGTGATATCTTTTGTTGAATTCCAAGATTCCCCCATTTTAAACTATCAGTTCTCCTTTAATCTTAATTTCACTGACCTATCTAGATTCTGTCAACATTTTTTTTTAAAGTTTTGGGTGGAGTAACTGGAACAATGGGAAACAGAATCTTGTGTAGCCATGTATTTTAAACAGATGAATTCTCCACATTTAATTTCAAATCTTTCATGATACACATCTGGCAGCCTTGCTTTAGTGAAGAAACTCTACTACTGTAAATATACAGTCATTTCTTAAATGTAAAGCAGACATCCTTATTTATATTTTTAAGTCAGTCAATCAATGGTCTGTCTCCAAATTGTGTCACCTTTTAACACTACCATTTCAAGTTTTGAAGCTCAGATTTTCAGTTGGTAGATAATTACTTTATTGTCCAAAATCACTGGACATTGCGATGCACACTCATTTTTTGGGTTGGATATTTTTTTAATGCTACTCCCTCATGGCTGCACATGTGAAAAAAAGGAAGTATTTCTTGTTTGCAGTAGTTAGAGCCAGCACAATTTCTTGTTTCAATTTTGAGCTACTGCAACTACAACATCTGAGGGCTTTTGTAACTTTCAGGGCGTGTTTTTCCCACACTGAGGAGGTGATAAGATCAGAATACTCTGACCTGAACATCCATTTCAGTAATGGCACCCATCACTGCAAATCATCCTTGAGTAAAACACTGAGTAACCTTTGCAGGAGTGAAGCATTTGGGACGACCCTGTTGTCAGGGTTCTGGGCTGTCTGCTTGATGCGATATAGAACAAAAGTAAGCTTGGAGCAGATGCTGTTCAGACCTTCTAGGAAAGTATTTTCCAGTTACTTCAGTGCTTGTGTGTGACTGCCAATGTAGCTGACATTATCTGAATTTAGCTGCTTCAGTACACCCCTCTCATGCGGTACTTACTCCCCGTAGCTTAAAACAAACACCAAAAAATGAATTGAAGCTGCTAATTAACCCAGCAGGTCAGATGAAAACGTGTTAGCCGTGGAAGTGAATGCTGGGATACCACCTGCTGCTTAACAGCAAATACAGTCCCAGAATGCAGAGCCCTCCCATAGCATATTAACTTTCATCAGTCTACTACAGAGGAGGTTAATGATGAGGGTTAGGCATACCACACAATGGTCTGAATCTACAAGCTGTTGGTCAGATCACTCAGTTCTGCCAGGCTGATATGGGTGGTAAGTTCTCCATCATTCCTTGAGCCCTTTGTGTCAGGAACAGAAAAATAGAACTTCAGGAAATGGTATTTGGACTAATGGGATTTTATGTACAAAGCAGTCAAGCAATGGATTACCAACTGAGTAAAGCAGGTGACTGACCCTTAGTTTGTCTGTTTGGCAATTACAAACTAGCTGACATGCAGTAAACCTATTATAGTGTAGAAATACTTGTTGGTTTCTGGGACTCTGTGCATAATGTGCATAACCCACATGTTTGTGAGCTGAATAGGGGGCCTGCAGCTCTTTTCTGTCCAGGGCCCCTTAGTAGGTTAATCCAGCCCTGTCATTTGTTGCTTCCCGATATTAATTAAACCATTATGGATCTCTATATCAAGTACCTTCAATGGGAGAGGAATTGGGATTAAAACCTGTAGTTGACTTCAGTTCCCCCCCCCACTTATTATTTTTGTATAATAAACATATCAATTAATCTAAAAGATAATCAGTTGAGAATGAACTTCAACTGCTGTTTCTGAATGCCACAAGCATCATCCTGCCCCATTGTAATTTTTCAATAAGACCACAAGATGGCAGCATTTAACTGCTTTTTTCCCACAAGGATATCATTGCTGCAATTGTAACACACAGCCACTAGTGTTTCATGAAGGTTTTTTGATGTTTTTCTATTTAGATGTGGTCTATGGCTAGTGTGGATGTTAAACCTGTGATAGTACTATTTGGTTCAGACCAACAGGTGGGAGTATTTTGCCACTGTGGAAGAGAGACAAACATTAAGGGTTACTGAATACTGCTTTGTTCTGAAGGTTATCTACAACATCCAAGGCACACAAATAAATTAATAATTTCTGACCTTCAGCTGTTGCACTGTTAATGATAAATATAATGCCACAGTATGGATCTTAGCACAAAGGTTTTCTTTGGCTTTTGACTTATTGCCAACTTATTGGGTCAGACAAGTCTTACATTCTTTCAAGATCAGTCAAACTCTGTTGGCCACACTTTGATATGAGTAAGAGTTGTGACATTAAGTTGCCTGGAAACACTTTAGGCTTCGAGCAGGTCAGACTTTGTTTCCTGGAGATAAAGTCTGTTGCTAAGCACTGTTAGCTACAATACAGCTTGCTAACTGGTACAGTATTTGTGATCTGGAACCATTAACTGATCAAACATCCCCTCAGGAAGTTTTGAGTCACTCCTTGGGGCAATTCAGGCAAGGCAGTCAAAGTGAACACTGATCAATGATAATAATAACAATTTATTGCATCATGACTAAGTTTCGTGACATTATTTTCTTTTTTTCAAAACAACATACTTTCTGGAAGCAAAACACTGTGAACCCTTGGGTTGGTGAATAACAACTTTCAGACATCTTGAAAAACAATGAAGTGTTTTCAACACTAACGATAAGAGCATGAGATTGCTCTTATATATATTTATATTTATGTTTATATTATATTTAAAAAATAATTCTGATTTATTACAACATGTATTTTAGTTTCATAGTTTCGGACATCATTTCTATCTATGTTACGATAAAAATTTTCTCATCAAAGTGACAGCTGAGATCTGGGAACACTCATCACTACAATAATAATAATAACTTTATACATATATATATATATATATATATAGTGCTTTTAAAAACAGAGTTTACAAAGTGCTTTGACAGACAAAAGCAGGATACTCAGAGGGCAATATAACAACAGAAAGCCAAACAGTAAGGTCAAACAAAAACAAGACAAAACTGAGGTAAAGTTAAGATAAAGTTCAAACAAGAAGGAAAAAAAGACACAAAAACACAGCAGGGAGAAGACAGAAGGATGGTGAAAGATAAAGACAGTAAAAGAGATAAAGGACTAAAAAACATTAAAAATTGTAAATATAAATAAATACAAATAAAGAATAAAAGCAATAAAAAGACAACAACACATGAAAGCAAGTCCATAAAAATAGGTTTTAAGAAGTGGTTTAAAAGAAGTTACTGATTGAGCCTTATCTCCTCAGGCCAGTGGTTCCAAAGCCAAGGGGCCTGATGGCAGAAGCATGGTTACCTTTAGATTTAAGCCTCGACTTTGGAACGGCCAGAAGGGCCCCATCTGAGGTTCTAAGGCTGCAAAATGGCTTATATGAGGGTCACATTTCTGTTATGTAGCTTGGGGCCAGACTCAGGTGTGCTTTAAAAGTAAAATCTTAAACCAAACAGGGAGCCAATGGAGAGAAGCCAGGATTGGGGTGATGTCTATTAAAACCAGTAAGACGCCTAGCTGCTGCATTTTGAACTAGCTGGTGGCAAGAGTGACTTTTGGTTTATGCCAGAAAGGAGGGAGTTATGGTGAGCAGTGTGAGCAATCTCGGAACCCATCGGCTATTGTCTGACAATGATCTAGCGTCTGGGGCCAGTGTTTTGAGACTTCCAGTGTAGCCAGTGGAAAGCCACAACTTGAGATGCAAGAATGGAGTTTGAGTTGTGAGACAACATCTACTATCGGATTGTTTCACAAGTAGCCAGTTTACACTCAGTTAACAGTTTAAAACCAAACAAAGATTGATACTTTTTGTAGGTCCAGATGACATTTTGGCCAATGCATTCTGCCTCTTTCACTTCCCACATGGACTGTTTACCTGCATGCAACCAAAGCATGCTCCTGTAGAAATTGTCAGAACGGAAACCAGAACGCTTCTAATCCCACAACCTTGTCCCTTGCCTACAGATTCTGTGTGCATATGCAGATATCTGTTAATAAAGATTACAGTATGAGAACACTGGTTTAATTCTGTCGATGGTTCTTATTTGAAGGAAGCAGGACTGGACAGCTTTTTTGATCTGCGGTTCAAAGCTTAAATCTGAATCAAATAGTACTCCCAGTAGGCTTCACATTAGCAGACAAGGGACCAAAGCCACTCTCAGTGAGACTGATAGGGTTTAGGGGACTGAACAATATGATTTCTAATTTTGAGTCATTGAGATGAAGAAAATTTTGTGCCATTCAACAGTTGACATCACCGAGACAATGTACAACTACAGCTAGGCTTTTTGGGTCACCAGGTCTCAGGGGAAGGTATATTTGTGTGTCATCTTCTTAAGCATTGAAAAGAAACATTGTGACATTGGGTGAGAAAATGAAATTGAACCTAAAATTGAAGTCCAACAAAGCAAGAACCATGAGCAGTCAGACAACCAGTTTAGCCAGATCATGTAAAGCAACCAAACGGGAACTGCACAAGGTTGATTGGTGTTTTTCCAAAATCTGTTTCCCCTCTGATTTGTGTTTCCCCTAACCTTAATTTGTGCCCAAATTTATCCCTAATCTCAACCTGTTGTTTACTGCTATGTTTCCCACTGTCTGCAGTGGTTAGCCGTAAGCTTAGTCAAAGATAGTACAGTGAATCAAGATGACTCAGCCCACTTTGTTGTTAATCAACAGTATTTTCTTTCTTGGGAATTGGTATTAATGTTGAATTGCAAATAAAAATGGCTTAATCGACCACATAGGTTATCTCTAAAATTAACACATCTCAAGACTGTTAATGCAGTAATTTAACATGGCCAAATGAACGCAACCACTAACAGCCTGTTTTGCTTTCCTGTCTAAGGAGCCCCAACCAACTGACTGAATCAGTCACTAAATGGTAGTGTAGCAAACGTTAGCTTTGCTGACAGTAGATACATTAAATTCCTAACAAACCTATGGCAGTAAACTTTTGGGAAAATCTGCTCAACACTACAAAGGGATGTGTAGCATTAACGTTATATCTGGCTAATTTAGTTGCTGTGAAAGGTGGTGGCGTCTTGCTCCAAACACATCACATATTCAACTTTTAAAGTGCAATATGGTTGTGGAAAACAGTAAATTACCTAACAACACACATTGTTTGTTTCCTAACCACTACATTAACTAAATTAGCTAATTTAGCTGGCAAACTGTGGCATTTTTTTATATAAATGAAATAAAGTTGTGCCTGTCAAATATTGACTTAACTTGTCTTTAACTTGTCTTTAAAAGTTGTATCATACTATGTCATTCCAGACATAGATCCAGATCCAGATATGAAAATGGTGCACAGAGCCATTACACTGTCTACAGTCTTGTGTAATCTCACTAGATAAACTCACCATTTAGGTCTGTCTGGTCTGGATGGAACAGAGAAATAAAAATGGGCTTGATAATGTTACATATCATATTTTTTGTGAGATATCTATATTATGTCTAAAAATATAGAACATAAATGTATATATAATTATAGTCAATTATAATATGTTATTATCATATATACACACACACACACACACATATATACACACACACATTATTGTATATATATACACACACACATTATTATTATTATTATTATTATTATTAAATTCATTTATGTAGCACTTTTTAAAACAGTTCTGTTACAAAGTGTTTCACATATAGGATAAAATACACACACATACATACATACATACATCCCAGATTGCAAAATTGCTTTGGCCCATATCCGGCCCACACCCGACACTTCTGTCGGCTCCTGTTTGCCAGATCCGGGCCTCAAGCAAACCATAGCATTACTGCATGTCGACCAAATACGAACCAAGTAAACAATATCTGGCCCAAATCTGGACCACAGTTCATTTTTATTCTGGCCCTGATCCGGCCTACATTCCATATCCTCATTTGGCCCAAATACTGCGTGGAATGATAGCAACCAAGAACGAACCAAATAAACAAGAACTGGCCCACATTCCTAATGTTCATATGGCCCACATACTGCATGGAATGGTGGCATTTTGGCAATGCACTCCTGTTTGCCAGCAACAGGCCTAGCAACATTGTTTTTACAGTTACCACAGTCAACATGGTTTGCTAATTCCAGGACCTGTGGATAAAGCATTTGTGTGTCACTGGAAAGACAGCTGCCTTAAGCTGTGCAGTCCCCAACAAGGTGCTATCAGTTAATCAGTTCAATTGGGTACATGTGGGGTTCAACCCTAATCGCACCAAACAAGGCAGGGGAAACTAGTTCATAGACTAGAGGTGGGGACTGTGGCTGGGCTGTGTAGAAAAATAATCTTCTCGGAGCATTTCCAGAGAATCTTACCTTCCCAGTTGTAAACATTATTGGTGTGTATGCACCTACACTGAGCTTCACCTCTGAAATTTTATGATTAATTTAGAACCACAGTAAATCATATCTCATATCATATCACATCCAGATTAGCCAGTTCTGATTGTGCCGTATCAAAACTGGCCCAGATATGTTTTAAAATGACCAGGCCACATTGGCTGCATCATATGTTGGCCACCTCAGGCTCACTTCCAGATTAGCCAGTACGAATTGTGCTGCATCTTACCTATAGTGGACCAATACTGTCCAACCATATTTGGGCCATATTCACCATTTCAAATATGGACCATTCTAGGCTCACACCCTGTTTAGCCAGTGCTTACTGTGTCATATATTTGCCAGAACTGGCCCAGATATGTTTAAGATAAACGGGCCACATTTGCTGCATCATATATGGGCCACTTCAGGCTCACATTCAGATAAGCCAGTATCAATTGTGCCACATCTTTACCTAAAGTGGCCCAATAATGTTCAGCAATATATGGGCCATATTTACTATGACAACCAGTGCTGACTGTGCCATACAATTGCCAAAAGTGTGCCAAATTTGTTGTATAGGTTCACATCAAATCAAGCCAGTGTTCACTGTGCCGTATCTTTGTCAGAACTGGCCTTGGTATGTTTTAAGATAACCTGGCCACATTTGCTGTACCATATGTGGGCCGCTTTTGGTTTATACCCATATTAACTATTGTCGACTGTGCCAGATCTTTGCCAAAGGTGGCCACCATTTGTTTTGTGATATTTGGGCCATATTCACTATGTATCACATGGGTGACTTTAGGGTCACATCCAGTTTACACATTGCCGAGAGCACCGCATCTTTGCCCAAAATGGCCCACATTTGTTTTGGGATATTTGGGCCATATTGTTATTTTACATGTAGGCCACTTCAGGCTCACATCCATTTTGTCCAGGCCAGAGGAAGGCCAGCAGCGCCGCATCATTGCCTGAAGTGGCCCACTTCCGTATGCTATCTGGGATACATCTGATGGAATGGGGAAGGCTGTTCCAAAGTTTAGGAGCAACAACTGTAAAAGCACGGTCACCTCTGGATTTAAAATAGGAACAGAGAACAGATAAAAGGCCTTGATCAGATGATCAGAGTAGCTGACAGCTAGAATAGGGGCTCAACAACTCTGCTATATATGCAGGGCCTTGTACGTAATTAGTAAAAATTTAAAGTCAATTCTATGTCTTACTGGAAACCAATGAAGAGAGGCAAGAATTGGGGTGATGTGGGAATGATGACTAGTTTTTGTTAGCAGCCTTGCAGCTGCATTTTGCACTAAGTGAAGACAAGCTAGAGAGGACTGAGTAATACAAGTGAAGAGGGACTGTACAGTATAGTAGTCTAAGCGAGAAAAGATTAAGGCATGTACTAGAAGTTCCATATTTTTGGCTGATAGTATAGGCTTGATTTTTGCAGTATTTCTCAACTGAAAGAAACAAGACTGAATCAGCTTAGTAATATGAGGGTCAAAGTTCAAATGTTGGTCAAAAAGGATACCAAGACTCTTAGAGGTGGTCTTGATGTTGCTAGCAAGGGGGCCAATATAGTGACTGACCTCTTTAGTAAAACAATCATGGCTGATCAAAAGGGCCTCAGTTTTGTCAGAATTGAGATTGAGGAAATTTTGAGATCCAATTAGTAATAGAAGCCAGGCACTCATGAAGGGTGGTAAGGTTACTGAGGTTATTAGGTTTAACCGAGAGGTAAAGCTGCATGTCATCAGCTAAGCAATGGAAAGAGATACCACTTGAGATTTTAAGCGGATGGCCCAGAGGTAGCACATATAATGAAAACAGAATAGGTACAAGGACCCCACATAAGTGAGTAGCAGAAGAGATGTAATTGTTTATGTGTACATTGTCAGACAAGTATGAGGAAAACCATTTGAGTGCAGTACCAGAGATACCAACCCAGTTCAGTAGTCTATCAATAAATAAATAATAATAATAGCTAATAGCTATTGTTAATTGTTGTTGTTGTTTTCTATTTTAACATAAATTTAGATTTTTTTATGATAAAAATATAATAAAATAATAATAATGGTCATGATAATAATTTAAAAGACAACCATTATGTTGATTTAATGTACATCTTGTGAAAGCTTCAATGTTGATTTCTAAGTATTTTGTTAACCCTTTTACAACCATTTAGCATTAAATGTTTCAGCGTTTTTTTCAATGTTGATGGAACAACTGACATTATTTCAACTACATTTCAACACTGAAGGTTGGTCATATGGCAGCTGGGAGTTAATTTTTTGTATGAAGACGTATTGAGCTGTAAAATGTGCCACATGCAAAAATTTAGGAGTTGGGTCCCATTCCCTTCTCTGGTTCTTTTCAGGTCAGGTACACATTTTTCTACCTTTAAATTTAGACAATAATAATACATAAATAAACATTTCAGTTCATACATCATACATTTGTCCATCATCTTGTTCTGCATGTGTGCTGATACATACGGTATTTTCCTAACTTTGCTGAAAGGTATAATGCTCCACTAAGCACACAGCAAAGTGAATCAAGATGTAAAATATTTGATACGACAACCTCCCTGAACCTGGACATCCCCCCGGACTCCAGCAGACCCCACTGAAAACATTCTCCCAATGATGTGAGAGGTGATCTGCCATAAATAAAGATTCATGTTCATTAAATATTTTATGTCCCATGTGACTGACTGTTTCATTCCCATTTCATTTAGAAGTCAGAATGAACAACCTTATATAGAATAATGTGTGTTTTTCAGGGATTTAATATTAGCTAGACCAAATGTCTGCCAGTGCTGGCGGTTGCTGTGTTTTCATAACCAGAGGAGAGGAGTAGTAACTCTGCCTCTCTGTTTCTGTCTCTAACATACGCGCACACACACACACACACACACACACACATACACACACACACACACACACACACACACACACATCACTGCAGCCAGCTAGTGCTTCAAAGATGTTACATAAAAAACTTATTTTGGCTGATAGACATCCCATCTGACAGGCATGTTCAGGGTTAGTGAGAGGTCAAATGGTGGAGAGGTTTCGGAGGTACATACTGTAACAAGATATATATAGATATATATATATATATATTAATATATTGACCTTTTACTCAAACTCATATTGACCAAACACAATCATTCAGCCCTCTTTAACTTTGACCACAATGGCTGTTGTTGCAGCTAGAACATGAAATTGTTTGTTCTGAGATTTACACAAAAATTTAATGTATACTTATAGAAATGTGTGTGACTCCAATGTTGTAAAATGTCCTAAAATCGGCAAAAACACAAAAAACAAAAAGAGAGCAAACATAGTTTTTATTTTAACACCTGAAACACCTTCACCTGAAATGGTTATAATGAGGTATTGATTGTCTCCTGTTTGGTTTTTCTTTTTGTTTCTTGTTTGTTTGTTTGTCTGTAAAAGCCGGCTACTACAGCTAATCTATACAGCTATCTACATGGGCAGCATAACTGCTTGGACAAATACTTGCCACTGCAATCCAAAGCATGTGCTCTTCCAACGTTTTCTTCTGACTCAAGTGCCTGATTGTAGTTATTTTGAGTGCACAGCTGTACTGTAGCTGGTAGACAGTGACAGCAGACTAAAGCTGCTGCTGACTTGCTGCCTTCACTACGTAACCAGCAAAGACAAGTTGCGTCTCCTACTTCTCCAAAGTGTTGAAGCATTCTTTCATACTACAAGTGACTTGTCACAAAGTCATAATCAAAATATCATTGCAAAAGTAAAGGCAAGCTGATGGCATGGCGTATAGTTCTAAGCATACTATGAGGTACAGGAGAATTCCAACAGATTTTTCTCACTGCAAACAGACATTTGAATGTTATTTTAGAGTTTTTGATGTTTCCAGATCCCTTCCATGTTTATGAAAATACTCTGCTTTGAATAGTAATTTGTGTCTGACATTTTCCACAAAAAAATTCACTTACCTTGTCAGAAATTCTTAAAATTACATCTCCCTCATTAACGATCCAGAATCTATGAATATGTAATTATTTGTTTATTTCAAAGGTTTAACCACTGGCCAAAAGAGTAGTTAAATTACAATCTCGTACTTCACTGTAAAGTCCATTATCAATGTTCAAAATTCAGTGGCATCTAGCAGAACAGACTTGGCAGAAATGGAATATAATATTCATAAGTATAAGTTTTCATTAGCATATAATCATTTGAAGAACCATAATAATCGTTGTGTTTTCGTTACCTTAGAATGAGCCCTTTATATTTATATAAGAAGGAGGTTCTCTTCCACAGAGCCCACCATGTTTCCACAGTAGCCCAGAACAAACCAAACTCTGGCTATAGAGAGGGCCTTTTGCGTTTTTTTTACTTTCACTGTCACTGTATGTTCTCCTCATGTAAAAAATAATAAAATAAAAATAATAATGTAATACAATAATGTAGCCACCCTGACGTCACCCATTACTTTCTCTTCTTTTTGACTGTCGCCATCTTGGATTTTTGGAGCCAGAAGTGACCATATTTGGACAAGAGGGTGGAGTTGATGCTAACGCAAGCTGCTAGCTTGGTTAGCACGGTGCATTTACAGTCTATGGTTAACTGTGCTAATACTAATGATAATGCTAATTTTTGCTAGCGAAAACAGGCTTAAAACCATTAAAACAAAATGTACTTACCAGAAAAAACTGAAAATCCAACTCCCTAGAGGGTCTTTTAATACATCCAAATACTGAACAAGACTTTTTTAGGTGACCAAAATGTTACAATTAACTTTCATGAACTGAAAACACACTGAAATAGCGACGGCTACAGCTACGCCTATATGGGGTTAGTTATATAAAAATTCACCCCGTGTACAATTGTCATGACCGGGAAAATTGGCTATAGAGACCGAAACTGTTTTTTGTACCAGGCTGCAAACATGTTTGCCTTGCTGTAAAGTTGGCCATTTTAATATGAGGGTCTATGGGGATTCACTTGCTTTTGGAGGCTGCCTCAAATGGCCATTCAAGGAACTGCAGTTTTTGGCGCTTCCATGTTGGCCTCATTTTTTAGCCCTGGAGGTTGCTGCTTGGTTCTCCTACAGGCTTGGAAGGGGAGGGGGAGGGGTATTCAGTTGGTTGCAATCTGCAACCTCGGATGCCACTAAATCCTATACACTGGTCCTTTAAGGCTTCAAGTTTCCACATCACACTTGTATAAGTTTATAAAACTAGTTGAAAGTCACAAATCATGCTCATAGGAACATGCCTTAAACTCAGATTTCAGGTAAACAAAGAGAAACTTTCCCCCTTCACCAGATGAATGTGAAAACAGTCTTCAGATTTTGCTGCAACCTCTGTGAGCCAATCATCTCATTGCTGTCAAACTTTTAAAACTGTTCCTTTCTGTGCTGCTGTCAGCTGTCATTTCAGTGTCGGATCAGCACAACCCTCCTCCACCCCTTTCACCTCCAGTGTTAATCAGATCCTGTACAATTCATGGCATGACTACCCCCTTAAAATGATGACATCAAGATGGGGTCTAATCACCAAAGACTCTTCACATATTTCTTCAACCATCCCTATTTTGAAAACTTCCTCTCTTTTAATTGAATCTCTCCTGATTTAAGGTGAATCTTGAGGTTCACTGGAGAGTTTCCTGTTTTTTGTGCTTTCCATCCTCATCAAAATAAAAGTCTGATGTAAATGTCTTTCTTTTGCAAAACAGGGGGAACATTTGAGATGCACAACAATAGCAGGTTTAACCTGGGAAAAAATGTTATCAGAGGAGTCACAGAAAACTCATAAACAGCTCATAAAAACAGGAAACAAGCAGGGATGTGGTGAAAAAGGGTTTCTATGACAGCAAACAGTATATTGAGTTTTCTAACTTGTGATTCTGACTCAGCATATGGCAGTTTGTCTCAGCACTGTACATTGTAAGCAGCTCGTGTATTTGTCTGTATGTCATGTAGCCTGCCTCAATTGGACAGCTTATTGCGCCTTTTAGACTATTTCATGGATGTAGAGATTAGAACGAAGGAACTGCACAGCAATCACACACTCAGACACACACACGCACACACACAGCGTCCAAACAGGTGTTTCCAATCTATGCTGCTTTCATTCACAATTATTCACAGCTAGTAGACGGTTCAAATATTATTGACCCACAGGAGACACACACTCATATGAGTCAAATAAAAACCTGATGTGTAGTGTCATGTGTGTTGGTGTACACACTGGTTCAGTGTGATGTTTTAAATTTGACCACTTTTATGAAAAACAAACAAAAAAACCCAAAAAACTCAGCATTTAGACCATCATGGGACACTAAAACGTGTAATGGGCTATTTCAAGTGTATGTGCAGCTTGTTAAGGCAGACTGAGGCAGATTTGATTACAGGTCTAATAGTCAGCTGAGCCTAATTCTCAGCTCAGACATTTGATATTAAATTAGAATAAAAATGATAACCTTAATTTGTTTTCCTCTTAAAATGAGATGAGGCTGCAGAGTATTAAAATCATGAACAGCAGGATATGGCTGAGGTGAAGCTGCTTCCAATTACCTGGATTGGCTTCATGATTATAATATAATGGTTTAAATAATAAATTACAATAGGCTGTTATGAAAGGACGAAACGTGTATACCTTGAGTTAATTGTTAAATTAGTGATTTTTCTTGTCTGAGGAAATGTAAACTGTGATGATACTATAGCTATTGCGCATAGTTTTCCATTTTAAATTCAAAAGAGAATATTTGGATATGTTTTTTTAAAACCGTGTCTGAGTCTCAAGCTCTCCTGGCACTGATTGAGATTTGGCACTGCTGGGAGACATACTGTCAACATACTGTGTTGTGCCAGAGACTAGAAAATGTCCTACTGTATAGCCTATGAACATTGTGAACCCACATAGTGAGCTTTCAACTAGGGGGGTCATGCATTCAGGGGGCACTGAGGCACAATCTCATTGTCATGACATTGTCATGAGCATTTGTCATCATACAAATTTACTTATAAGATAAATTAGATCTACAGAGGAGTCCTTAATTTGTTATACAATATAAAACATCTAAGATTGAGAGACAAACCATAAAAGCTCCTGCATATCAATCTATTTTGTCTTAGTTAAGCTTTTTTGTGTCAATTTAATGGAAAGCTATAGAGTAGCACATTTTCAACAAGATTTATGATTAGATTTAGGGCTTAGATACAGTTGCTTTGATGATGGTATGTTCTATATACTCCAAAACAAGCAATAAATTAATTTTTTGTTTGAATGTACAAGAGTACAGTAAAGTGAACAACAGAAACACACCTGACCACTTCCTCTAACATGCCTACCTCGAGTGGCAGAATCTACTGTATCTTCTGTCTCTGAATGACTTCTTGTTTTCAATGTTTCCTGCAGCTAATAGAATGATACATAATGAAAACACAGTAAGCCCCTAACAAAAATCAAGGCTTAGCTTCACTCAAAGTGATGACCTCTGTTGATTGTAATCACTGAGCCATTTTGAGATCTCACTTGAGATCCTGTGGCTCCACCAGCCTCCCCTGCTATCTCTGCATGTTCCTACTAACACTGAACCAAGTTGTAATCATCTGCGTTGGCTGCTATATTTATCATTAAACCACCCCCTACCAGTAACTATATAGAACTATATTTGAATGATACTTTAATTATTAACTCTTTATTTACTATCACTATTGCATTTAGAATAAATATTGAACAAAGACATGTTAACGAAAAGGCTTAAAACTCAGGACTTAACTGAGCACTGTTGACTATTTAACACTAAGAAAGCTCACATTCACAACATATACAGTAGCTACTGTTTTTACTCACACTATAACTCTTGACTCTTCGTAAAAGATCTCATGTCCGCCTCATTTTGTAGGACTCATTTCAGTGCTGTAAATGGTTTTGACAAAAACAATTATTTAGCTACTAATAACAATTAGCAATAAGCTAATACTAATGTTAATTACTTATGTGTTATAGTTAAAACCACTGACACCAAAGTCACTTTAAATAAGAAAATTCTGAAGCTATAAATGATTTACAAATTAATTCCAAAAAATTCAAACTGTTTTCATGGTGTGAGCTGAGATTGGTTAAAGTGGGTCTCTGTCAGCGCCCCCAAACTGCAATGGTCATTACATGCCACAACATTTGGTCTGATGGTGGCACTAGAGGAGAGGTCAAGGGGTCACCAAAATCATTACATATGATATTTTGGGAACCATAAATTTCTGGGCAATCTGAGCAATATCTGCTCTGGTCCAAAGTGTTAAGACAGACCAACCAGTTAATGCTGTCATTCCTGCTGCTAGCAGGACAAAAACAGAATAATTCACTCTAAGTGGCTGCCTGTTCTGATTTCAATGCCAATGTCTGACTCACTGAAGTTATTAAAAGCCTCTGTTTTTATCTGTCAGTACACAATTGTAACCACAATTGTAAGCTCAATATCTGAATGTTTAAGTGTAACGTGAAGCCTTTTTTAAGAAATTAGATTTGTATTGCTACTCTAACCTTACCTGACCAAAGTATTTTAAGTGTCATCTCAAATTAAATTTGGATTAAATATAAATCTGTCTGCAGTTTGTTATTCTAAGGACAGACGTGAGGGATTGGTTTCACTATTTCCTTAACATCATAAAGCCAATCAAGTCATGATTGTTCCATTCCAAACATCACATCAAACATCAGTCATGAAACACAATCAATGCACATGAATAAAGGTATTATTGCAGGTCAGGGAACAGACTGTTATTTCCACCATCCTCCTGTTTGATTCTACTGACAGGCCTGATATGAGTGACAGGTCTTCTGTAAATGTTAGTGAAAACACTTGCACAGAAGTGAAAGAACATCTGGCAGAGGTTCAACTTAATTTGGACAAAAAATAAAATTACACCAACTGCTGTGAGTTCACATTTTTAATAGTGGCCATTCCCTTCAAGCACATTACACACACACACACACACACACACACACACACACACACACACACACACACACATACACACAGCTTCTAATTCTATTGTACTATCTAAGCAGCTGACACACCCAATGCCCCCATTTCCCTCCTATATGGCCGCGCTCTTTCACCCTCTCTCTCCATCTCTCTATCTCTCTTGCAGACACACACTTGCACACACACAGAGGTCATAAGTCAAAAAGGGTTTGAATGGCAGGAAGGGAGTGGGATTGTTAATACTGGACTTCACTGTAATATATGGTGTGAACTGCTTTCTGTGCCACTGAGCTTTATCTTCACATCTCTCTCTCTCTTTCCCTGTCTCACTCACTCACACACACACAATCACACATAGTGTGTGCCAACATCTTCTTATCTTCTCATCAGCAGACCTGGGTAGCTCCATTAGCTTCCTTCCCTATTATGGAGGGATTTGAGGTGTGTTTATGTGTGTGTGTGTGTGTGTGCGTGCATGTGTGTTGTGGGTGTGTGTGTGCGTGTGTTGTGGGTGTTTATTGGAGTCTCTTCAACTGTCCCACCTTTACTTCCTGGAAACTGAAACAAAAGCAAACAAAAAAAATTAAAGGAACCTCATGTATCAAAAAGAGAAAATAAAACAGGCCACTTATTTAGTTATTTATAAACTTTTTTTTTTCTTTTTTCATTTTTTGCTGGCCTATCCTGACACATTCATAGACTTTTTGCTGCAAATTAAATCAAAACATAAGGTGATGTAGTTAAATAGTGAAGAAGAACAACATGGACATAAAAACCTACTGTAAATTTATGATTTCATGTATCATTGTTTTACAACACTGAATCACTGAACACCAAAATTCTATGATATTAGCAAACATAGTATTTTAAAGACGCATACAGGCCATGAATGTATTACAGACAGTTAAGTTACTGTTTACAGTGAGCAGAGCAGTTTCCAGTGTTTCAGGTTTTCTTCCACATTTCAGCACACAGATTGGTCCACAGTGAAAACTGCAAAGAGCACAAAAGCCTAAATTTCCATGGCTTTAATTAGCAGGACTCTTCACAATCACAAACCAAACCAACCAACTTTCATGTATTTTGCTTCTTTTACTTCTGTAGTATTTCACATCTATAACATAATCTACTGAAATGTCTGTCAGAATAGGCTACAGCTATTAATGTGACTAAGGCAGGTCTGAAATGAGATTAATGTCTGAATTTTACATTAATGTTGTTCAAGTGTCACTGAATGTAATCCAGGATGTTGCAAAACATCAGTAGTTTACTTATGTTCTGTTTTTCCACAGCTGCTGTGCATCAGATTCTTTCCTTGGACTTTATTAAATACTTATAGCATCACACAGCAGCTGAAAAGAAGTGCGTCTTTAAATTGAGAGAGTGATGTGAGTATTTACACAAGTGGCACAGCAGCGATATCTTCATCAACACCGGATCGGCCCCACGCCCACCAACTGAGGATTTCGCCTTTGCTGAAAACAATCCTGTGTAAAACAATACAGGGGTTGGTGTAGGCGTGTTGTTTAAAGTGCCAGTGAGACAATGAAATACGATCCAGCAAATCTGGTTGTTGTAACAGATGATTGCATTTAAAGGTAGATCAGAAAAACACTGTACAGTGGTTTGTAATACTCACAACTCTGGAAAGTTATCATGCAGAAGCCCTGTTTACCAGTGCACACATGTGGAATGCATGTGTGTCCGTGGATTCCAAAAATTATGAATGGAACCGAGTGCATGTCTGTGGTCCACGTGCAAGTCCACAGCTGTCCGCAGAGGACATGGAAAGTATGAAAAGGTCTTAACACACACACACACACACACATACACCTTTTGGTCCCCACACTTCTGAAATGAATGAGTGCCCCTGCTCTTCTGTAGCTATCAGCTCAGCTTGTATAGTCAGTGGTTCGTAACAGTGAAGCACGCCAGGAACAACTACGTTAATGCAAGCAAAGTTATTATAAAAAGACACATTCAAACAGAATTTAAAAGGGTTTCAACAAAATAAAACAGAATAAGACAGATCAAACTAAAAGTGAAAGTTGTGCTTATATATAACCCTGTGCTAACAGTGCAGCACTCCCCCTGAAAGTTTAGATATGTTTTGGGTGCAGTGAGAAGCAGAATCTGATCTGAAACACAAGACAAGACTGAAAGTCTAAAGCCATGCTAGCGGCACCTATGCTGTTCTTAGATACAGCTGTGCTTCGAGCTAAATGGTAATGTCAGCATTTTAATTAGCACACAAAGATGATGTTAATATGTGGCTTAGCAGGTATAATGTTTACCATGTTCACTTTTTTAGTTTGGCATATTAGCATGCTTACTTTTGCTAATTTGCACTAAATACAAAGTACAGCTGAGGCTAATGGGAATCTCTTTCAATCAGAGACTTGTATGTTCCGGCATTCACCAGGAAGTAGCACTACTAAGTGAGTAGGCTACCTCAACACCAAATCTGTGCTTGAGTTTTCATTATTCATTTCACAAAATCTTGTAAGAAATCTATGGTGAAAATAATTAACAATAATTTAGGGACCAGAAGAAGATTCTGTTTTGATTTGAATGAAGATATGAAACAGTCACCAGTTGTGTTACAAGCTTAAGGAAAAGCATCAGAACAAGAAGTTTCATTTGAACTGAGTCTCTATATTATCCTTGTTTATATGAGTACTGACCTGATAATTTTTTATGCCCACAAAAGATTAAGCAAGCTTTATGAAATCAGTGTCTCTGTCAGAATGCGTTTCCCTTTTAAATACATTTAAAGACATCTTTTTTTTTATGAATTATTCACTAGGCAGTCCTGACTCTCCATCATGAAATTCCAGGTTACCTTTTATAAATCCTGTGTAGAGCAGCCTGTAAACCATTCATGAGCACATAAACATCACTCCACTGTACCGACATAAAAGAAAAAAAAATAATTTGCTTGAGTTGACATTGACACATCTCAAAGGGATTGGGGGTCATTAAAAATGCTGCTTGGTGGTTCTGTTTGTCTCAGTGGCCTGTTGTTGAAATAGTTTGTGGCTTCAATTAAGCAATGATCAAAATCCCTGTCCCTTCATCTCAAATTCATTCTTGTGGCTGCTGTTTATCAGTATAAAGGGTGCGGTCATAATTACAGTGGCATGCTACCAAGCATGAATATAATAACAGGTCAATTTGGGGTAGATACAGTATGTTTCTGTAATACATACTTTAATTTAGGTAAACTGACCCTTACATTTACCAATTTGACTTCTGTGCCCAGAACATTTTTGTATTAGCCAGGCTCGCCAGGCGCACCTGTGGCACATGGATATGGGGTGGTATCAGAAAGAATACATTTGCTACTTTCATCTCCTATTCAGACTCGTGGGCATTAATGCTATAACCAGAAAGAACCTGTAAGTAGAAAGTGGAAAGACAAGCAAAACATGAATGAAGTGGTTTGTGTGATTTCAGACAGGTTTATGTAGATGTGTCTTCACCAAATAAAGTGACAAAGTATCACTGAACCTAAGTGTGCAAAGTTTTTGAGCTGCTCTAAGCAGGTGGGCAGCAATCTTGGTACCAATATTGCAGTGCACTACTGGATTGGTATCGCCACACCCTCTACAGTGCCTCTCCTCCCGCTGTGGCGCACAGTGAGTCACCAAGATACCAGTCAAGGAAAAGGCCAATTCGGTGGTGCCACACTGCACTTCCTCCCTTTGTCACCACAAAAATTACACCCCAGATCTCAGCCACATCTAAACAGGAATAATTTCCAGGTTTTACTCATAGTACAGCACTGAGCACTTTAACTAGAGGACTTGGGTGTTAAGTACTGTGCTTGAAGGAACCCTGAGACTAGATCCACTAACCTTCCAGTTAAAGGTGGAAGTTTCTCACCTTCTATTTGCCACAGCTGCTTGTTGCAGTGTCCATGGGTACAGCTACAGACTAAATGTGTGGATTTGACAATGGACCACACACACTTAATATAACACTGCACTATAACAAGCATCTGAAATCCCCCCTTTGAACAAATGTTGTGATGTTCTGACATTTGACGCTCCCCTGTAATCTAATTTAAATCTAATTGACATTTCCTTCAGCAAAAATAACTTTAGAAATAACTCTATTCTCACATGCTGGTGAGAATAGTGATTGTGTTTCACTTTCACACAAACAACACAGACAAAGACAAAGATACACACACACACACACACATACACACAAACACATATTCCATATCCAACATGGGCACAGCACACAGTTTGATGTTGACAGTCAAACGTAGAAGAGAAAAGAAAGGTGAGGTTACCTCTTTCCTGTCTCCTCTTGTTCCACAGTCTGTCTCTGGTCTTTTGCCTGATTCATGCTCTGCACACACACCATCCACCATGCCATTCATTCAGGCTCTGCACGTGTGTGTTAGCATTCTTGCTTCGAGTGCAGCAGTGCAGAGGTTAGCAGGTTGTGTGTGTGTGTGTGTGCAGGACATGCTGTTCCAGGGGTTAATATATTTTATAATCTAGTCCAGATGTAGAGCATTAGTTGTTCAACCACCATCACCTCTCCTGTCAACCCAGTTAATATGTGTATGTGTGTGTGTGTGTGTGTGTGAGAGAGAGACAGAGAGAGAGAGAGAGAGAGAAAGAGTGCCGGCAACAGTTTGAGGTTTCTTTACAACCTGTATAATCCACATTTATAGTATAACATAATGAAACAATAATAAATTAACTGCATGATGATGATATATGTACTGTCTGTGGTGTCACATCATCATTGCATAAGTCTCACTGCATAATTTTCCCAAGGGAACAAAGCAACATTACGTATATACATATAACACATCCTGAGAGTACTGTGAGGATGTTGTCTGATTGGCCATATGCTAGTGATACTGTTCCAATTCATGGGCTACATCTAGCCGAGTACGGTTCCTAACGACAGGGAGTGTTTTTGCTCTACCCATTTTATTGAAGGTATATTGGGAGCTGATTTGTGTGAGTTACAGCAGCATGTATTTTGCATCAACCAGTCCTTTGAGGAAATCAAGATTTCGCAATCTAAAATACTGCAATTTTTCTGCATGAAATGGCCAAATTTCAATTCAATTCAATTCAATTTTATTTATATAGCGCCAAATCACAACAAAAGTCATCTCAGGGCACTTTTCACATAGAGCAGGTCTAGACCATACTCTTTAATTTACAGGGACCCAACAATGCCCCCCATGAGCAAGCATTTGGCAACAGCGGCAAGGAAAAACTCCCCTTTAACAGGAAGAAACCTCAAGGAGAACCAGACTCTAGGTGGGCGGCCATCTGCCTTGACTGGTTGGGTTGAAAGAGAAAGAAAGAGGGAGGGGGAGAGGGGGGGAGAGAGACACAGAGAAGCATTATAATAACAATACTAACAATAACAACAATAATAATAATAGAGATATGACTAGTAATAATCATACCAGTAACCGCTGAAGACCACCCCAGGGCAAGACACCAATAGGACCGCACCACCATCCCTTCACCATCCCCGTGGCGAAGGCCCACAGTTTGGATCCCAGAGTTTCCTGCCAGATGAGAAAGCACAAAAAACTCTGGCGAAGAAGGCAAGTTAGTAACATGCATTAATGGTACATGAATGCATACAGATGGAGAGGATGAGGAGGAGAGAGGAGTTCAGTGCATCATTGGAAGTCCCACGGCAGTCTAGGCCTATAACAGCATAATTAAGGGCTGATCCAAGGTGAGCCTGGCCAGCCCTAACTATAAGCTTTATCAAAAAGGAAAGTTTTAAGCCTACTCTTAAACGTAGAGAGGGTGTCTGCCCCCCAGACCAAATCTGGAAGATGGTTCCACAGGAGAGGAGCCTGATAGCTGAAGGCTCTGCCTCCCATTCTACTTTTGGAGACAGTAGGAACCACAAGTAAGCCTGCATTCTGGGAGCACAGTATTCTAGTGGGGTAATTCGGTACTATGAACTTTTTAAGATATGACGGTGCCTGACCATTTAGGGCTTTATAGGTGAGGAGAAGGATTTTGAATTCTATTCTGGATTTTAGAGGAAGCCAATGCAGCAAAGCTAAAATGGGAGAAGTAGTAGTTTTTTAGTTTTTGTCAGTTCACTTGCAGCTGCATTCTGGACCAGCTGGAGAGTCTCTAGAGACTTGTTAGAGCAGCCTGATAATAATGAATTGCAATAATCCAACCTAGAAATAACAAATGTATGGACTATTTTTTCTGCATCTTTTTGAGACAGGATGTGCCTGATTTTTGCAATATTATGTGAAGTGAAAAAAGGCAGTCCTTAAAAATTGTTTTATATAAGAGTTAAAGGACATATCCTGATCAAAGATAACTCCCAGATTCCTTATATTGGTGCTGGAGGCCAGGGCGATGCCATCTAGAGTAGCTATATCATTAGATAATGTGTTTAAATTTGTGTTCACCCACTCTGGCCCCAGGAATACATTTGACTATGTCCACTGGTGTTGCTAACTTCATGTTTCTCACTATGGATCTGCCAATAATCGGAGTTGGTTTCTCAGCAGGTGTATCACTGAGTGGGGAGAACCTGTTCTCAAACAACAGACTGCTTGGGCCATGGACTGAATAGGACCAATTGTCACATTTTGTGTCGTGGTAACTTGTCATTTTTGTTAACACTATTATTTAATGATGTATTATCATTGATGATGTATTATTATGATTAAGATTGATGATTATTATTATAGTACTATTATTATTGTTAATGATGTATTTTATTGAATGTGTTCAATTTTACTTTTATGTATGTAATTTTTCCCCATGAAAAAACCTAATAAAGCCTGTGTAAAGCAACAATAAATGTGTTTTTTGAGTTTTTCACACCACAGAGAAATGTGTAATTAACCACCCAGCCAAATTTGAATGATTAAAAAAGTCACCAAGTATATAAAGTTACATTTCAAAATCATGGGAAAAAAAGCAGTATTCTCTGCTGGGGGCATGTCCACTGAAGGCACTGAAGGCACTGAAAGCATGGTCCAACTGTACAGCCTCTGAGTTCACAATGCTCATATCAAACTCCCGTATAAAAATATTGACAATTGAAATAGGCTTTGTTTGTAGGTAATATTTTAAAAATTAAAACAATAAGTAATTGTGGACATACACTTATAGTAAGTGATGGACAGCAAAAAGACATTTTTATTCCCCTTTTATATTTATACACCATCCCTTTAAGGTTCATTCTCCAAGATTGTGGTGGAGTGCAGATTTAAGCCCACAGCCAATCAGTTGCAGGGAAAGGCTCAGGCCAGGAAGCAAGAAGAAGCGAGAAGACAGCAGCGTGTTGATGCCATGGATGTATAATAAGAGCTGGATAGGGCGCCGCAGCGAAAAATCCCCTGCGGCCCAAAAAAGGATTTTCTCGAATTGTGTTGGGGGGCCTTGACCAGATCCTTGGTCTTCCCGCCATCTCGAGATAGCAGCATTATTCCCCTTATTCTGTTACATAATGTTAGGAGCCACTATTTGATTCGGCACATACACTCGTACAGCAGATGAAAGTTATGTGCAAGTGTAACCACCAGCTGAGCTGGGCTCTGGTATTGCGGTTGTCTCAACTGCAAATTAAGTGCACTGCATCCTCCTGTTCTCAGAAGCTTAACTTTGGACTCCCCAAGTTCAACTTGGAACTAAACACACACATAGAACAAACAAGCACACGTCTTCCTTTATCTCTACAACTCCCTGAAACACAAGAGCAGTTAGGTTACTACTGCATCACACCCAGTTGACAGGGCCGGACAGTCAGTGAGTTTATCAGATTCAACTTCTGCTTCTTCATCCTACTCAGTATGGGCAAATGTGAAGACTGAGAACATCTTAGTTCAATTTAAAAGATGATGGATGTTTTCATATTTGCATGACGTTAACCTTCATTTGTATTCTGCCGTCTGTGTAGCCGCAGGGAGGACGACTCATTGTTGGAGAATGTCCAGGAAGGAAATGAGGAGGAAACAATAATACGGTTAGTTTTTTTATAACATGTCTTTAGAAGAGACTCACAAGTCTTGAACCAATCAAACAAAATGCTCTGAATGTGGGTACTCTGCAGTCATTCTTTAACAAATATTTATTAGTTGGAAACCATTGATTTCCAGATAGAAAAAGCAATTTAATATGAAAAAACAAGAAAAAAAAGCAATGTCACCACAAGGTCCAATGGGTAGCTGTTCTGGAGCTCTCTATCATATTAAATGATCTTCAGCAGAATTTGGAGTTTGCTAATGCGTCATGGCTTTGTAGATGTGATCATTGAGTGTTTTCAAGACCACTCATCCATGTTGGCTCAAAAGCTGAGGATCAAAGTTCATTATTGGCCTTGGAAACAGCTTTTATTTTACTTCCATTTAGTAGCTGTTCAGGGGCTTTGAAAATCTTATTGCATGGGACATTACAGGTGTGTTTATATGGTGTGTATGCGTGTGTGTACTGTAGACCTATAATATTCTTAAAATGTTCTTATTGTGATTTAAAGATGGACTCTAGGGAGATCAGCCTTGTGCTAAAAGAAATCCAAATAAACACATAAACAAATAAACAGGTGGAAAATCTTTGCCTTGTTACCTGGTAAACAATGAACCTGATAGGTTTATATGCAAGTCATTAAAATGTATTGTAAAAAATTATCTGTATGAATGAAAAGTTCTCCTTTCAAAATGGTCGATCCTTTTATGTATGTTTAAACTGCAGCATGCACAGCAGTGATTGATGATGACTGGTGCAACTTGTGATGATCAAATTTACCATAGCCTTCATGCATTGTTCAGTTACTGTTAGATAAAGTGATTTATTACACAAACTCTGGTGAGATGAAGAATTTAATCAAATCTCACATATCAAACACAAACACAGCTCTTACGAGGTCTTATAAACCTAAATCCTCATTCTAAATCTGCTCCTTCATATTTTCCTCCCTAACCTTTCAGGTATGAAAACTTTTGTGTGGGTTTGACTGTCAGTTTCACAAAATGAGGAAGTAGAAATCAATCAAAGGTGATTTCAGTGTTTTTAAAAGTACATAGTTTTACCAATAGCTTCTACCTTAAGGCCAAGATTTTTCCTTTTAACTTTTTAAACCACTGAATGCTCATTACTGGTGCTGAAACGCACCAGAACAGACTCGATAAGGAGTAAGTTAACAATATACAACATCCAGTATACTTTATTTTACAACATATACTTTACATGATACAAAAATATTGATCACAGTGTATTTTCATGGAAAAAGGTCGAAATTGCATAAACAGAGGTTGAAAAATAACATTTAATAAATTATATAATCAATATCTGACATAAGAATACTGAGACATAATTAATACAAAACCCCCCAAATATTTTAAAACAAATTATTTAGACAATATTTTAAAACAAGTGTCGAGTGTTGACTCTTTCTTTCAGTCCTTTCCATCCTTGGGCTCCGATCAGTCGCTCTCATATTAAAACGTCCTCATAGCCGGGTCAGTGCATTTCCCACCTTCAAACCACCAGAGTTTCCCATATCTGCACTCCAATCACTAAGGTTTCCCCACATTCATCAGGGTCCGCACACTTAGCTGCCATCACAGCTGATGGGGATACTCACGACCAGCAGGTCTATAGGGGATGGCTGATGAATTCTATGTGTTAAGTTTGTTATTTGCTCTTTAGCATCTTGTTAGCGCCTTATTAGCTGGCGGTTAGTCCAGCCGTCTCCAATGGGACGGTACACAGCGACACACTTCTTCACTGAAGGAGAAACCTGGTTCACACCTTCTCCTCCTGACCTCGCAGGGAGGCCTGAGACAACTGCAATGAAGAAGAAAAAACAGGATTTTGCTTTGAGACTAATAACATAACAGCAAAAAGTAGGTCAGGTTAGGTAGGTAAAATATCTAAAATGTATTGGTTTGGTAGGATTGAGCCCCTTTCACAAATATAACATTGTCTTACTTTCTGTGCAGAAAAATACTGAATACATTAACTTTATTGTCACCCATGTGTGTATGTAGGTGAATCTGGATTTTTCATTAATACGTTGGCTTGTGTCTGCAACCATCAGTCAACATAAAAAACACCACGACCTCTCCATGTATAGAATACCCTTTAACAGGGTGAAGATAGAAGGAGGTGATTGCACTGTATGTCACACAAGTTTACAGTGTAGAATGGAGCAAGCAACAGTTTGATTATTGCCAAAAATGGGACAAAAAATATAAAGTATGTCCTGAGGGTGGTGCTGGAGGAATCAAAAAGATCAAAAGGATTTATCCCACTGGAAGCATGAATGTATCCAGTACATTGTTACCTATTAAAATAAGATTGCTAGATCGCAATGCAAAGTTGATATATTGACCTAGCACTAAAGAAAGCTCATGGGATGTCCAAAATGGGAAGGTTTATCCTCTGGCGAGCATGAATATGCTCAGTAAATTTAGCTGCATTTTGCCCATTTGATTTTGATATTTCTTCTGTACATGTTAACAATTTGGCTTAGTGAGGAAAAGTAGGCCGAGTTTTAACTTCTGACTCAAGCTCTTTTTTTATTCTTCACACAACTATTTTTGCCACTTTTCATGTGTAAAGCAAAGTGCAACACCATGAATCCCTTTCTGGACAGACTGTCTGAAAGTGTGGACCATTATTCCCATTTTAGCACAGTTCTTTTCAAACATATCCTGGCCTTTATTTTAGACAGTTCAAAATTAGTGGGCATGGTAAGGAGGGAGAAATGTAGAAAAAATGCTAATGAATCCCAAGATTTTACTTAAAAGCCCAATCTGTATAATTTTGACCACATGAATTTGAGGTATATTTTCCATGTTATTTCCAGAGTCACCTCTTCATGTGTTTCTAAAACATGTGTCATTTATTTGTTGTTAGGTAGTCTGTCCAGGGTGTACCCTGCCTCTTACCCAATGTGTGCTGGTTTCCAAACTTCATAACTTCAAAAAAAGCATTTCTTGCCTTTAATATTATTCTACATTACACCAAATGCTGCTGGTGAGTGAGGCCCATTATCCTTTGATAATGGATAATGGGTCTGTTTGATTTTACCTTTATTGTAGAAACATGGAAAGCACCCAAACTGAAACCTGTTTCCAAATGTTGTTTGGAAATGTTCTGATCAGATTCCACACTGGTGTGGATGAAAAATAAGTGCTCACATATTATCCTGCATTCGAATAATTTTGGTCACTTTTAGTCCATGATTGTCTGATATGGTATACTGTTTCCTAGGAGCTTGCAGGTTTTAAATACAACCAAACTTCTGCAAATGATTGAGGACCACTACTGCCTCACAAAGACAAACACTAACTACTTTCTTGTGTGTTCTGAAGGTCAAAGGTTACAACTAAGGTTTAGATTTCAAAGCAGTAAAAGCTACAGCCTTCAAAACTACTATGTGATTAACAACCCAAGCCTGAGCCACCAGAGCTTTCACCAGAACAGGACATCAACCCTCAAGAAATGTTTCACAGTTTCACTTCCAATGCAGGTATTGCTCTTTGGCATTAAGGGACAGCGTGGTCTAAATCCTATCTTGAGACCCAAAAACATTTGTAAGAGCTTGTAAAAGCTCATATCTGGTTAACCCCAGATCAGAGTCAAGGTCAGATTGTTCAACTTTCAAATGACTACACGAGGAATGGAGCTCAGGAAGTCGAAAGACCACATGAAGTGTTGGAGGGATGGAGTCAATGTTTTACGTAGTGCTTACGCACTTCATGAACAAGGCAAAGGTTCTGGGACTGGCGTGTAATCGCCACTGCGTCTCTGGCTGCATGGGGTGTCACATGGCGGATGACGGAATATTTAGTCATGGTTACTTAAAGACACCCATGCACCCATGGTGAAATACACAGGAGAGTGCAACTGAATGCCCACGCACACACACACACTGTCAGATTCACATAGACACAAGTAGCAAATCCCAGACACTAGATTCCTACCACTACTCATAAATCACTCTCTTACGGGGTCACAAAGGGTCAAGACTGGATGGGATGGATGTGTGTGTATGCGTGTGTGTTTCCTCCTGAGAGAGGAAATGGTTAAGTGACAGCTAGGAGAAGTCATTAGCACACTGCAGTCTTGTATTACAGAGTGGGTTCACAGCAATATCCAGCTACCACTGCCGGATGCACAAACACTGTGTGTGTGTGTGTGTGTGTTGGAGCAGAGGTTGATGACTCTAGGATGTTGCAACCGCTGAACCACTGAAATACAACAAGAATTTTGGCGTCCAAATACTTCCACATAATCGCAGTGGTAAAGAAATTGTTTATACTAATTAGGTATTTAATTTACTTAGTGGTATATTAATGGGCTAATAACTTGGCTTTACACTCTTGGCTTTACATTACACATGGCAATATGATATTACATACTGTATGCACCAACATAGAGTAAGAAAGCATCATCATGTTGGAAAACTGATTTTGTGTAGATGCAGAAATCCTCTGATTGGCCATGATCAACACATCTTGTAGTGAAAATCTGCTATAATATTCCTATAAAGGCTAATCAACAATTATCAACAATTGCAAACCACAGGCAGCACTAGATTCTATGCATCCCTACTCCTTACCTGCATGTAGCTTGGTGGAACCTCCGTCCTTTTAGGAAACACTTGTTAGGCGACTCGTTACATTCACAGGAACACTTTGTTTTATTGAGGGGCTGGTGCCGTGGGCAGGTCTTGCTACACGTGCACTGACAGGTCTCCTTGTTGAAGACGTGGGTCAGTGGGCAGGAGGGAGTGGGCGAGACATTGCACACACACTGGCAAGTGTTACGGTCCAGGTGCCGGTTAGGGCCACAGTCGTGAGTTTGATCCCCGCGCCGACAAATACACTGACAGGTTTCCACGTCCAGTTCCTTATCTGGGCCACACACGTCTGTTGGGAATATGTCTGTAGAGATGGAAGGAGAGGGAGACAGGTGGAGTTTGTTATTTGAAGAAGTCTTTACAGGAGTAAATTAACTAGAGACAGTGTGTACTCATGTACAGTGTTACTATTTTACATTTTCTTGTGTCTATGGTCTCTGAAACTGGGGTCAGAGTTCCCCAGCATAATAAGTCAACTCTATCATATTCAAATTGACTATAAATGATCTCAATAAAATGACATAAGACGAACTGTAATTAGGAATTCCCCATCACCACTATTACACCACTATGTATAATTTAAACAGTTACACATCTCAGTGCTACATCAACAAATTAAATTTCACAATAGCCAAAACTCAAGCATTACATCAGTTAAAGGCTTGTGACATGTATTAGAAAATCAAAAATATAACAAAAGAATGTTATAATATTTTTAATGGCTTTTACTGCCACTCATCCAATGAAATAGTAGATTAATGCCATATGATGATATGTACTGTACCACTTTATTAACTAATAAATTTCGGTTCTTTGCCTCCGCCAACCTGCAAAGTTGCAGTTTACATCCATGTTTGTACAGACTCATATAATATTTGTAACGAAGACTTTGAAGGAATTTAATAAAAGGTACCTAGTATATTTTCCTTGTTTACTTTCACATGCTTAGCCAATAAAGTTGTAGCCATGACAGTAGACAATGATTCAGATATGGATGTTGCCGCAAAGAAGCTACAAATTCTAAAACGTGGATGATTCACATACATCTTCAACCCAGCAGCACAGAAGATCTATACAATCACCACAGTTTCAAGGTGGCATCAAGATTAGTGTCACCGATTCAGTGTCCAGCTAAATGTGAAATATGGTCACAATCTCCTTTTCTGTTTCTGAGTTATGGCGTTGAATAATGGCCAGAATAGTGTTTTTGCAGAACATTATGATGTCAGTGAAGTTGACCTTTGACCTTTTGGATATAAATGTCATCACCTCATCATTTCATCCTGTTAGACATGTATGAGAAATTTAATTAGTGTATGAATTTTTGAGTTATGGCCAAAACGTGTCACAGTGACTATGACCTTTGACCTTTGACCACCAAATTCTAATCCGTTCATCCTTGAGTCCAAGTGGACGCTTATGCCAGATGTGATGAAAGTCCCTCCAGGTGTTCCTAAGATATCGTGTTCACAAGAATGGGATGGATGTGAGGTCACAGTGACCTTAAACTTTGACCACCAAAATCTAATCAGTTCATCCATGAGTCCAAGTGGACGTTTGTGCCAAATTTGAAGATATTCCGTCAAGGCGTTCCTGAGATATGGCGAATGGGGCCACAAGAATGGGTCGGACAACCCGAAAACATAATGCCTCCAGCCACGGCTGTTGCCAGCATGGAGGCAAAAAGATAATGGATGGATGGATAATGACCTAGGCTGACCCAGAGATGCAAGTGAATTTGACACCTCCAATGAAACAAAGGTGTGTGCCACTTAATTGTACATGATTGTACTGTATAGGTATACATATATAGTGTCAAATATACATATACTGGTCAGACTGGTATCAGTGCTTAAATTTGCAATATATACAGTATATGTGTAGTAAGTATTATCGCACTGATGTTTCATATGAAGATAAGGTTGTTAAGTGACATGCAAAGGTTACAGATGTGGTTATTTGCTGCTGTAAGAAAAAAAAGAACACTACTGCAAAACACTGTTGTAAGTTTTGGTCATTAAGTAAAAATGTTACTCAACTACATATAAAAACTGTGCATGATAGTTGTTTGATGACGCTGATTAAGTATGACACTAAAAACATTCCTGAAATGGTCAAGCGATGATCTCTCCTCAGGGATTACACAGATGGTTCTCTTTCATTACTGGCAAATTATCTTTTAGCTTAAAAACACAGAAAGAGACAGAGAGAGAGAGCAACAAAATTCTGGCAAATTGATGATTGTTCCATACACACATAAAGTATGTGTGTTTATGTGTCTACAGATGAACAAACACAGATAACAACTGTTACAAAGAAACAGTTTACTGCTGACAAAATGCAGGCTGTGTCTACTCCAGCAAAGTGCATACACACAAACACACTAAACAACCTAAATCAATGTAATGAATGTCAATGGAACTTTGTATTCCCCTGAGGACAACTGTTTTCATGCTGTGAACAAAACAACAAAAAAGACTTGATAAATTCTGTCAAATTAATATAACATTTGTGGCCATGGATTACTTATTAGTAATGCATACACTCAAATGACTTAATTTCTTCTAATAATTTCTGCCCTGAATGGCATCTGCAATAACAAAATAGTTGCCTGATGATGCAATCGGTCATCCCCTAAAAGACAAAAACGCAAAGACATAAAGTCTCACTGCATTACATTTATTATATTACACACGGCAAATATGTTTAACATGCTTAACCTCTACTTGCTTCTCCCAAAGTGGCCTGATTATGCACAATTTGGATTAATAATTGAACTTTTAATTTAAGAGAACAAAATTACATACTTTGAGGGCACCAGTTATTAATTTCATACATTCACACAAATTATGTAATTTGACAACACAAAGCCTTAATTTACGGTTGCATATTTTAGGGAACATATTATCTAATTCAAGGGCACAAGTCATTTATTTGAGGAAACAAATTACACAATTGAGAGCACGACATTATTTTAAGGGAACAAATTACATAATCTCAGGGCACAAATTATTAAATTGATGGAAAAAAATCATTCATTTGGGGGAAACAAATTACATAGTTGAGGTCACAGATTATTAATTTAAGGGTACAAAGTGTGGAATTTGGAGAGACACTGAATTTGAGAGAACATATTCCATAATTAAAGGACAAATTATTAATGTCAGGGATCAAATTATGTAAATTGATTACATAAATTATTTTTAAATTCTTAAATTTAAGGAAACAAATTATAAAATTCATTGACACAAATCATTTATTTGAAGGAACAAATGGAGGGCACAAATTATTAATTTAAGGACACATATTATGAGGGTGCAAATTATTAATTTGAGGGAACAACTTATGTAATTTGAGGGTTTGTGTTCATTACAGCTCACAACATAAAATGGTTTGATGTGTAACGCACAGACCTTCCAAGAACCATTTGGTGTGTTGTGACAAATTTCACGAGAAGTTAAACCATTACAATCATAATCAAATTTAAAGCTATGAAAATAGAACACATATATTATCATTTTTTGAAATGTGGGTATGATGATACTGATAAATTTGAATGGTACTGGACATACCATGGTTTGTACAATCATGTTCCAATGAGAGATAAAAAAAAAGGTTTTAGTTATGCAGGATCACACAGTGCTGATGCATTGTGGGTTAGCTGGAAATCTGGTTTTTGATTTGATGTGACAGTCACTGGCAGGGGTTAGTTCTCTACAAACTCACACATACATAAACACACATACAAACCGGCTGGCAATGTTATCTCTGTGGAAACTAAGCAAAAATTGGTGGTTACTCCAGCTCAAATTACACCATCGCAGGATTTCACATGAAAGCCATGTTGTGAAAAATTGTCATTATTATTATAAGCTCCCTTGCTTTGTTTCTGCTGGGAAACAGTTTTATGTTGCTATTTTATGTTCTTGCTTGAAATGCTTTCACCAAAGTTGACTTCTAAAGGTAAAGAAAAAAATAATGAAATGTAGATGCATTTTTTTACATGACAGTTTTGCACAGTTATACTAAAAATACCTCTGTTAGTTCTGTAAGGTTATACCTAAATTGCACATGGGACACTCATCTTAAGTTCCAGTTATTAATTTTTAAACCAAAATATATCAAAGAAACAAAGGAAAATGACCATGTGATACTTTCTCTGGACGGAGCTCTCAGTTGCTGCTGTTTAGGGGATACTTTATGGTTTCCAGTACAGGGCCAGAGAATATTTTTAATGATGCCAAGTTCTTTCTGTCCTCCATTCCCTTGAGATTTTTATCATTGCTATTTTCCGTCTTTGCTTTTCACCAAAGTTTTTGAGTTTCACCGTGTGCAAAACACAATTTCACAACACAAGAACAAAATAAATTTAAATAGAATGACATGGAAACTGTCTACACTGAGGTCTAGGGATTATCCTGAGTGACCAATACGTTGTTTTTGGAAAGACACATTATTGTTGAGTTTTTCACAGTCAGTTTCTTGACTGTGCCTTGATTCACTACAATCCTTTGTTTCTCTTGTTGATTTTCACTAGAACACTGGTTAAGGTGACATAAGATCATTTTCTGGTATATAGTTCCAGTCAAAAATTTGGACATGCTTTCTCTTTCAAATGAATGGGAAGGTGTGTACAAACATCTGACTGGTACTGTATAAGCATCTAAAATAACACTTTATGTTATTCTTTTTCAATACTGTCTTTTTCAATACTACCACTGGGATGCTGGAAAGTTGGACATTTTCTAGTTCATATAGTGGCTTTAAATTATTTATTTCTTGACACACAGGGTATATGTTTGGTTTATGACAATGTAATTTTCTTTTCTTATTTGATTTCTTGGTTTGTACAAAAGCTATAAAATATCACATATTTTTGTAGCCTCTCTGAAGAGCAAGCTGTTGGCTAACCCTAACCCTAATTTGGTATTAAAACAATGAAAATGCCTCCAGCAGTGGCAAGTATTTCCAGTTTTAACCTACAATATAAACACAATAACACATGTATTTCAGTTGAATGCCATATAGTATTTCTAGTATAGTATACTTTTCTCCTCTCATGTGTCTTTTCTCAACATTCCTCCACTATGACCTCATGTTCATTGCTGCTGTCTGAACATTTAAACAAAACATACATCTCAATACAACATCCAGCAATCCATTTCCATGGGAATGTCCAACCTGAGGGGGCTCTCAACTGATTTTATATGTCAAAGTTGATTTACTAGTTATGATGAGTACTACTCAGGCTGTGGAAACAGTTGTATAATGTCTTCTGTGGCACTGGAGGGAATTTTGTCAAGTCTGAGAAAATAACTTAATAACTTAATAATAAATAATAATTTTTTAATACTAATTTGTTACCTAACAAAAGCAGGTACTGAGTTGTACTGTGGGAAGTGTAGTGATCTGGTGTTTCCAGCCTCTGCTGCATTGCAGGTCTTCCACTTTAAGGTGCAATAAAAATATCACTCTGTTAACAAAAATGTATATGCTCTGAAATTATTTTTAATAAATATATTTTAATAAAGCTGCTAGGTCCTTCAAGTGTCCATTCTGGAAACCACATTGAAACTAAATTTCACCTCAAATTCTCAGATAAAAGTCAGCATTCACAAAGTGGCCAAATCTCATATTACAGATGTAGCATAAAAAAATTTCAGTCAGCCAGTTAAATAAAATGTAGAATATGTACAACATTAGTGTTTGGCGTCTAGGCTCTGACCTTGTCGCTCCCCACACACTAACTTTCCCACTAGGGCAAGACAGACTCAGAGCCTACAGGTGGATGCTGGGGTGGAGGTGGGGCTTTTGAAACGCTATATGAATGGCAGCAGCAGCAAATGGCAGCAAGAAAGCATGTGAGCAGTGTGGCAGCAGGTATGTGTGTAAATGTGAGCAGAGCACTGACTGCTTAAATATGCTGCCATTATTATAAGGGTGCATTGGATATACAGTATGTTACAGTGAGGGGAGCATGGCGTGTCAGTGGAGCGGCAGCTCAAGCTGGACTGCCTGAACTAGCTCACACTTCATTTCAGTCAGCCAACTCACATGGAGTAGATCATTATTTAAATGTAGAATATGTACAGAATTAATGTTTGGCGTTTAGGTTCTGACCTCATCGCTCCCCACAAAGAAAATTTGATCTCACACATCAGGGAGTGGGTTGCAATGATATTAACTTTCCCCCCAAAATGGCATTACATTCAGAGTCCAGAACTAGCCATTATGAGGAATCTGCTATGTGTGGGCCTAGGCACCAGCCGCCATATGGCCATTCCCCTGCTTTGCACCTCAGACTATGAAGGGAACATACTATCTAGTGAAACTGCTGTGTGTGGGCCTCGGCACCAGCCACCATGTGGCCTGCTAAGCACCTCAGACCATGAGGGGAATATATTAACCATGTCCCCTGCTAAGCTCCTCAGACCATGAGCCATCAGGGGAATATACTAACCATATCCCCCGCTAAGCTCCACAGACCATGAGGGGAATATACTAACCATATCCCCCACTAAGCTCCTCAGACCATGAGGGGAATATACTAACCATATTCCCTGCTAAGCTCCTCAGACCATGATTGGAATATGCTATCTAGTGAAACTGCTATGTGTGGGCCAAAGCAGCAGTCACTGTGTGGTCATTCCCCTGATAAGCGATTGTTTCAATAAAGAAGACTCAGCTGGAGTTGAAACTACAAGAGTATGCAGTCTAATGGCAACAACAAACGCACAACAAAATGGAGAGAAGAAGAATCTTCCCTCGCAAATGATCTTTGGCCGAACACAAAGTGGCTCACACACTTCACCCAGACAACAGACTAGTTTCACTTGGCGACAGCATCTCACTCACGGAATTAACATTAAATAGCAACAGTTGTAATGTGATGTAATCTGCCACAGGCGATATTTCCGCATTTTACTGACAAAGATGTGGTCAGTGCCAACTAAACAAGTTTGATGCTTGAATGTTGCCATTGATCTTGGCTGATAATAAAGAGGGAGGAAAATTAAAGGTTTGATGACATAGATGATGTATATAAATGGCATAGATGATATAGATGGTGCTGCCGATGGCTGCCTCAGTATGTTGGTGCACATTGTTTTGTCTTGTTTTGTTTGTAAATTCAGTGTTTTACTACGGTACCCAGAGCTCTTTCACCAAACAAGAGCTCGTGAAAATCAAGGAAACAACTTCCGCAGATTTATTTCCCAACTTTCTCATCCTATCTGTCGAATTACTGGACATTTTGGTCAAAGTTGCGCTCACTTTTGTTCACACAGTGAGATGCCGGAGGAGAAGAAGATGAGCCGGTGCGCTCATGTGTCTCCACAGACATGGACTACGCACTCCATTACCAGGAATATTTCTTTCCAATGTGCGATCACTGTGCAACAAACTAAATAAACTTCAGCTACTGGTGGGGAAGAACAGAGACTTTTCTTTATCATTTTGTGCTTCATGGAAACTCGGCTGTGTGGATCAACACCGGACTCTGCGCTGCAGCTAGCAGGCTTCCAGCTGTTCAGAGTGGATTGCGACAGAGCTCTCCAGCAAAACAAAGGGTGGAAGTATCTGTTTTTATACTATTTTACACTGTTTTTATACAGTGGCTGGTGTAAATATGTGACAGTTATTCTGCAGAACTGTTCTCCTGTTCTGGAAACCTTTATCATCAATTGTAAACCCTTCTAGCCCCTGTAGGTTTGCTTTATTCATTCCGGTAGGTGTTTACAGGTCGACGTCAGCTGATTAAATGTCAACCTGAGAGGGGAACACTTTAGATCACTGTTATACTACAATAAACAATGCATATCACACCGTTCCCTGCGCTGCATTGGGACACTCTGACCATGTCATAGTCCTATTCAACAAGTATCTTCGCCCCCTGAGATGCAAGGGGCCCTATTTTAAAGATCTAAAGCACACAGTCTGAAGCGCATGGCACAAGTGCATTTAGGGTGTGTCCAAATCCACTTTTGCTATTTTAACGGCGGAAGAAATGGTTGATGCGCCATGCGCATGGTTCAAAGAGGTAGTCTTTAGTTTCTTAATTAATCATTGGTGTGTTTTCGGCGTAACATGCAATAAACCAATCAGAGTGTCATTTCCCATTCCCTTTAAAATCCAGGTGTGCTTGCACCTAGGTGGATTGCTATTATGACAGCGCATTTGCCAAGTAATAAGAAGGAACGCTTCTCTACAGAGGAAACGGATCTGCTGGTGCACAAAGTGAAAGCGCACAATCCATTACAAGCACACTGGCCCCTGCTGCTCCGAACCCTCCCGTGGCCCCAGACCACCAGTTTAAAATCCTGTCTATTAATTTGTTGCAAATGTATTTTCGTTTGGTTTTTGAAAAAGTTTATTTTTTTAATTACAGCTTTGGCTTCTTTAAAATCGTTTTGCTCAGTCATGGAGTAACAGGTCAAATCAGTGAGATTTTAACTGCTGAAAGTATGGAAACCTGATCGCTGTGCTCTCAAAAATGTTAAAGAATATTTGTTAAATATTGCTCAAAAATTAAATCATTAATTTTAGTCATGTAAAGAATCATCAACACAGTTGTCAGGACTTGATCAGCTCTCCAAGGTGCTGATACCCATCTGGCGGGGGAACTGGCGTTTCCTGAGGTTCGGGTTTGAGGGCAGAATTTGAGTTTCGGGTCCTGCGTTTCAGCAATTATCTTGATGATTGGCTACTCTAGGCGGTCTCGGTGGAGCAATGCCGCTGTGAAGTGGCCCTGCTCTTGGAGCAGAGTCAAACCGTGGGTCTGTGCCTGAACTACAGGAAGAGCAAGCTCCAGCCTTCCTAGGTGACAACGTTCCTGGGCATGGCTCTGGACTCCAAGAGGGCGATCATCATGCTGACTCTGGAGAGGCAACAGGTCTTTGCAGCCTGCCTCGGCCGCTTCCAGTGGTATTCTCAGGTTGACTGGGGGCTCTGCTTTCATCTCATGGGCCTAATGGTGGACACTGTGCTAGTGGTCCATCTCGCCCTCCTGTACATGTGACTTGTCTAGAGGTGCCTGCTGAGCTTGGGCCTGTGTCCACAAAGGTCCCACCAGACGAGCTAGTGGTTTCTTGTAGACTTCACAGAGCCCTTTGCTGGTGGAGGGATCCAGCCAACATAGCAGAGGGGAGTGCTCTAGGATCAGTGGTCTATCGCCAACAGGCCTTCACAGATGCATCCCCTGTAGGCTGGGGAACTGTCCACGGAGGCTGTGGGGTCAATGGACACTAGAATAATAGAATGTTTCATATTATTTCATTATAAATTTAATTTATATTTAGTTTAGTCAGAAAAAGATTAAGAAGTGTGTGCTCAGTTGTTAAAAATAAATAAATAATATGTGAGGTTAAAGAAGCTGTCTTTCTCACAGGCATGGTGGTGGAGTCTGGTTGGGGCTACTTCTGTGTCAGCCACATACACCCCTCACTCAGGACGGGTTTTTTTTTAATTGATTTTACTGATTATTCTGCCAGTTAAACCCCAAAGTCACAAACCACCAAACTAACTGTCAGGAGGGAAACAGATGACAAATAATGAAAGTAACAACACAAAATCTCCGCCTGGAACCAGGTGAAACGAAAGGCAGGAGCCCCAGTTTGAACTAATACCAGGGAAAGTGAGCAGGAGTCCAGAAAAGAAGCTCTGTGTTTCACCGACTCTCCGTGCTACAGTTCCCCGCGAGAGAGGCTCCCTGCCCGGGCGTGCACTGCACAGGCTGACTAGCAGTGGTGACACTTAATGTCTGTGACATGTTGTACAGATATAGACATTGAAGCCATAGTGAAAGGAAGGGAAATGAAAAGCAAGAGGTTCCGCGACACACACATGTTGCTCACGCAGGCTGTGTGTCCCAAGTGTTACGCTTCCTGGGAACCATCATCACCCAGGACCTCGAATGAGACCCTCACCAAGAAGGCTCAGCAGAGGATTTACTTCCTGTGGCAGCTGAAGAAGTTCAACCTGCCAAAGCCAATGATGGTGCACTTCTACACGTCATCAGTGATTCCATCCTCACCTCACCCCACCTTGGGGGCGGTTGTGGAAGATGGGCAGTTCGATTCCTGGCTCCTCCAGTCCGTGTGTCGATGTGTCTTTGGGCAAGATACTGAACCCCAAACTGCTCCTGATGGCACAGCCATCAGTGTGTGAATGTGTGTGAATCATTAGATTTCCTCTGATGGGCAGGTTGACACCTTGCATAGTAGCCCCTGTATTCTTATTGTAATTTTTTTTATTTATATACTTATACCACCTGTCTTTTGTGGTTATTATATTTTTCTCACTTTGTACAGTTACTTTTTTTTCTCTTACCTTCTGTTTTTTGTTTGTTATGCATCACTACATCAAGACAAATTCTGATTCTAATGACAGACAGCAACACAGCCTACAAAATCCGTGTGTTAAATTTTAGTACTAGAACACACAAATACTTAATATTTACTCACTTAAGTTTTGAGTGACAGTGAAATGCTTGCATTGAGGAGCCCTGCTGGTCCCCATAGAAGCAGATAGCCAGCCAGCACTGACTGAACAGAGCTTTAACAGCCAGACCAGGTGTGGATACATTTGCATGTAAGCACAAGCAGCAAAATTTAGCTCAGTGACTGGAGCGGTGATTCTTTGCCATCTCCCGAGGAGTAAACACTTTAAAGCAGATCCCCAACCACTGCAGCACGGTGCTCCAGTCTCAGACCCCGAAGTACACATTGTTTCCCGCAGCTGAAATGATGATGACTGCCAGAGTTTTGGTGCTCTGGGTAATGCCAGAGGAAGCAGCAAGGGGACACAACGCAAACATAGTTCCTTACTCAACCCCCCCAACGCGACATGTTCAGGCTGAGAGTTTGCTTTTGAAATGCTATATGAACGGCGGCAGCAGCAGCAATGGCAATAAGCAAGCATGGCAGCAGGTAAGCAGCAAAGTGTGAGCAAAGCACTGACGGCTTAAATACATCGCCCTGATTATAAGGGTAGTGAGGGGAGTATGGCATGTGAGTGGGGTGGCAGCTCGAGGTAGGCTGCCTGAAGTATCTCGCAGTTGTCGCTTTATAAAAACAAATTGCTAAGAATGGCTGGGTTAAAAACATTGAGGGGGCTTAGAAATACTCTAGTAGCTCACATGGTAAATTCAGTATGAGGCACATTTCCACATAACTCATTTCATCAGTACACAGAGTCATGTCATACTCACCACTCTCTTTTTGACATGAATACTGCTTTCATTCACTTATTATTACCAATAAATTCTAATTTGCTGATTTTTCATTCAGTGTTAACTTACTGTCAATAAAACTCAACACTCCCTTCAGATGTTTCACACTAAAAGTCATCCAGGAAAGAGAGAAAATGGCGATGGATTACGCTTTTAATGTGAAACATCAGTGGAAGCTGTGGAAATATACATTCTGCTGAATTTATCAAGACAAACAGTTAACATGGAGGAAATGTTGATTTAGAAAATTAGAAAGGAAGATCTGTCTCAAATATAAACCAGTCTCAAAATAAAGGCTTGGTTCTCTCTGTAGTTGAGGCCAGTATTTGAGAATTTACAGTAGTCTAAATTGTAATCTACAGATTCTCTAATAACAGCCTTCATATATTTTGTTTTTATTATGATTTTTAGTATAGAGGTCTCACTCATTGCAAATAGTTACAAACATAGAATATCTACATCATATATCCCACAGCTCATGCTATGTTTGCCTCACCATCTGCTTTTCTGAAGGCATTTAGCTTCACTCTTTGAATGTTGCTTTATATCGCGCTGAGGATGTATCTTCTTGCCCCTACATGAACAGAGGGCTCACTGCCTTTTATGGACAGTCAGTCAGGGGTCAAGGTTTTCCATTTCTGACAATATTCCAGACTGTCTCTATTTGCTTTCTGGCTGAACTTGGCTTTTTCAGTCTTATTCTGTAAAATTTCATGTGTGCGTAATCCATTACAAGACCTCACATATTGTTTCATAAGGACGAGATCATCCATCTTCATCTGTACCTCCTTATTCAAACACCATGCTGTCATGCTCACTTTGTATCTCAAGGTCATTTCTAGCCTTTTCAGACATATCAGCACATATTTTGGGGAGCTCTGCCACACAGAATTATTTGTGTAATATTTCCTAATAGTAAGGTCTGTTCTACTGGACTAATGCCATGGTTTGTCAAACCTACTTGCCAAATTTCTGTTTTATATCCTAATCTTTGAGGGGTGACTTTGGGGTCTCTCTCCATCATGAGAAGTGTCTGCGGTTTGAGGCCTGCTGCTCCTCACAACTGAGAGTGAGTATGATGTTGCATGTTCAGACGGATTTCGGGGGAGTCAGTCCACACATCAATTAAGTTGATACGCAGATTAAGATATCTGTCCTTGATTAAGATATACTATATGTCCAGTGCACAGCACCATCCAACTCACACAACTTCTGCAGATGTGCATGATTTACAGAAAAGAAGCACAATGAAAGGATGAGGTAAGAGTATGAGAGGAAGGAAAGGCTGTAGAAGTTGAGGAGAATAGATTAACACATACATTAACCTTTAACTTGAACAACAGGAATAATGTTTAAAATGTCAGTATAAGTCTTTCTTTTGAAACCTTGACCAAATCTTAACCAATTTTCATTACTTAACCTACACCTTTTCAAATGGCAAAGAGTTATCATGTCCCCACCTCCTGTGAATGGAACATAATCTTTTGACCATGGAGATAAGAAATATTCATTATATCCACATAATGGAAGTGTTGGACAGAGTTCAACACCTTCTGGGTACCATATATGTCTGTACCAAATTTCAGCAATAATTAACATATTGAAAAAGAAAGTTGAAATATTTCAATAAAAAACAAAAAATGACAACATCATGTTGTCAAGTTCTCACCAAAGTCATTAGAATCCATCGTATGGGAACCATGAATAACTGTTAAAAAATTGTGCCTATTGAGTAGATGTTGAGATATTTCACTGAAAGGAAAAGAACTTTGACCTGCTGGTTGTGCTGATGTCAGAATGTTGTTAGAATGTAGGTCTCTGGGGACTTTGAATATCCATTGCACATTCATGTTCTTTCATCAAATTGTTGTTGTATATCACCCTGAAGCACAAATGTTAACCTGATGGTGGCGCTAGATGAAACATCAGAGGACCAAAGTCAATAGGGTTCATCCTCTGGAGAATATGAATGTTTGTACAAAATTCAATGGCAATCCATCGAGTGGATTTTGAGATATGTCAGTGTGGACCAAAGGGGTGGACCAAATAAATGACGGACAGACATTGCCATCCACTCAGCTAGCATGGCTACAAGACAACATACTGATGATTTTGCAGAAAAAGTCTGTAGTGAGGCTAAAACACAAGTGCTCCAAATGAAATGACAAAATATGTCATATGACAACATCTTGTCAGGGCCATTCAAAACAAAATAGTTGTCTGAACTTACGCCACTATGGTTAATGTCTGGTTTAAGCACAATAGAAAATTTGGTTAAGGTTAGGGAAAGATCATGGTTTGGGTTAAAATACTAGGATTAAAGCAAAAAAAAAAATGTTTTGACTGAGACTTTTTTCAAGGCAAATCGTAATCCCCATCTGCAATTTTCACAACTCCAACACTCCACCACTAAACTTTGCATTTTGGGATGAAACGCCATATGAGAGGCTATATGAGAGGTAGGGCTATTACAATCAGAGGATGAGCTGTTACCACAGAAGCTGTTACGAATAGCTTATAAAGTTGTCTGTGCAGCTGTTTCAGTCACTGCAATGGCATATAGGCTAAAGTGGAACTTTGCATAGACTGCATGGATGCTGGCTAGGTTACAACAATCAATGGCACATTGCTTTTAGGAGCCTATAAAACAGTTCTCGAGGATGTGTGTTAAAGTAGAGCCAATTTGATACAATGGCTCTTGGTTGTTTAACAAAAAATGCATCGCTAATAAGTTAGCGAACAGAGTTGCCAAGTGCAAGACATTAGCTGGCCAGCTATGACCTGTAGCAAACTGTAATCTATCCGTCCATTGTTTATATGAACCCTTTTTCACTTTTAACAATAATACAAATCTTGACTGACTGACTGTTAGTAGGAAATAGGAACTAGAGTGTCCTGTGTCAAAGTCTGACGTTTTGTTGAGCTGTCAAACCACCCCAACCTCCTCCCTCTGTGACCTCTATGGCTCTATAACAATGTCACACTGCTGCCTTCCAAGAGCTTTGTCACATGAACATTGTTGTTGGGCATTTGATAAGTTGTCTGATACTGTGTTTTTTCTTTGGAAGCTAGTGTGAAGTTTGTCCTGAGTTTGGCGCTAGAGGGAAGGGAAAGTCTTAATTAATTCACTGGGAAACATGCATGTAAATTTCATAGCAGTCAGTGAACTCAGTGTTGATATTTCTTGTCTATAAGTGGAAATTTAGATTTCAATGGTGCTGGGGGAAGGTCACACAGAACAGTAGGGTTCATGGGCAAGAAAGTTCATTCTTGACCATGTAAAGAGTAGTTTAATGAACACAATCTCAATGCAAAGTCAACTAGCTTTTTCTGGAACTCTTAACCGCCTCTCTCTCCACCCCCAGAGAAAGATCATGAGATGCAATCGAAAGCTCTGGAAAAACCTAATAAGTGGAGCTTGAGTTTATTCAGTTATTTATTTATTTTGTAAAATTAGGATTTATCCTCTGAGTACTATGAATATACACACCACATTTCATGAAAATCCAGCCATTATTTTTTGAGAGTTTGTTTCTGTTTGTGTTTATGTGTATATTTGTATGTGTGAGAAGCTGTGAAATCTGCTACTCTGGGGTCTCAGCATTCTTCTGGTTCTCATTTGTTTACACTGGGTCCAAAGAGTGTTATCATAACCAAACACACACACACACATACACACAAACACACACAGAATAGAGAAAGGCAGCTCTACTAACACAGTAAGTGTTTGTGTCAGTGTTTGGTATGTGCACTGCAGGCCTTGGCAACATGTCATCATGCAGTAACAAGGCACTTTGACCCCCCCCCCCCCCCCCTATTTTTTTTTGCCGCTGTGTAGCTGGTAACTTCCAAACACATTCATGTAGGTGTACACTGCGGACATTTTAACCTGACACTGTCACAGTTCACTCAGCCGATTACGCTCTTGCCAATGCAGCCTGCTGCTGCAGCTCCCTCCACCACCCCAACCTCCTCCTTGTGTGGTATTTCATATTGTTGACTTGAACAAAGATCTGATGTTCATGTGTGTTTATTTATTTAGGGAGATTAGCTCTGTCAGCAGAATCCTTGTCACTGTTTGGATTCTTTAGAGCTTCTTCAAACAGCAGGGCCTTTTCTGCCAGATCTAACTGTGTAATTATTTACTATAAATTGTCATTCCTTGATGTAAGTGCCTCCGACTGAAGTGACACATTTGGTGGTATTAGAAACTGACTGGCCTGTTACCATTTGAGACATCTAATCAGAGCAGTTTGTATAATTATCATTGTACAGCAGAAGTAGGGCTGGGCGATATTACAATATACACAAAAAGGTTGTTTTTAGTCTAAAAGTATTGTAGATGGTAGCTGGCTACATTAACCATTTTGAGTCATGACAGTCCCATAAACTGTGACATGATTAGTAACACGATATGTGCACCTGCTGCAGTTTACAGGTGTGTTGTGACTCCAGGCGGCTGTGTCCAACCCATAGTGAATTTACATTTTTTTAAAAATTGATTACATGCATGCTTCAATCCACATCTTCAAAACTCCTCATACAGTGAACTTTACCGACAAACTGAAGGACGCAGCAGTTCATTTTACACACAAAAGCAAATTCAAAGCAAAGTCAATCAGAACACACTGAGATAGAAACACTGACAACAGGCAACACACGATAATCTTTTTTGATCTCTTTTTCCTTGAAGTAGTAAATACTTTTGTTAGTGATGTTTTGTACAGAAACGAGTCAGAAATGCAGCAAGAAAGGTTTCATTGGGCCTCATTCACTGATATGTGCATAGAAATATTCTTACTTTGCACACAAAATAAGTGCACATTCAAAATTACCATCTGATTCATGGCACGTGATCACTGGCCAATTTTGTTCTAACCACCATGCGTATGTTAGTGAATCAGAATCATTCTAAATTGATAGCGTGTCCGCTATCGGTAATTAGCATACTACTACATGCTCTGCTTTTAGTACATCATGGCCTTTTGTTGTCATTTTTTAAGACTGTAGGATGTTTATGATTTGTGCGTACGTCTAAGGTCTAAGGAAGTCTGTTAGAAGCAAAGGAGCAAATAGTGTGATATTGTTTTAGAGCCAAGAGGTCAACAGATCCATGACGTTGGGGTGGTTGAATCAACAAAATGTTGGACTTGATATGGGAGACCACTGTTCGCCTCCTGCTTACTACCGACTGTCAGTATGTGTTTCTTTTAACCAAAATGCTTCCCTGACCTTTACTAAATAGTTATTTGAACCCAAATAATCAAGTCTTTTATTGTGCCTAAACCTGGCCAAACCCTAATCATAGTAGTGTCAGATCAGAAAACGGTTAAGTTATTGCAACAGTGATCTATAACATTTTGGGAGGTAGAGACAAATAATGTTGTCCTGCCGATAGGGGTGTCAGATCAGTCAATGCTTATTGATAAATCCAGCTGCTGATTTATGTGTTGCACTCTCAGGTGCTGCCGCCATCATTGCTGTGGCAGAGTGGAACTGAACACATTCACACTGACAGTGGAAGCAGAGGTGTTTGGGTTAATGTCGGTTCTGTGTGAATGTGTAACTTATTCAGTGAGTCAGTTCAGTCAGTCTTAAAATACTAGTCTGGAATTGGTTATGGCAGGTTTTGGGAAAATATAACATTAATGTACCTCTTCTGTCTGATCTTCAAAGTCTGGATGTGAAAGTGATGTGTAGAGTAACCAGTTAAACCCAGCAGAGATTACTTGCTAGGTTTTGATTGGAATCATCAAACTCAAGATCTTTTGCATTTTAATAAAAAGAAATACAACATCTAATAAAATAAAATCAGAAGCTGAATTTCAGCCAGGAAATGTAATGCTACTACCAAGCTAGCAAGAGATCAGCAGGGTGGCTTACCATCAGCTGCATATAGGAAGATTGCTTCATCTTTAGCAGTCTCTGAGTGGTATGTTGGCCCTTCTGTCAGCATGCCACTCAGAATGTGATCAAACAATGAAGATTTGATGGAGATTCATGAAAGTGAAATTTTATGGAGCAGAGGGTTGTGGCTTTTATGTTATGTTTTTTCCAAAGTTGCAAATTAACTGTTGGAGCAGATGACAACAGCACAGCCCAGAAAAGATGTCTAGCTGTCTGTTAAAGCTGTACCAAAATTCATTGAAAAGTCATTGAAAAGTTTTGTGGATTAAAACCTTTCTTTTAATGGCATTTGACGACTGTATTTCCAACATGTAACTGATTCCACAGGCTCTACTAGACAGATTTCTTGGCAAAAGCACTTAGAAATCCTTTACAAACATTACAGTGCTGTACGGAAATTTACAAGTGAGGTGCCACTTACTTCCTCCTTTAGCTTGGATTTGTCTATATGTATCATTCTGAGGGGCAATTACAAACAATGCATTTTTTATTTTGAGGACTTGTTATCTGGCATCAGTGGTTGGTTCTACAGATGTGGACCCTCTCCCACCACCTGTGGCCACCTTTTCTTTTAGTTCTCCCTTGAATACATTATTTTCAAAGAGAATGCCTGTTAAAGATTTCCCACATGAGAGCTCCCATTTGCTGTATTTTCAAGATAAGAGAAATCTGTAATTTCAATCAAAGTAACGGACCATTTCATTTGGTCGCCTGTCAATGGCGTCATACCCCCTCTACCAAAGAGTATACATGCACAAGATGCATGCGTCGGCGTTGTGGTTGTCCACGACAATGGCGTCTACCAAAGAGTAACTTACACACATACAAGATAATCTGTTGCCGTTGTGGTTGCCTGCCAGAAAGTCATAATATTGACTTTTATTCAGTTTTAAGCCACATTTTTATGATAAACTTTTTAGATCTTGGTCGTTGGTAACTATATCTTTTAACCGGATGAAGGATTTTAGTCGTCAGATGTCTGGATCTTAAGTTATCAGAGAAACAAGCTGAGCAAATGTTAGGAGCAGCTCGGCTCACAGCCCCTCCTTACGTCCTGTATCTGCTGAATAGCGTCAGAGAAACACTGATTTTTAACATGAAGCTGCTGTATTCAGTGTTTTTACCAGTTTTAATCCCTGTGTACGTTTGTTTTGGAGAGGAGGAGACCTCTGCGGATAATTCAGCTCCCGGTAAAAACATCCTGAACCATGAATACTGAAGTAATCCTATCCCGGAGGAGCTGGTTGTTTAACAATGAAGACAACGACTCCAATGATCCCCCACTATGTCACAATGTCATCACACTCCGTCTTTCGTTATTGTTTTGATTGAGAGACCCCTAGCGACAGAAATCACGTATTGTGCATTTAACTGTAAAGGGTGATTTCCCTGCTTTTAGATGTACCATATAGCAGCAGCTGTAACTTTTGATTTGTCCTCCTCTTGTTTTCATTTTTTTCTGGGCCACAGCAGGAAAAATAAGCAAATGAGCTTTGCTCTATAATGTTTTTCTGAAAAATGATCAGAGATTCAACATAAACCTCTTTATGTGCAAATGTGCAAAAACTTACCAAGGTGCTGTTGGGAGGGCCTCGGAGGGGGCAGAGGTGGTGGAGGGGGGTTGTGTTGCATATTGGCAGCCATGCTGACACACCGACACAATCTGTTGCTCCAAGCCTGACCAGGAGGACATGTCCTATTGGCTACCTGACACCTTCAACAGAGAGAGATGGAAGGAGATACATGAGACATTCTTGCTTAGTTAACCTTAAACCTAAAACCTAAATCTAAAATCCTCTGATGAGCACATGCAATGAGAACACACACGTTGTAGTTTATCAGATAGAATACACTGCAGATATACTATATATATTATATAAATATTTATTAAATCAAGATCAGATCTAACAGGAAACATTTCTGTGACTCCCTTTAAATTCTTGGAAGGCTGCTGGAAAGCTTTTTGTTATGTCCTCCTGCTGCAGCCTCCTGATCTAATCCACTTTCCAGGCAAGGCACAGTTCATCTTAAACGAGCCCATTGTCACTTTTCCTAGTCTGTTGAATTATAGGTAATGCAGTCTTTTATACAACACTTAGCATTTTTACTTACAAGATATGTGCATTCTGTTATCATTGCTTAATTTGTAATGCACTCCAGTATGTGACATTTTACTCTTGACTTAGCAATTCCACATGTACAATTTTTTGAAAATATTACCAGTAATTCCTTTCAATTTTATCTGGTACCTGCTGCCAGTGTATGTGACCAGCATAGTATCAAATGAAAGATAGCCAAACTAAAACAAGTGGCTCGTGAGAATCTTTCTTGGGGGTTGGTGGACAAACCCAACTGGTGGGCAGAAAGAGAACTTTGGAGGTATGCCATGTTCTTCTGTGTCTGTAGAACGTGCAAGTGGGACACTGTTTGTAGATTACCAACACAAGCTTGATAAGTTGATACTATCATTTGTTGTATCTTTTAATATCTGCGGCAGCAAATTCCAATTCTCTAACTTTCAACCAATCCAGTCTAACCTAATCTGAAATATGAATTATACATGATCCTCAAAATGTTTACAGCAAAGTCTAAATGGCAATAAAACTGGTATCAACCCAGCCAAAGAAATCATCGTCTCTTTCTATCTGATCTTCAGGAGTTGGCTTGGACTGAAACTGAGAAATTGGTTCAAGAAATGGGACTCCTTAGATGTGTGCGCATTTCTGACTGTGCAGTCTGCCAGGCTTAAGCCTCTGCTCATGATAAGCTAGTTGAAAGATTGTAGACAAATAAACACCTTGATCAAAGGAGGATTTCTTGGGTCAGCTTTAATCGACTGAGGGAGAGGGAAGTGTCAGGATTATCTTTGCTTAGATGTCTTTGAAGTTAAAGAAGTTTAAAAAAAAAAAAAGGAATTTCTACTGCCTCTCACCGCTGTGTCTGAAATCAGAATCCATTTTATCCAGCTATAGAAATGTATACTTATTGAATATTATACAGCAGAACCAAATGAGCAGATTATGATTCCACTGTCTCTCATCAGTTGAACCAACAGCTAGAACTACTCTTCCCCTTGAAGTTACTGTTCTGCAATACAATGTAACACCTTGCTTTTCATATTTTTAAAATCCAACAATGACGTTTTAAGACATCTTATTTGAAATACTCACAGAAAGGGTCAAACATTTCTGAAAGTTATTACGGAGGCAACAATTTGATCTTTTGTCAAGACCGCCATAAGGTAAACAGTAGAAACAGCGTTCTTGTTACAAAGTAATCCACCAGGAATGTGAGCCTCCATGTTTGTGACTAGCAAATGCAGTGTCTTGCCAGATGACGTCACATTGAGTTGCAACAAAAGTTGAGCCTGGTTCAACTTTTTTGCCAGGGCCAATTGCGTTGGCACACCCACTGCATCAATTTTAAAGTCTTTGTTGAATGTAAATCACCCTTAATGCTGAATGTAGACTGTCAGGCAAACGGGCAAAATAGTTCCTATTTTTCTGAGGATGTGTTCCCGATCCAATGGATTTAAATAGTATCCATAGATTTAACTGGTCATCAAACCTTTCCCAGTCATTACCCCATTTCATCCCCAGAACATCTGCTTTAGCAAGTACTACTAAATGTAAGGTCACTCACACAATGCTAAGATAAAGTTCATCATAAATTATCTCATTGGTTGAGTTACCCCTTCTTCTTCAAGATTCAGCACCATGATATTTGCTACATTTTTGCCATATATCTAGGTTAAGCATTAAAATAGGTCCAGGTGACCAGGCAACATCATGCTATCAACAAATCAACACAATAAATACCTATAATCAATAATCATCAATAAAATCACTTTAAGTCAGGCATTGCAAACATAAATGATAAAAAATTACATGAAAAATATAATTAGGATGATAAACTGCACTGTGTTTCCTGCTAATTTACAGTTGCTAGCATGCTAACAAGCTAAAATGAGATGGTGAACGTGGCAAACTTTACCTACTAAACATCAGTATGTTAACATCGTCATTGTGAGCATGTGAGCATGTTAGCATGCTGACGTTAGCATTTAGCTTAATGCTAACATCTGTGCCCAAGCACAGCCTCACTGATCTGTAACTTGGATGCAAGTGCTTACTCAGGTTTATATTTTGAGACCATATATTTTGGCATGTCAAGCACAATTTCTTAGATCCAATGCCAACTTTCAGTGACAATGATGTATACAGTAGTACTGTATGATGCTACTGTGGCACAACAAAGCAAAGGAAAGGTTTGATGATCAGGTAATATCTACCTGTCTGGTGGACAGGTAAATATTGTGTTTGACACTGCGGGCCAAGGTTCATCCCACATTTCTCACAAGCAGTCAACATTAGTTTTCTTTAATGTTTGACCACAATCTTTATCTAATCTTAAATCATTTAAGTTGCCTAAACACAACTACAATTTCACCATACTGTAGCTGCCAGGTGCAGATATAGTATTGTATAAATAATCATTTGAAAACTGTTGAAAGTGAACATTCAACAATGCCATCAATAAAGAGAGAAACCTAAAGAGATTCCACAAGTTCCTTACATTTACATGACGTTTTAAAGGTAAAGCAATCAAATATGGTTTAGAATAGTTCAGTTGATTAGGAGACTTGAAGGAAGCTGATCATAGGCAAATAAACAACTTCATCAAAGGTCCAAGAGGCCTCTTGGGTCAAGTTCAGATAGGTGGAGAGTCACTGATATCTCTCTGTGTCTGTGGCTACAGCAGCTCTGCTGTTTGCTATGTTAAGACCACATGACCTTGGTATTTGTTTTCTCTAGTTAAATTGTTCCTGTTTTCTTTTCCCCATGCCTCTTTAATCATTTTTCACCATTTACGCCCCTTTCAGTCCATCTTTCTCCTTGTTTCTTCCCCACTGGCTTCTCCTTTCAGTGCCACATTTTTGCTGTTGTATTTTCAATAACAGGCAATAACTCTGTACAAGATTGATACATTTCACTTTGCACTTTCATCAGTGGCTATTAATGACTCACAGTAGGACAAGCATGAAGCATGGAAATCTGATTGGCTGTGGCACACACACACACACAAACACACACACAAAAAAAACAAAGCTATGACAGATTATGATCATCCACATACTTGCTACATGTCTCTGGCCATTCTAGTCATGTTCCACAGGAAATGAACAGGCTGACAGTAACCAGCTGATGTGTCCCTGTGAATGTGAGTTGTTCTCCATTGAATCATGATGACTCCCAGAGATATTCATGGTCCCCAGAGGAGGATTTTTAAAGGAAAATGTCAGTGTTTTAGAACCTGGGTTGTTTTTCCATAGTTTTGGCCATCATTCCTATCTGTTGTGACAACCTTTTTACTCATCAAGTTAACTGTTGAGCTCTGGAGCACAGCATTGTAGCGCAAGAACATCTAAGACAGCAGAAACGGTGCAGTCGTATGTTCAGACTACCAGTTTATCCATATTATCTAAACTACTCATGTGGTTAAATGTAACCACATGAGAAATGTAGGTTATGGTCTCTCATTGCTAAAAGAAACAGTGCGTGCACAACTTCAGTAAGATGGGTAGGTCAGAAAGTTAGTTCAAAATGGACGATTTTAACATTTGCCTTAATTTTTCTAACAAATAAGTTTCGGGATTTGTTTACAATGTGTCAGTTCACACAAAATATAGCTCATAAGATACAGAGGGCACTAACCTGAACCCTAACCCTAACCCATGCTCCAGAGGAAATTAACTCTTTTCTTAATGACCTCAATTACATTTTTTACATTTTCTCTATCCGATGATAGGACTGAAAGAATAGTTAAACTGCCTGTATGATGTTTGCTTTCATATTGTGGGGTTACATGAACATCGCAGACTCTAGCAGCCACTAGTGGTGATAATGAGTCTTTAATTTCAGTTTACAGCCAGAGGTGTCAGTGAGAAATATCACAAAGTGTAGCCCACTTTGTGAAATCTCTCAAATCAACTGTGGTAGGATTAAGTTGCACCACCTACATAAAACTCAAAAGACGTAATAAACCACTATCTCTTGACTCACTATATATTACCATTTTCAATTAATATCAACTTTACAAATATTTTCCAAACAAACAAAAAAAAAAAACCCAACTCAGATTATCCCTGTTACAGAAAACAAACTCCATCCTGATGCTGAATTACTCCGGAAATCTAATACCTTGTTTGGATTTCCACAAACTGCCAAGAAAAATATGCTTCCTCTGAAAATACTGTGCACACACACAGGCACGCGCACACACACACAAAGTCAATTATATAAAACACCACAATGTGAAAATAGTCTGGATAAAACGCAACATTTTTGTGTTTGCAGACAGACAAATTGTTTGAATTTGTGAGTCTGGCAATGAAAAGACACACAGTGTGGTTTCAATTAGAGTTGCAGTGGCATGGATACATAAACAGACGTACACACTGATGTGGGGCTGAGAGGGAATAGAGGAAAATGAAAGAAAAGGATAGAGAGAGGGACAGACGGAGAGAGAGAGAGTTTTTGGGGAAAAGTAGTCTGGTGTGAGACTGGTCACACTAATGTGAAACATACGTGTGCTTATATGTGTGTGTGTGTGTGTGTGTTCTTACATACTGGATGATTTGTAGGTGTGAAAATCTCTACAATGCGTTTCCTTTTCCAGCCATAATCTGACACACTGTTTAGCACCACTGCTCTGTGTGTGCCTGTATATATTGTCAAATACCTGCACGCATCAACATTCACCTAACATCACAAGTACTCTCCATCTCTCTCACACACACACTCAAACACACACAACCCTCACTTCATAGCATCAAGGCCTATTAATGTCAATGACATGGATTTTGTGAGCCACTTAAACATCCAGATAGAAAAACAAAATACTCTGTAGGAAGAGTGAAACTGTAAATATTCAGAGAGTAGAATAGTTCTGTTTAATGGGTGAATTTGAATGTCTGGAGTTGTCTAAATGTGTATGATTTCCATTTGATCAGTCATATTATAGAAGATCATTATATTAAACATCCTACAGATTACATTCCAATTATATGTCTTTCATACACACCCACACTCTCACACACAGTCCTCATTGAGAAACTCTCCATGTCTTTCCTTGGTTTAGATTTATTGTGAAGATCTATGGGATATATAAGTACACATTCCATATTGAACAGGTCATTACTCTCTGGTAGTGTACCCCACCCATGCACACACACACACACACACACACACACACACACACACACAGAGGCTTCTTATTACTTTTAGGAACATCTACTTGGATTTCCTCTTCAACAGTCTGACTATCGTTCATCACATTGTTCACGCATCTGATTTAGAAAAATGAATGGGACTAGAAAGGAGCATCAAAGGAGCATCCTCTCCTTCTAATATATATAACTATATATAATAGAGAAGATACAGTATATTGGCCAACACCAGCTTATCGTATGTTGTTTTAAAAATGTTGAGCAAATAATGAATGTCTGCTGATATGTTTTTGTAACTTAAGTATCGGAATCAGTATATATATATATCTCAGCAATATCTGTGGTATATTGTGTGAACGGGGTTGTGCCCATCAGGCCAAACAATGCCTTTAAACTATGATATAATCCCAATATATCACCGCCAGGAATGAGATATTGCTTTTATAAAATGGTTACCAAATATGACAATATAGAAATTATAGACACAATCCAATAAAAACTGTTTTAGTAAATAACAATTACATTCATTTACAAGACAGTAGTTCCCGGCTGCCTGCAGTTGCAATGCAATGTTAGTAAATTGCTAAATTAATGTTCAAGCTAGTCAGCGATCTAACCAGAGTTTAATTATTTAAATTAATTTGAACGTTTCCAGGTAAAAACTGTCCAATATCACTAGGGTCAGGTTGCAAAGTGTTTGCAATAACGTTAGGCCTACTCATTTTGTTAGGAGATGTATTGTTTGGTGTGGTGAGTATGCTGCTGCACCTTCTCCGGACACTGAACTTTGATCGCCAATAGTTCTAGAGAGAGGTCTCACATTTGTGCCCACTTACAGACATTATCTCTTTTGCTTCACGGTCCGCATCCAAAACTTTTACACTATGGTGCTGCTGAGACAGTGGTTGGTGTAGCTCTTGTTCCTGCAGATTGCAGGCAACATTTTAACGGTAGCTGCAGAGTGATAATTAAAAATAGAGCTGTAAAAGGCCATAAAACCTCATAGGTTAAGTATACGCTCATTATACCACGACTATCAATCAAATTGTGAGATTGTAACCACCTGTTTTAAAATATAAGTATATATTGTGTAACTGTAACCATTTAAGCCTCTGTGCTTAGAATTTTGATGTAATTAATAGTTTTTTTTGTTTGTTTTTTTTTTAAATTAGACAATCCTGGTGAAAATCTGTGCGTTCTGCTGCTTCCAGCTTAGTCATTCTCAAAGCCTTTATCCAAACAACATACTGTTGTGTATACACAGCAATATTGTGTATATTGCTGTGTGGATATCTGTATGTTTCAGTGTGGAATATGTACCAGCTGTAAAAACAAATCTCCTGGGACAGTTAACACTATCTATCTGTGTACTACCAGGGGGGTTGCCAAAATGTGATAATTCTACACATACTGGCTTCAAAACACAAAATTGTAGGCATGGATTTTCTAACATTAGTATATCCAGTAAACATGTGATCAGTAGGATGTCAATGATAATGAAAAGTTCTGTGGTTTTACAGTACAATATTATTCTTAGTTTGCTTTTTACTGATGCTTTCTGATGCTTGCTCCAGGTCTTGGTTGTGGTGGCAACAACCTAAGTAAGGTAGACTCTACCACAGGTTAGACCCCCCAGTGCAGGACTGAATCATTGTAAGACAGTGCTATCTGGGAGGTCATCATACTGGACACTCTCCACTCCTGAGCTGCATCAAGACATTATGTCCATAGAAATCACAAACAAGGAAAAGCCTTGGTGGAGTCTAACCACTGAGAATGCGCTTTGTTCTGTTTTTTGTTCAGTTGACAGAGGTCAATCATTGGCAGTAATAACAAGTATTTTGTAATTAATTGATGCAAACCAAATGTTTTTTTGCAAACAGGTCTCAGTGGGTATGTATGTCTATATCAAAAGATTCTATGAACAGTGATGCCTGCTTTCATTCAGTTTTGAAACTCTCCGAAATGATTGAACACAAGCATCCTTATGTTTTCAGAGGGTACAAGCCCAAAAAATACATTGTGAATCATGTCCTCATGGGAAGCTAACTGACAACTGACTGAGTGTTATGTAGTGGTCATAAATCACAGCAAGCTTCTTGTATGTATGCAGGCAGGAACACACACATACACACGTCATGGCACTGTGAAGTTAATCAAACGATAATCTGAAAAGCCTTTCCTAAAGTAACACCCCTGTATACACAGCACAGGAAGCAACCTCTGTAACAATAGACTCAAACACTCTTTGTGTGTGTGTGCGTTGCCAATAAGAACTCCTCTGCTGGTAAAAGGAAAAGGTTGTTCCTATCCTGAACGCACACGCAGGAACTCTGATGAGGCAGCAACCAGAAGGAGACAGAGGTCTCAAGCTGTTTGCAAAGCTGACAGAAAGTATCTGCAGGTTTGTGTGTGTATGTGTGTGTATGTATGTGTGTTTGAGACAGTGATGCATTAGTGCTTACTCAGGCAGGGCTCTCCTGATGATGCTGTGAGCTTGTTTATAGACGTCCAGTTTGGACAGGCAGTTGCACTGGGTGTGGTTAGCCACACTGATGGTCACCGGCTTGGTGCCTTGGGTGATCGGCACCGTGATCTCAAACAGCTGCAGAAAGAGAAAGACAGAGATGAGTCAGACAGATACATTGAGGGTGATCATTTTCTGAATCAAGGCACAAGATTCAAAGCACAGTCAGGTGACAGAGTGCCACTTGCAATTTGGTATTTGGCAAGCAGCCCGCTTGCAAATGACCACAATGGAAGTTATAGAAAACACTCTTAGGCCTTCATACATGCAACCTTTGATTCTTCCCAGCATCTGTCATCCACCAGACATTAATCTTTGCTCTGCTTCTTACACTGAGTTGTAAGATTACCTGAAGATGTGATTGTCAGCCAGAAAAAAACATCATCAACACACAGATGGATGATGGCAGCCACAGTAGAACTACCGGACATAGATGCTGAGTGTCTATCGGCTCAGCTAATGATTCCCATATCCTCCACTGACTGAAGTTGATGTTTGAAACATCCCAACTTTCATGAAACACTCAGTCATGATACATGTCATCCATAGCAACAGGGCCAACCCTGGCCTTTCTCTTAGCTTATGAGTTCTCCATTCTTTCATAGAAGTTGCTTTAAGTTGTGAAGTACAGGATGGCCTCTGCCTTTTAAAGCAGATACAGACTGATTTAAACTTGATTACTATACCAATCCCTTCAATCCACAGTGATGGTATTTTATTTCAGCTGTTGCACAAAAGACACCTTGGGCCCTATTTTAACGATCTAAAGCGCATGGTCTGAAGCGCATGGCGCAATTGCATTTAGGATGTGTCCAAATCCACTTTTGCTATTTTAATGGCGGAAAAATGGTCAGTGCGCCAGGCGCATGGTTCAAAGGGGATGTCCATTGTCTCCTAATAAATCATGGGTGTGTTTTCGGCGTAACATGCAATAAACCAATCACAGTGTCATCTCCCATTCCCTTTAAGTGCCAGGTGCACTTGCACCTTGGCGGATTGCTATTATGATGGCGCATTTGCCAAGTAGTAAGAAGGAGCGCTTCTCTGCAGAGGAAATGGATCTGCTCGTGTGCAAAGGGAAAGCGCACGATCCATGACGAGCACACTGGCCTCTGCTGCTCCTGGACCCTCCTGTGGTCAGCCACAGGCCACCAGTTTAACATCCTGTTCATTAATTTGTTGCAAATTTATCTTTGTTTGGTTTTTCAAAAGGTTTATTTATTTAATTACAGCTTTGATTTCTTTAAAATCGTTTTGTTCAGTCATGGAGTAACAGGTCAAATCAGCAGGGTTTTAATTGCTGAAAGTATGGAAACCTGATCGCTGTACTCTCAAAAATGTTAAAGAATATTTGTTAATATTGTTCAAAAATTAAATCATTAATTTTAATCATGTAAAGAATCATCAACACAGTTATCAGGACTTGATCAGCTCTCCAAGGTGCTGATGCTGCTGCTGGCAGCAACTAGAAGCTGTGCAGATTTATTTCCTTCATTAGTTTAATCATTGTTTTCACCTCATTTATTTCCTCATGTGTTCCTCATGTCATCACGTATTGATGCAGCAGGAAAGTCGATCTGTGTCTGATCTGTTATTTAAATACCAATGTGTATTGCCATGATTTGGTCAAATAATTTAATCCATCATTACTGCGATTAGTTAATTCTGATAAATATTGTGACTAAGCATTATGACATGTATTTTTTAAAATATATTAATATACACAATAATAATCTTTCGCATTGTAATCCTTTTATTTGTTACCTTTTGGATGTTTGTCCACTGCTGCGTGTCCTGTGTGTGTAACAAGCAGAGTGTATGTTGTGCACCCGCCTGTGTAGCCGCACATTACTGTCTTGATAATGTGCGCTTAAATTAACAGTGAAACATTGTGCCATTGACTTTAGATCAGGTTTTTGTTGGTCAATAGCGCAATCGCTCTCTGCTGCCTCAAGATAGCAATGCCCCAACAATGCCTGACCGCACCTTACTTTTAGACCAACACGCCAATGGGCGCTCTGATGGGTGCAAGTGCCATTGCTATTTTAACAACGTGGGTGCTGAACGGGAAAATGACAACTGCGTTGATCTCAAAATAGCAAAGAGACTTGTGCTGCGTTCTGCGCCGCTCTGCGCCAGGCGTAAGATAAGGCCCCTTAACTCACTGGACTACGGAGTCAGTTAGATATCTTTACCAACCACCTCAATGCAACATGAATAAGTAGTCAAACCCAGGTCAGTGTTTTGATTTTGATTTTGATTTTGACTTTTGTTTTTGTTACTGATAGTTCAATAAAAAGAAAAAAAGCTAATTTGAGAATGCTCACCCTACATGTAAATTGCTTCTGGCTGGTAGCACCCTAAAGGCTTTCAAGAGACTTAATATAACAACTACAGTAGAGCCTGTTCCTTCCTTTTCTTTGCTTACATGGCTAACAAACACTGGACTAGTTCAATGACTTTCTATATTCAGTACAGGGAGAAATTATTCAGTGGTTCAATCGTTGATAGTGTTTATTTTGGAATCATGTTCCAAGGAATCAACAACAGCATTACAGGCCAATCACTTTTGGACCACACTTTAGAATCTCTTGACAAAATATCTAGCTCTTTAGTTCCTACATGTTCTACTGTCTTAGACAGCTAGTTGTAATGCTCGTACTGGAGCTTTTTTTTTGCTAGAATTTTGTTATTATTGGATGCCAAAGAGCTAAAAGGAGAGTGATATTGCGCATAATGTTCATCAGGTGGAGAGAAACTCAGCTCCAGTGGGTGTCTGTTGAACAAATAATAGGCCACTGCTCCTAACATGATAGCAGTGGTGGAAGAAGTCTTCCGTGGTCTTTTTTATTGGACTTTATTGACTGCTAGAACCTCAACTAATGCAGATCAATGTGCAGAGATGCAACACTTGTACACCAGTCTTCAAACACACAGGCCACTGCCTCAGGTTATACTGGACAATGAAGCAATCATGTTCAACCGGAGAGTGGTTAGCCTGACTAGCTGGATAGCAGAGTCCGAGATATTCTAATGCAGCCATGTCTCAGTGAAGATGAGGGCACAATAGTTTGTCATTTCTCTCTGGGAGGTCAGAAGCAGTCTTAGGCAGTCTAGTTTATTGTCAATGGAGCAGACGTTGGTGGGGAAGGATGGGAGAGTTGGTCAGCTGGGGTTAGCCTTTAGCCTTGCTTTGATGCCAACTCACTAGCCACGCTTCCGCTTCCTCGGCGTCCCCTTGGGCGGTAGTTCTCGTGTGGTGATACCGAGGTCTTGTGGCCTGGTGCCCCCAGCAAGCCGAAGCAATGCAGATTCTCCAACGTATCTCCATCCGGTTGTGTTTGGCATTTCATAAAAATTTTGCAGTGATGACAGTAATGAGCTCAACCCCGCAGTAGGCATCACATGACCACAATATTGCGGTAATTAGGTTATCGTCACAGCCCTATCCAGTGGTTCCCAACCTAGGGGTCAGGCCCCTCCAAATGGTCACCAGATACATTTGAGGGATCATGAGATGATTAATGGGAGAGGAAAGAAGAAAAAACAAAGTTCTGATACACAAATATGTATGAACTGTATGTATATGTATGGACTTTTTCTCTAATCTTTGATTTTTGGTGAAATATTGGATCATTTGAACATTTATCGAAATTAAACCATGTGAGAAGTTTAGAGGGAAAAATCACTATTTGGTGGAGCTGTTAACAACTCATAGATATCTGAAATGTGACCCCGACTACACACTGCTTTTTGTAAGACATCAAAAGACAAAAAGGTTGGAAAACACTGGTTTCATCTTTAACAATGTGTTGTATTTTAAAAGCTTGTTATATTATCTATTGTGTCAAATCTTCATCTGAGAAGTAACTAAAACTGTCAAATAAATGTAGTGGAGTAGATAGTACAATATTTCCCTCTGAAATGTAGTAGAGTGGAAGTATAAAGTAGCATCACATGGAAATACTCAAGTAAAGTACAAGTACCTCAAAATTGTAGTTAAGTACAGTACTTGAGTAAGTGTACTTTGTTACTTTCCACCACTGCATGATAGCTAATGTCAGCATATTATATCTTGTATTAGACTACCCCCTGCCCCCTAGTGGCCACATATTGACACAGCTTTGATTCGGTTTCAAAGGTATGTCATTATTAAATAATCATTCCTTGAGTTTACTCAGTCCCATTCAGTGGGCTGGGATTTCTATTTCAGTCATTACAGGTTGACCATCACAAGAAGTCACTATTTCACACATTCTTTTAACAAGGACGCTTCAACAAGGACCCTTCATCTTGGAGTTGAACCTGATGCTTGAATCACTGGGGAAATCAGCACATCTGAAATGGTACAGCAAATCCAGGAATCCTCAAAACCATCAAGCACAAAAACACCTAAATGAAAACAATGAGTGAGAATCTGAAGGATTACCACTTGAAGAACAAAAAGAGTAATAAGTAGCTGGGCTTCGGTTTTTTAAATGGCACTGATGAAGATGCTTACACAAGACTGTGTTGAATAGAACACGAACCCTGAGAGACACTTCATTCTTTCAATCAGGGAGTTCAACAGCATGAATAGAAACTAATTAGTCTCAATGATTCCTATTCAAGACCCCTAAACAGCTTAAACTCTCTCTCCCACTCATCCTAATGAGGATATCATTAAAGCTGACCTCAGTCTTTTTGACCTGGTAGAGTGCTCACCATGGTTACGGCACACACACACAAAGAAAGCTCTTGGAGATCATGGTGACCGCTGCTGGGTTGAAAAGTTCACCTGTACACATTTCTTAAAGTTGTGGTGTTGTTTGGGCTCATAGAGCTTTGAAAATTCTTCATACTTACTGTAGGCTTACTGCCACTGACTTTCAACAAAAAATACTGAATCTGTTCTGTAGCTGCTACTCAACAACTGAACAAGGGCAATGAAAAGATAAATGTAAGCTTGTTGAGATCTCATAAAAACTTGATTGAACCCTGAGGAGACATTGGTGTGTTGCAGCAACAACAAACAACAAATTGTAATTTCAAACAGAGTGACACAAGACTAAGGAGTTGATTACCAAACCTACCGCAAGTTTCCATCATGGCACTCCTTTAGTTTAGTGGAGTATTTACTAATGCTGTGAATACACACATTTGAATGTATTGCTCCTAATTAACACCTGACGTTGGGCTGTTTCACATTTGCTTTCTGCAAACTTGAAATACTGGTATTATGAGACATCAATAAACATATTACTGAACTGTGTCATGCACTCACTTCGCACAAGAAAAATGGCTATATGTGAGGTCATTTTAGTTTTAAAATACAGTTAGCTCATCAGAAACATCAATGATTAAATTAAATATATCAAGAGATAAGCAGAATTGTAGTCATCAACAAGTTTAAACACATATGTGCTGCATCTGTACTTTGGCAAGATACTGTAAAAAATGATCTGATCTGGAATATGTGTAATTGGCAGCTTCATTCATTAAACAAAGGATGAGATCTGCAGTGATGTTAACATTGCAGAAAAAGTAATACAAACTCAAACAAAAGACCAACGAGAGACAGCAGCGGGATAACAAAAACCATGTGAACAATAATGCTGTTATTGCATTGCTGGTCTTGTCTTTGCCATCTGACCATTAGTTGCCAAGATATCTTGCTCTGGACCACAATGTTGGAAGACATGACTGACCAACTGACGTCATGATCCAAAGACCCCATCAATAGTGCAGCAAAAAAGAACATCACTAATATGAGAAATGTGGGGTATTAAAAGTAACACAGCCAACAATGACAAAACCAGAACACATTAGGCACAATATAGAGAAGTGAAAGAAAGAATGAAGCAGAGTGCCACACGAATATCTGTAGAATGAAAGTCCATGACAGCGCAGGTGTTGAACTAAACCCTTATGCAGAGAACCACCAGACAGAAATAAATGCTTAAAGATTCTTACAGTCAGTCCAACAGTAAATTATACAGTTTAGCACAACTTCTATAACCTGCTAAGTGTTGAAACCTCTCAGTGCCTGCCAGCTGCTTTAAGGCACTGCCAAAGCAAATCAGTACAATGAAACTTTCAGGATGATGAAACCAACCGCAGGAACGCTGTTAACAGAAACAGCCACATTTGACTCCTAACCTTTCCATGCGTCTATTATGAGACAAATTATTTTCAATCACATTCAAAAAGTCACTTGAATTTAGACAAACTGTAAATTGTCTATCTACTCTGTGATAATTGGAATGACGTACTATGTAACCTATGTAAATCTGTAAACTCTGGCCAGTAGTCTGAGACTGCAGCCAAAAACAGCAGTTAGGAAAAACTAGCAGAGTAAAAGAATGTCTTGTGAAACCTCAAAAACACTGTGGCTCAGCACCCAGAGCCTTGTTACTACTGCCAGACGAAAGCCTCTCAGCTTCAACCTTGGCCTCAATTTTTCTTACCTCAACTGAAAGGTGACATGCTCCATGAACGCTTTTGATTTTGTGCTCTGAGAACTGTTCAGACACCATTGTCCAATTTTCAAAATATGCAAACATCAATCTGAAAACAAGGATACCTTTTTGGTCTTTTTTTAACTGACTTTTTGGTGGTGTTTGCTTTTCCAACAATAATGGTGTGTTCCAGTTGTCTGAGAGGGAAAAAATGGCAACACAAAAGCGTGTAACAGTCAAAGATCATGTTCATATAAAGCTTATTAATGTGCTGTGCTAACAGCTCTTGGCTCCTCAGCTGCACTCTCACTCCAAAAAGACAGTATGGCTAATAAGGACAGTTATTTTCTTAAAAAATGATCTAATATTGTTGTTTATTCAATATGTCATTTTTTACCTGCCTGTAATGAACTTCAATTCCCATAAGCACTATAGACCATCACAGGTTGAACATCACAGGTCAACAGAAGAGACATGTATGAGTCGAGGGGTCACAGATAGGTCAGCTGTAAAGACAGCAGGACTGAGAGGGCCTAACGCTGTAGAAGTTTTAGACAGAAGAGATCAGAGCTTCACAGTTGGAAAAATTATATGTAGATGTGAGTACTGATGAATATAACGGATGTTGGTGAAACCAAATTATGATGACTTAAGTACCCATGCTGCTACTCTGGTAAATTTTCATGGGAGCTGTAATTTTTCCGTATCCTCCCAAAGTAATCATTGTTTAACTTAACTAAAAGCAAGTGCTGTAGTGGAGCAAATGGGTCTTAGAATATTGAAACTAATCTCAGGACCACGCTTCATTTTTTCAGAAAGACAGATTAAAGAAATGTTATATGAGAGACTGCAGAAAAGTATTAAAATAAGCTGACAGAAACATCCCCAAAATCATCCTCCACTTATGCTAACACATTAGCAAACACATTAGCATTCACTTGGGGTTATGCTTGTGTCCAACTAATAAATGTTGACTTCACCAAATTCTGAGAAAAATCTCTTTTTGTCTCTTTACCTGAGAGATATTTTCTAAACAAGCTACTCATTAACTTTGTCTGCCATTTGGTGCTATGTAGGCAGCATACAGTGGGGCTATTTGAGCTGAACTTGGTATAAATGGCTTCCTACCACATTTGATAAGAAATTTGCAGACCAAAAAAAAACAAAGCAGCAAGCTAATAGTAGCTAAATAGCTTAATAGAGCTGGGTGATAATTCTTTATGATTTTGGTAGTATGAGAGACCCCTTTCACATCATACAGAATCATTTGAACCCATGTTAATGTCAGCTGTTTATGTTGTGTCAGTATCTACTCCTCTCCTGCTTCCGTAGTGTTGACGCATGTACACTAACACACAAACACTCACCCAAGAGGATACGCACAAAAATGTATTTGCACATGTTGATCGACAATACACCAAACACACACACACACACATCCTTGATGTATTCTGCCCACAGTAGACTTCCTGCTCTGATTGAAATCAGCTTTAACAGCTCATCTAACAAAAGAGCTATCAGCCCAAACTGCCACTGCCAGTTCATTAAATTGACACTCATAGGAAATGAATAAACCAGCTGAGCTGAAACAATAAGCTATCACACACTGCATGAGCCAGTCCATTAACAACAGCTACCTGGAAATGAACAAAGCAGCTGAAAGAATTTACCCACTGTTTCAAGGCATAGCTCAGTGGGGACTGAGGTGAAATAATCCATTGTAACACAAAGGGCCCATAGTTAAACACAGACAGTGTCTTATTTAAAACTGCGACATCATAATACCATTTTTATCAGATGCAAGTCCATGTTTTGCGCTTCTACCTCATCTACCACCCGCCAACGTCGAGGTTGTTTGATTTAGATCAGGTGGCACAGTGAAACATACTGTTGTGGTTGCTTTGCAGAGATGCAGAAAAAAACCTCTCCAAAATCACATGCACACACACACACACACACACACACGCACGTTGACCTGGCTCACTTTTGGGGACATTACATAGTAGCGCTGGGCGATTAATCTAATGTTACTTTCAGTTACGATTTTGGCTTCCAACGATTATGAAAACAAGATAATCAAGATAAAATGATTATTGTGCCACATTCCATTTTGCAATGATGCTCTCATTTTGTCTTGTGTTATAAATCCAGCGCATCCCTTTCCTTTACAGCAGTGCACCCCTCCCTAAAAGCCTGGGAATCCACATAGTAAGCGAGACGTAAGCAGCGCGTTCAATCCGTTCAATCCACACCGACTCCGACCTGCGTTCAGCATCTCTGTCCAGAGCCAGCCAGGACAGCCGCCAGACAAACTGCCTTCAACAGACTGACTGACAGCAAACATTTACTGAACCAAAATAGTTTTCATTTCTGCTCCACCAGAAGAAATCAACAGTATTTGTATTTATTCACTGTAGCCAGTGAGGGGAATCTGCCTGTAGTGAAACAGGCAGCTCACAGACAGACTGAGAGTCTTGATATTTCAACTTATGCCATTAATAAGTTCAAAACATCTCACAGCAGGATGATTGTTTGATTTAAACAGCTGTCTGTACAGATTAACAGTAATATGTTTCTGAAAACATTTGAGGCGAGAAATAGGTAATGCACTAATAGAATCTTGATCAATATTTGAATATTTGTTTCATGAGCTGTCGGCTTTCTTTTTTCCAACTTTATTGAGTAAACAACACATTTGTTTTGATCTGAGATGGTGCTATAGTGCGAAATCTAGTGGCTGAATGTCATGTATTGCAACTTTAAATTCAGTGTTAGTTTGTTAGAATCAAACCATTAGCATTTCCAGCTCCTTTTCCACTGTTTCTAAAAGTTGTCTCAATTTCTTACCACAACAAAATAAAGTTGTATCATCTGCAAATAATATAGTTTTCAATATTTTGGAAACCTCATATATATTATTTATGTACAAAATAAACAACAGTGGTCCCAACACTGAGCCCTGGGGAACTCCACAAGTAACCTTCAGTAGTTGTGAGCTACAGTTATTTGCACGTATTGATACCTATTCTTCATGTAACTGTTAACCAAGAGAGTGCTACCCCTCTAATTCCATATCTTGTAATTTCTTCAATAAGTCATGGTCGACTCTATCAAATGCTTTTTTTGAGATCCAGGAATACCCACACTTCATATTCTTTATTTTCTATTGCAGTTGCAAATTCTATGAGTGCAGACGAAGTTGTCCTTTTAGATCTAAACCCATATTGCTGATCACACAGTACATTATAGATTGTTGATAGGTCTTCTAATCTTTTATAGAATACTTTTTCCAGTATTTTAGAGAACTGTGAAAGTAAAGAAACTGTAATTAGAGAGTACATGTCTGTTTCTGGCCTTATATATAGGTATGACTTTAGCGGTGTTCATTTTGCTTGGAAATACACTAGTTTGTAAAGACTGATTACAAATATGTGTAAGAGGTTTCGCCACACACTCAATAATATTTTGAACAATGGACATATCAATTCCATTCCAGTCTGTAGACTTCTTATGGCCTTTACACACCGGGGATGTTTTTTTTGCATGTTAATATATCTTTTTGAACTGTTGTTTTTGTCATGAGTACTTTCACACAGAACGCAAATATTACAAGGTGAGAAAGAGACATTTTTTTCAGAATGAGGTTGATTTTTTCTGAGTTTTCAAAGAGCAAACAAAGACATCAATCAGTCACAAAGTCTAATCTGCACAGACAGCTGTTTATTGCAAAGGCCCACATGGGGTGTTGAATATCCCGCTTTATGTGTTATTTACTGTATCTACATTGATTAATCAGCTCCCAGTCTGTCTGTGAGCTTGGCTTTTTCACTGCAGTCAGGCAGGTAGGCTCACTCACTACAGTGGGTGGGGAAATAAAGCCAATGAATCAATATTGATTCCTGTATCATGTATCATCATATGCATCTACACCATATATTTATAGATACAAACACTATTGATTTCTTCCGGTGGAGCTGACATGAAAACTGTTTTGGTCCAGTAAGTTTCTGCTGGCAGTCAGCCTGGTGAAGGCAGTTTGTTTGGTAGCTGTCCTCTCAGCTCTCCAGGAGCTGCAGCTGACAGACAGCTGCTTCTGTGGACAGAGATGCTGAATGCAGGTTGGAGATCATCATCATCTGTTGATGTTGAACACAACGTGCAATTAACTCTTAAAAAAGACCTTTTAAAGAAGACCTAATAAAACAAGACTGGAATAAAGTGTATGTGGAAGATGTAAGATCATCATGATCATCAGTGATCATCAGTGACGTTGATGATGATGTTGATGATGTCAACATCATCCATCAACCTTTGTTCAGCATCTCTGTCCACAGAAGCAGCCGTCTGTCAGCTGCAGCTCCTGGGGAGCTGAGAGGACAAACTGCCTTCACCATGCTGACTGACAGCAAAATGTGTTTCTGTTGCAAATTTTTATCTCTGCCAGAGTGAATAGTTTTGATGCGAAATATTCGCAGGTATTCGCAGGAGTATTTTGCATTTTCGTGTTGTTTATTCGTCACAGCCCAAGTGCGTAAAGGCCTTTGTTCTTAAATGTTTTAAAAATGTCAATGATTTCTTTTTCATCTGTTCCCCTTGGTAATAGTTTTACTTTCCACATCAGTAGTATTAGTCTTTGCAATTTCCTCAGCCAAACCAGGACCAACATTGACAAGAAAATTCCTTAAAGTCACCTGCAACTAAATCCATATCATTAATACCTTATTGACCGGAACATAAGACAACCCTGATTATAAGATGACCCCCCCTTTTTCAAGACCAATTTTTGGAAAAAGACTTACAACTTGGATTAAATTATTTGCCTTTTACTCGCAAAACTTTTATTGCACTTACAGTAACATAATGAATGTAGTTAATTGTCGTCAACTCGAGTACTTCACCTGGTTCACTGTTTCTGCTCCGCTCCATGGAGCACACACACACACACACACACACACACACACACACAGTGCTCAGCCCTGCCCGTGGTGAAACAGAGGAGAGAGACTATTGTTACTATTGTTACTATTGTTATTTACCTAATTTATGTGCACTTGCTTCATTTCAGCACAATGTGAGGCTCTCTACTGCATGCACTTTTTCCAGACATATTTCCAGGAAAAAAAAACCCTGTTTTATATTCAGACCAATATGATAGTTGTATTATTCTTTGTCAGGAAATGATTTGCGTATCCTATTTCTATAGTTCCATTTTTAATAATATAAGTCAATACTTTCCATGTATTTTATATATTATTTGTTGTCCTCCAACAATTACTGTAATAGTCCCTTTTGCTACTTCTCATAACGCTTGTCAGTTTGTTTTTATATGGCTTGTATTTGTGTTCTACTTCCTTTGCCCTTTTCTGTAAAAATTCTTTATATAATTGATTTTCTTCTTGCACATGTTTTGTATTCCCTTCGCCACGGCTTTTCAGCACATTTCTGTTTCAATACTTTCTTTACTAGATGACATTTTTTTTCATAGAGAGTACTTGTTATGGACAAAAATATCTCATAGGCTTCATTTACATCTTCCACATAGACTTTATGTCTAATTAGGTTGTAAGTTTTAACATCCCTGTTGGTCCTAATACAGCTCTGAATGACTGCACCGACAGATAAGACTGGCAGATGTTCACTTGTGTCATTTATAAGTAGTCTACTTACTACTTTCTACTTTAGTGTAGCACTATGTTGTTATTCTAGTTGGCCATGTAAGTGAGGAATATAGACTCATACTGTACATTGAGTTATTGAACTCCATGTGAACACAATACAATCTACTATTGTATTGTGTTCACATGGATTTAAGAAACCAATATTGAAGTTAAACCAAGTCTCAGAGATCGCTGTGAATTTCTTATCAAGTTGTTTTAAACAATGTTGGCTCTTTAAAAGGTTTGTATTGAGGCTCCTACTATTGAAATGTATTATTGTTATTACTCCTTTAATTTTCACATTTCTGGTTTGCTGCTCAGTAGTTGTGATCACTGGTACTTGTCCAGTTCTGCAACCTCCCTGATGACCAGCACTTTTGCCTCCTCTGGTTATCCATTCAATTTTATGAATACCTTGCAGTTTGCTTTCCACATCGATTGGATTTTGTTCTGTTTTCTCAGGAAGTCTGCCCTCCTGGCAATTTCAGAATTTTTCTTTGTTAGGTGTTCGTTCACGTAGACACATGATCCATTCAGGTTTTTCCCTTGTCTGAGCAGTGTGTTTTTCTCTGCTTGCAAAGCAAATTATTATAGCAGGTTTCTCGCTTTTGTTTTTTCAGGGGAGAGGATGACACAACTCTAAATCATTGCTGTCCATGGATATGTCTTTGTTGTTAAAAAAGCAATCACCTATCACTCAAGGGAGTCCAGTTCAGTGGGCTCTCCAACCTCCGTTTGGTCTCCAACCCACTGACAATAAAGTCATTCATGAAGGAGTACTGCTCCAGGTCTGCCACTCGGCACTCCAAGAGGGCAATGCTCTTATCCTTCTTGACATGTTGTCTTTTCAGTTCCTTGATCTCTCCCGTCAGGTCCATTATCAGTTTCCGTTGTTTAGAGATAGTTGCAATCTCTTCCAACATAAAGTTGAGTGATTTCTTTATGTCCTAGACTTCCTAGTGTTTAATTGTACAAGTCTTTTTTGGTGGCATTTTGTTCGCTTAGCAAAATGTATGCATGAAAGGCCAAACAGAGTCTGCAAAAAATACGAAACAAAGTTTCGACAGTAGCCAACAACATCAACAAGGCCAGGCTGGGCACAGCCAAGCTAAGCTAACTAGCCTAAGCTAGCTAGTAGGCTCACCGGTGACGTTCGCTCAGGTCTGTGTTCTTGAATTATCGTCTCAATCCAGGTGTTGGTCAGAGCCAAAATATATCCAAATTTTGAGGGAAAAGACTGTTGAAAAGCTGAGAAACAGAGACATAGATACACAGCAGAACAGCATTACACCAGGTGTCAAGCAGCTGTTTAACTTAACGATTTATTCTCTGCCACAGCACCTTGACCTTAGATGCACAGACTTCAGGTTTTATGAAAACTTAAGTGCTGTCATAAGGATTTGTACAGGTGGTTCTTCAACCATGTAAATGGGAGTCTTCAATTCATGACTAATTAATGACAATTTTTTTAATTTAACAGAAATATTGGCAAGATGCAGTGCCCCGGTAGCCAAGTGGTTACTATGCATGCCTAGGCTAGGGACCCTTGTTGCATGTCATGCCCCGCTCTCCCTGTCTGCTTGTCTAATCAGCTATCCATTAAAGGCAAAAAAAAGCCCATCTTGTCTGTGCAAGAGACAATAGCAAAAACACACAGGTTTTACTGTAGTAGATGTAACAGTGGTTTGTATATATATCACTATCTTCCAAAGTAATTGTGCGCATTTTTATCTGTCTAGGATTTTGAGTGTCTCCTGAAATATATATTCATCTCTGCCCTTGGAAAACATGTTTGGGGTACTGTATTCATACGGGAGTTTGCATTTTGGCACTGTGCCTCCTGAAGAGGAACAGTTTTCTCCTCATAGTGGGTGGCCCATTAAACTTAAAGGGGAGCCGCTGTCATTGGGTCAGTATGGAAACTGTAGTCCTCCCACTAATACAAGTATTCAGTCTGTTTTAACATCTCTTCGACACTGCACCTCAATCACGTCTCTGACTCTGGTAATCATTACCAGTGGTAATGATTTTGCTCTTAGGGTTATGGTTAGAAATCAAAGGAGTATTTTGTCTGTTGAGCATCAGCCCACACACAATGTTGAGTGCAGGTGTTGTTACATTATCAGACATGTTGCTTTATCCATCTTCATTCTGTGCATCTTCACCAGGCGCATAGCTGTGTTTGGAATGTTAGTGAGGCATGTCCTCACTTTGTATGAGTGTTTTGCACTCAGCTCCTCATCCAGCTGCAGGAAGACGTCATGCTGGGTGATCTTCCTCTTCAGGACATGTTTATAGAAAACATGTGCTCTGATATCTACAACATCCAAGATTTTGTGAAACATTGCTCTGGATGAACAGCACGCAGCAGCACTTACTGTACACCAAAGTAAACATTTGCAACTTATCCAAGACATCAACACCAAAGTGCTGCTCGCATGCCTCAGCTGTTTTGTGTGAGACGTCATCAGCTTCTGTTGCAGCTTTGTGCTCGTCCAAGTGATTTATAGTTTTCATAACAGTGCTGTTGAATCAAGAAGCAAATGTCTGTTTATGTGCCCTAGGTGGCAGGTCTTTTAGCTGCCTGCTCATTGCTCCCAAAAGAGGACGATTTCCATCTATTTCTTTTATATGTGTACACATTATGGACAGTTAATCAAAGCTGAATCCAAGCATTACCTCCCCAGCTGCTTATAAGGTTAATCTCTTGGCCAAAATTTATGTGGAACGTATTTTATTTCGAACGATTTAAGTTAAAATATCTTGTGGGTAAAATTTTGTCCATTTTCTCTCCCCTTGGGAAAGCTTAGGTTTAGGTTAAAATGGATTTTTTTTATACTGTGTTTAAATGATTGTAAATGTATGTTTTTATGAGGATTATGTTAAATGAAAATCCCTTTTTGGAAACAGTGTTTACATAGGAGTAAGATGATCTGGCTCAAAAGCATTTCAATTGGCTGAGTTACTGGGAACCAACCCAACAATACTTTGACCAGACAGCCTCTCATAATGGTGTGCTGCCTAAGCAACACTGTGCTACTGTCTTCAATATGCACTTGCTAGTTTCTCATACATCTCATCACCATACGTCTTTCATTACATTCAGTAGAAGTCACTTAGTGGTTTGGAGCAGTTCCAAACATTACCACACATTCACTATATGGACCACATAATATTTCCTCTTTAACTATTCCTGGCCTCCCTGGATGTCTCTCTAACAGGAAGATGGAATGAAATACATAGATGCCTTCATTGTCTATAAAATTGAAATACAGAACAGAAAGCATGTGTTTGCAGTGCATGAAAAGAGCTTTTATCATCTTTTTTTTGGGGGGACCAATTTTTAATGAAGTTTAAGATTACGAATTTGGATTAGACGTAGAGGCCAATGTAGACAGATCACACAAGAAGCAAAGGAAAGTTAACAAATCAGATAAATGTGCACACTTGGGCTAACATTAGCTATTTCAGCTAAATTATGCTAACACGGTAGGTAACATAATCATGTTGCATTAAACTCACTGAAATATTATGACAATTGTCCGACTCAGTGCGAGTCCTGGAGCTGGGGAGAGCAGCAGGTGAGCCAACTGTCAATCACAGCTGTCAATCAATGGTCACATGACAGACATCAAAGCTATTCACTTCACTTCACTTCACTTCAGTTCAATTCAGCTCAAATAACTTTACTTATCCCAGAGGGGCAATTTGTGAGGCAGGCATACTAAAAGGAGTGTTTGCTGATCATGCAGTGAGGTCAGAGACTGGAGGCAGTGGCCTATGATTTTAGAACAGGTACACTGTATTCTAGAGGCGCTTCTTGTTTTGGATTGTGAGAATGTGGAACCAGCAGATGAATGATAAGGTTATTATGCTTTCGATGACACCATAAAATTGACAAACACAATGCCAAAAACTAGCTGGTTTCCACATGAGCAGCGCCAAGCCCACTTCCCCACCTAGCTATTACAGATCTTCAATCTTATTAATGCAGCAATAATTTCCAAAATGACCAGCAGCATACTTATTAGAGGGACTGAATTTAGAGATTGAGACCATAATGACTCACTGAAAAAAATGACTGACTAGGTATTTCTAGAGAAAAGTTAAGGTTTTTTGAATGAGAGGCAGTTGGAGCATCTAGTGGCCGTCGGTGGCACTTTCAGGTTCTTCAGCATTGGTTTCAGCGTAAAGCTGTGGTAATTGCTGCTTGGTTTGCAGTGAAGTAAGGTGCATTCATGTTCCACACATGATGAACTGTAAAAACATCAGTGATCCCCTGACTTTTCATCTAGTACCATTAATAGGTCCAAATTTTAATTTGTACAATTATTTGATTTGTGACCAAAACTAATGACATTCCCACCAGCCTCAGCTGTACTTTGTGTTTAATGCTAATTAGGAAATGTTAGCATACTAACACACTAAATTAAGATTGTGAGCATAGTTAACATTACCTGCTGAATGTTAACATCATTGTGAGCATGTTACAGCAATGATGTGAAGTTTTTTGTCACAGAAAGATCTCAGTTTATGAAAATGGCGCTTTGTGCCATCTTTTGACTATTAAGAGCTTTTTTAACATTTGTATTTTTATAGTGCAACAGCTAACAGATATCAACATTCATTGTCTTCAACTCAAAAACATTTAAAGTGTGGCCCCTTGAGGCTTACCTTGCAAGGCAACTGGATTCGCAAGATCACAAGATCATGTGAGAATCCATCTTTTCAGGCATCAAGTTATGCGCTTGTGTCTGAACCACCAGTGGTTCTGACCAATCAGCGTCCTATGAAGATTCTTGTGTTATCTTGTGATCTTGTGAATCCAGCTGCCTGGCAAGGTAAGACAGGGATAGACAGATAGATCATCCGATCACCTGCCAAGTACTTTTTGAAAGTGCCTGTCCTTTTCCAAACAGTTACCAGGGATGACTTCTCAGATGGTTCTGTGTAACAAACCATCTGGTGCATCAGGTTACCTTGAGGCTACAATTAATTACACCACAAAATATGAAAATGTTAATGGAGCAACATAAGGCTATATACTAACATTTGCATTTCTTAAAGCCTTACTACCAGAATGGTAAAAAAACTGTTAAGTTTGTCTAGAGGGTGGCACTTCAGAGTTCATCCTGTATTTCATCCTGCCATTTTGATACAAGTGTGCGATGTAAAATGTAGTTCTTTAAGTCCTTTCATGCCTTCCTGTTATACTGAAACTATATTAAAGACTCAAAATTAACTTGATTGATTATTATTTTACAGTGACACAAAAAGTCACTTTTAGGCTCAGTTTAAACAAGCCGGGTCAATTCATTTTTCAGCAGTGATTAACGGTCACACACTGAACAGGAGGAGCCCATAACTGAGAGAAAGAACATGCTGCAAAACTCAGCCTGACCACACAAACACACACACACACCCACACACACACACACAGTACTCCTCTGGTCAGACCACATAACAGGCCAATTAAAAAGCAGACCACATGCTAGTAACTCCTTCTCTTTAACCACAGTTGTACTCTGGAGACCAGTAGACACCCACACATACACATTTCATTCTCTCCCACTGCAGTTTAACCCTAAATGTCTCTCTCTCTCTCTCTCTCTCTCTCTCTCTCTCTCTCTCTCTCTCTCTCTCTCTCTCTCTCTCTCTCTCTCTATCTCTCTCTCTCTCTCTCTCACACGCACACACACACACACACACAATCATTTATATTATGTTTTTCTAACTTTCTCTTTGATATGCATTTTTTATCAGGCAAAGTAGTGATTATCTACGAAAACCCAACTTTTAAAGCAATCATGAGTGTGCTGGATTAGATTAATGGGTCATTGTCACCAGTAATATCAGTCGTTGGCAGGGGGCGGTCATTCAAAAAGTGCTGCAGACATCACATTTGGTTGTGGCCGATATCAAGTTTGTAGTAGAGCTATTTGGCAGTCCAGCCATGAACTTGACAAGGATGACAAAATATACAATTTTTCATGTTTCGCTGTGTATTATTTGGTAAGAAAAATGTTCTTAGCCTATATTTCTGTCATTTAAAAAATAAACAAATGCCATTTTACCTTCAAAATCACGATGTTGGTCGAGTAGCCTATGGAATAAAGCATTGTAGGCTAGTTTTGTTTGTGTAACGGTAAACAAACAATGATGAATCGTATAGCTCCGGGAAACCAGAGACCACAATGATCAATTTCTCTTTCACTGTCAATGTGGAATGGAACAGATATTTGCTGGGAGCTTTAGTATAGCGGTTGCTGTAGGGAGAAGATCAAATCCCAATCTGCAATTGGTTGCTGTTAAACTCTGCCCAACTTCAGCTTGTTGCTCTCAGTGCTTGCATCGCACCGCTCACTGCTGCCAAGGCGTCTGAAGCCCTTTGTCATCAGTTTTCATTGAAAATGAATGACTGCCAGCTCCTTTTGTCGCATATGAATCTTTGGGGGTGAGAGCACAGTAAAAAAAAAACGCACCTTCCTGCCGCCCAAGGAAGAAAAAAGTTGCAGTGTGCTTCATTCCGCTCACTGTGGCAGTTGTGTTGATGAACTCTGAGGCATAAATTGTGAAAATTCCATGGAGTTGTTGTTTGGCAGATGTCCAATTTAGCTATCTGAGGCTCATGCTAACACTAAACTAGCATCTTCAGCAGAAGCAGTGAGCAGCTGCTTGGCTAACACACGCCGAGAGCTGAGTGTCAGACAGCAGAGAACAGTGCTACGATGCTAACATCCAGGACAAGCAGGACTCTAATTACACATTTACAACAAAATCTACACAGTGATAAACTATATAAGCGACACTGCTTTGCTCTGAGTAGAAATGCATTTTAGGGTGGGCAGTAAATGAACTGATAAAGTTATAGTGAGAGTATTTTTGTGTCCCGGGACATCTGTCCCAACTGAGCAGCTGTTTCCAGCAGCTGGGCTAACATTAGCTACAGTGAACAAAACACATCACTCCATCATGTAGATCAGGTATGCAGATTATTATATATTAAACCAGACTTAAGTCTGTCTTGGGGCAACCTGTTTCACATTTATACAATAGTTACAGGTTATTTATTTTAAAGGTTGCAGCAATTTTGATTAAACGTTAATTAATTATTAGATGGGCCCAACACCTCTACTCTGATCTATTTAATATCTAATGAAGGTGGAAACTGTACAACCATTTGCTGTATTAATACTTTGGATTTCATCTGGCCAGTTGAATAGATGGTGACAGATAGGAGTGGGAGCTCCTTAATTTTAAATTAAGTTATTATTTTGTTATTTAATTTATCATTTAAGTAACTTGGTGTTTACTTTTTCTGTTCTTTGAAATTATTATTAATCTAGCCTACTCCTATTTTGTGTTGAACATAGGTCATGTCAGTGGCTAACATGGTTTTATAATGGAAACATCCAGCATATTTCATCAATTGTTAATGATTAACCAATAATTGATTGTTAACAAAGCTGACTATCGATTTAAGAAATTGCTTAAAATTTGCATCCCTATTACATACTTTTGTCAAAACTGTTCATTTTATGTTCAAAAACCTGACATGACACAAAATTACTGTAAATTCAACTGCAATTTGCTGCATTCTGCTATATCTACATTTAAAAAGAAATAGAAAAATAATGCGTAAACTCCTAATTAGGACATACAACACATAAAATTAATTTTACCATTTGAACTGTAAGCATGTTAGAAGAAGAAGAAGAAGAGGAAGAAGCATGTGCTTACAGTTTTGCTGAGGTAACCAGTGGAGATATTTCTGCACTGTTTGTCTTCAGAGTGGCAGCATCCTCCACATCTGTAGACGGACACACAGGGTGGTTTATAGAAGATGTTGGTGGGAGCCCCGAACTCCCTGCCCACGTCGACACAAACTTCCCTGGGCATGCACTGAGTCTTCTTCCACTCCGACTCTATACCTGCACACACACAGAGGAGTCAGACCACCACCACAGCCAAACTGGAATCTATTGTGGACATAACTTCAAGAAGGTGGCAAAAACTGTCAAATCTGTCAGTTGGGGAGGTCTATTGGCCAGATTTGACAAAAGGATAAGCATGCATGAAAGCACTCTAAGTTGTTTCCAGAGCATGAGTTCTTTAAGCTTAAATCTGTAAAACCACAAATTTAGCTGAAATATGTTCATACCTGCCTTTTTTAATTTTATGTTATTTTATAAACCTCCAGAAAGAGACACCTGTCCACAAGGGGTTCCTTGATGTTTATTGTCCCTGTGCACTCTGTGTTACTGCAGGTGTACCTTGAACTCCACTATACTATGCAGCCCAGGTTAATACACAATTATACCGTTTTCATAAAGTTGTTACGTGGCTTTGTGACTCTGTAACATAAACACTCTCCAACCAAAATCATCACAGAAAATAATGTTTATGTGTTTAAAGCATCTGTACTGATCTGTAAATAAATGTGCTTCATCTTACAGTATCTGTTGTCCACAGCTGCTTTATATTGTATGAAAAGCTTCTTCAGTTCTTAAATCCCTGCAGCATCTGAATGCAGCAGGACTAATATGTTGATAAATCCGCAGCCTCTGAGAAGTGCCGCACCAGAGTGCAGTGCCATTACGCATGCCATTTGCTGTGTTTACCTTAATTAAATTTTCTGAAAACAACACCAGGCTTTGCAGAATAACCACACACACCTGTGAGGGCCCCTGCCTAACCTACCTTAAAATGTATTGATGCTGATGTGGTTATGAGTTATTGTTATATTCTTTTGTGTCCATTAACGTATCCAGGAGAATGTGGGTGTGGCAGCCAGCCAGATTCAGAGCACCTGGGCCTAATGCTCCCATAGGATAAAAGGTCAACTCCCAGTGTTGTTCAGGCTCTCTCTCTTGCTTGGACTCATCCCGGCCAGCAGCTGCAGGCTTTTGCTTTTCATTTGACTTTAGTTTTGTTTACACCCCACAACACCTTACACCTCACTGTTCACACATTCACACCTACATTACTGATGTTACTGACTAACTCTATATTTGTAGTTATTTCTTCAGTTGTTTACTTTATTATAATAAATATCTGTAATTTACTGCCATCTGTTGTGTCCATTCCCATATTTGTCATGGCCTAGGAGCCAGGTTATGATACACCTCTATACACATCAGACTGGCCAGTTATAACTTGATAGCCTCTTTTCTAACCTTTTTTTCAGCAAAAATAGTTTTGTTTTATTCTTGAGACACATTGCAGTGCAAACGCTGTTGTGTAAAATTAATTACTAAACTATATGACCATTTACGAGGTGTGATACATTAGAGTTATGGCTAAAATAGAGTAGATCTGATCATGACTATTACATCATTCATAGCTGGATGTCGCCCTACTTCAAAACTCATTCCTGTGCCACTGGCTGTTAATGTTTGTCTTGGTGCCTGTAACATTACCTCTGATGATGTATAAGGCTTGTATGATTAAACTGTGTTGCATTCAGGCAAATATAATTTTAATGGCCTATTTTGGTTAACATATGCATTTTAGAATCTATTAAGTATGATTGGTTTTGGATGGGCTAGGCCCACCTGATTTTCTCTGTGCCCACCCACAATGTTATTTCTGCTACTGGCATGAATGAGAGTCTCTGAAACAGAGTGGGAAAAAGAAGGATTGTAGTCTAGAGATATTCTTCTGATGGAAGAAGGCCATTTTGGTGATGTTTTTGATATGTGTGTCAAAACTGAGGGTGGAGTCTAGACTTACACTAAGATTTTGACCTTATCAACAGAGGATGTAAAAAAACAAGGGATGGCCAAATTCAGATGGGAGACTTTGCTAAGTGTGGCTGGCGAGGCCAATATGAGGATAGCCTCATATTTATCCTGGTTAAGTTTGAGGTAATTGCAGGTCATCCAAGCATTAATATCATTTCAGCAGTCTGTCAGGTTGGATGGTGGTAGAGTGTCCGAGGGCTTGGTGTGTATGTAGAGTTGTGTGTCGTCAGCATAGCAGTGAACATTGAGGCCATATTGATGAATTATATCTCCAAGAGGCAGAATTTAAATAATAATACAGTAATGATTCAAGAACTGAGCCCTGGGGGACACCATGGGAAAGGGGGGAAGTGGAAGAACTAAAGCTGCTAACAGAAACAAACTGTTTTCTAGCTGAGAGGTAGGACTTAACCATGATAATGGAGTGTCAGTGACACCGAGTAGTGTTTTTAACTGATTCAGCAGAAGATTATGACAGATTGTATCAAACGCTGCTATGAGATCTAACAGGATAAGTATGTTGAGATAACCAGAGTCAGCAGGAACAAGAAGGTCATTGGTAACTGTGGTAAGGACAGTCTTGTCACTGTATTTTGCCCTGAATGCAGACTGAAATTCTTCCCATAAATTGTTGTTGGACATATGAACCTGGAGCTGAATGGCTACGGTTCGCTCAAGGAGTTTGGCAAGAAATGGATGACTGGAGACAGGCCTGTAGTTCTTATAGTCCTCCAGGTCAGTTTCAAGTTTTTTTTAGGACTGGGGTAATAGCAGCCATTTTTCAACTAGAGGGAACAGAGCCAGACAGAAGAGATGTGTTAATGATTTGTAGGGGGCAGAGGACAGGCAGAGATGATTTAATCAGGAGGTGGAGTGGATCCATGAATCTGTGACAGGTTCAGTTACAAACTGTTTGTTGACAGGGGTGTTGATATCATTATGTTGAGTGGACAAATGATGTAGCTGCTGGTAGATGGAAATAATTTTGCTCTGGAAAAAGTCCATAAAAATCACAGCAGAGTTTAGTAGAGGCAGCCAAAGGAAATCGTTTAGCAGGTTAATGTAGCTTATTGATGGTGAGAAAAAGGGCTCTGGGGTTACCTTGTCCTTTTGCAATGATGATAGAATAGTATGTGGTCTTAGCCTTGTTCAGAGCTTCTTTATCGGTTCTGACATGATCTTCGTAGGCTAATGCATGAACAGTTAAGACAATTTTCCTGTTGAGACACTCTAGTTGGCAACCAGTGGCATTAATTTTGCACAGCTCTGGTGTAAACCATGGAGCAGAATGGCAGAAGGACACTGCGTGATTTGATTGGGGCAAGATGATTCAATGTATCAGGTCATCAGTTGATGAGTTTGAGTGATGAGTGTAATGTAGTCATAAGTGAGTTCAGTCTCCTACATGTCCATATTCCTGATAGTGCGAGAGGCATGAAGTCAATGTGAGGGGGCAGGAATTCTAGCATTGAAAAAGACAGCCTTATGATGCGATATTATTAAATCCATGCCATGTAGGTTGGAGGAAGAAATACCAGAGGAGCCCGCAAGGTCTGATATATGACCTTTAGCATGTGTGGGAAAGTTAACATGTTTCACAAGAAGTCAATATTATGCTTAGAAATCACATCATTTATGAAGGGTGCTTTGTTATTTAAACATTGTATATTTAATAGGGCAAATTTCATTGCGACAGTGTCACTTGTTTAGATGACTTAAGTGCATTACAGTTGTGTGCAGTTGGTTCTATGTTTTGGTCAGACACAAGAAGTCAATGTTATGCTTAGCAATCACATAATTTATAAAAGGTGCTTTGTTATTTAAACATTGTATATTTAATAGAGCAAATTTCATAGCGACGTTGTCACTGTGATTAGAGGACTTAGGGACATTACAGTTGTGTGCAGTTTGAAAATCTTGAGTGGCTGAGAGTGGAGTTGATTTGCCAAGAAGCACATTGTTAAAAACCTGACTTTTTACACAGTTTCTCTTGCAAGATGCAGAATTCAGCAATAGGGGGGCTCCATGTCGATAGGTGGAGCCCGTTAGGTAGGTGGTTGTTGAGGGAAGCGGCGAGGAAGAATGGCTAGAAACAGGTGTTATTGTTGACATTAAGCATGAGAGCTTGTTAGTCACACGAAGAACGAAGAATGTTCGCTGACTGTGCATGTGTGCCCTCAAAGCTGGGGGGGATTCTGTCTCTGTTAAAAAAGGACTTGCACCCCTAGATCAAGTTAAAATTGTCAACACAAAGTTTTGTGAAATGCAGGCTGACTAGAGCCAGGTGTGGAGGCTTTTTCTTTTAACATGTTTGAAATAAAATTGAAAATTGAAATAACTAAGCAGCTGGCTAAAATGCCCCATGCCTCTGTTAAAAGAGAGGAGGGGACCAGAGATAAAAACTCGCTTCTCACAGTCTTTGAGTAAGTTAAGAAGATGGATAAAATTGTTTTAAAGTTTCCGACTGCTTAAGCGAGGTGTCAATGGTACCAACATGAACAATGAAAGTGGGAGGAAACTCCTGCAAATCTAGGATGTCAAACCTGTTGGCCAGTAGGAGGTCCAGAGGTGAAGCAGGGGGAGACGGGGGCTTTACACCATGTTTGTCCTTGCAGGCTACTGACCAGTGCTCTGGTTGACATGGAGCTGCACCAGGGCCTACACTCTACCCCCACCAACAAGTGACAGGAGACATGACAGGGAGTAGAACTAGCTGTTGCTTTGGGCTTTGCTCCCATGAGAAACCATGTATCAGGCTAGAAAACAAACAGCCTCAGGCTCTGGAACTCCTGTGGTGATTGAGCCAGGCAATGGAAGAGTAGGATTATTGTCCATTACTGGAATGGAGCAGTCAGGGGAGTGAAATGTGCTAGTCGCATTCAGGTTACCGCAGCCAGAATAGCCCAGGACTGCAAGTTGTTTTGCCTGAGCCATGCCAACAGAGCCAGGCTCAAGAATGAGCTTGTCTTTCTGTCTGAGCTCAGCTTCCAGGCAAGCAATGTTTTTCTTCACCTTTGAGACTGTAAGGTGGCAAGAGCCACACTCAGCCATCACACTTACAGTTAGTGTACCACATAGACTCAGTCACTGAAGTGGATAAACATGACCAAGATAAGTGTTACACTTAATCACTGTCTATAGGTAAGAGTCTCTTAAAATCCCATATGAAGCCACAAGAGCCAAGGTCAGCTCAGTAGGCTACATCCAGCTGACAGCCAGCTTAAGATTACTTATAATGTAAGATCCAAAGTCTGATAACTGAAATCTTTAACTTGTTAAAACATTTAGGTAAAACAACCATGATCTAAAAGTGTGCATTAAAAATGTGGCTTGAAGCTGAATAAAAATGTTAATTTATGACAGAGCTTCTGATGGACAAACACAACACAATCCTTTGTCCAGTCATTAAAGCCCCCCTGCTATGGGACCATAACTGATGCAGAAACAAACATTTTGTGACAACAAAAAACGTTATTATCCCAAAGGCCACTCTTCATTAGGTAATATTATAAACACCCTCAAAAAGGACAGAAACAGCCCTGGCTTTAGGACTTGACAAAATTTTCTGAGGGAAGTTTTTAGAGGCAACATTAAAGCTAATTTATATTAGCTTCTGATTATAAAATAGTCTTTGCTTTTTGGCCACTAGTGTTAAAAATTGAGGAAGATAGGTTGGATTTAAACAAAAGATTTGACAGTAACACACTTGTACATTGCTTCAATCTACAACTCTGCCAGGAGCCATTTTTTTTCCAAAAAAGTCTGAAAAAAAGATAGTAAAGCAAAGTCCAAACTTACTTTTCATGACATCCAAGTGTACATAGGCAGCAGCGAATGTCGGTTCTTCTGTATCTGCCAGTGACCTCAGTCGAGGAGGCTGTGGCCGGTGAGAGAGTTTGGAGGCCGAGGCGGCAGCAGACAGTTTGGATCTGCACTTCAGAGCTGCCCAGTATGAAGGATAGATGAGACTCATAAGTTCATCAACACTAGAGGCTGAACGCAACTTCTGCTCCATGTCTGGCTTTGGTGGAGAGTCCTGAAAGACACAAGAGACACCTTCACTGAGAATACTTGTTACTGTGTGTTATTATGGACGCTGATTGGCCAAGAAACATGCTGTCGTATCTGAGGAACACATCACAGAGTCATTGATTTTCAACAAGTAAGCCACAGGTAGTCTCAAGTCTTGCTTATGGAGAGCCGAATAAAGTGCCAGGTCAAGTCCAAAGTGAAGGCCTACAAGTCCCAAATCAAGTCCAAGCCCTAAACTTTGTGTTTCAAGTAAACAACTCATTATGTGCCCTTCACCAAACTGAAAGCCTTTTTAAAATAACTAACACTATAGTTAATTTAAAGAAATAATGTATAATGATTACATTTTTATGTTAATGATTTAAAATGCGTAGTTATTACTTTCAAATAAACTTCATAACAGCAGTGTTTACGTCCTTATCTGATAATCTGATAAACTTGAGTCTGACTTGAGTCCAAGTCATGTACATATTAGGCAGCTTTACCTCTTAGTTCATGAGTTTACAGCATTTTGCACATTGTGTGTGTGCTTTCAGCACCCTCTGTTTTCTACATTTGGTGCGCCTTCTGTTTTTAGGGGGAGCACTTGAATTTCAATGTTCAAATCCTGGAAAATGTTGATAAAGCTTGGAGTAGCATTAAATTGGCACCTCAGGTAAGTTTTAGATTTGTAGGCATCTTACATCAATGTTTTTGATTACCTGAAGGAAGCTGCTGTTGATGATATCTCTAATGCAGCACACGTGTGGCTGACTGACACCTGCAGTCAGTTTTCTCTGCATCGTTGCTGCTTCGTCCCCAAGTTGTCTTATTGTTAGAGACACGTTGTAAGCAGGAAGACTCCATTAACCATTGTCACGTCCGCCATTTTGACCGGAACTCTCGCGTGACATAACCCAACGTGGTTCATGTCCACCATCTTGTTGGGACACAGCTAGAGTATCTTCAGTACATTTAATTGCTTCTTACTTGATGCATGCTGGGATAGCACACTTGAAAATGACCAGAATCTTTACTTTCACATGAAGTCATAACTAAGTCCCAACACCTCCAACCTTTCATCTAGCACTACTATCAGGTACAAACCCTAGCTTGACCAACAGTTTTGCCCATGGCATGGATCACCAGTAGATGAGTCTTATTCTGAGGGTGGAATCTTTCTCTAGCACCACTAACACATGCTAAAAGTTAAAACTGTTTCCAAGAATCATCTAAGTCTATGCCTCCAATGGAAGATGTGCATTTTTGTTGAGCAATGAGCAAGTAATCTTTCATGAATTAAAGCAGCAGCCCTTGATTTATGATTTTTGACCGTGGAACGGGTTGAATGAGGTCTGACAGTTGCAGAATTTTGTGCAATTACACAGATAAATAATGAACAATTTTAATTTAAACGGACAAATGAATGTGGTTTCAGGAGTATTGTTTTGGTGTTCTCTTGTGGAGCTAACTTTCACTAAGTAGATGTGATGACAGGACAAATATCACAAAGCTGGCTCCTATTTAGACAGGCATCAAGGAATCAGAACACCTGACAGGTCATAAATTCAGCTGGCCCCATCTCTGTCTGTCTTTCACACACACTCACAGGCCCTGGGGGAGCTGAGAGTCTGAAGTGTGAAAACAGGAGCTGTATGAGAGGAAAGCTGATACTGCTGTCTGGGAAATTCCTGTGGTACCCGGTCCTGCACATACGTGTGTTCACACACAGAAAGTGACGTGTTAGAATGTTCAAGTAGGGACAGAGAGAGAGAGAAGTGAATGTTTTATATGATAATTTCCCTGCACAGTTCTGTTTCATATATCCTGAGCTATTTTACTCCTTTTACCACAGTTTAAGTGTATTGCTACCAAGCACTGACAACATACATGCAAAATGAATTGGATGAAATGATCAGTTCTAAGCAAAGTCTTTCTGGGTAACATCACATCAGTTATCAGAGGTAGTCTCAAATCAAGTCGAAAGTCTTCATCAGCAGACTACAAGTTAAGATGCAAGTCTTAAGCCAGGTCATGATTACAACAACACAGCACTAATTCCATTGCACTTGAACATTACTCATTCAAAGCTGTTTTAGTAGCGTCTTAGACCAAATCACTTTAAACCATTTCAATGGCTAAGATAAAAGAAAAAGGGGGCTCACCATTTAAATGAACTTTTTTGAGCTATGCTAAGCTTTGTGTCGTGACCAAGGTTTTGCTGGGATTTTTTTTTTCAATTTTACAAGCAAACAACTTCAGAAAATTCACAGAGCTGATCACATTTGGTGAAATAGAATAACATAATGGCCTGTTTGGTAAAATAAACATATAAGCTCAGCCAAATTCGGTGATGCATGACTTGTAGCATAGTGCTGTAGGTTAAACTATAAAACCTGTCAGGCTGTATTAATTAAACATGCAAATCAATAGGTTCAAGAGGCAATTTCCATCTCTCCATAGTTGATAGGAATCTGCTTTGGTGTGCTCACATCAAACCAAAGCCAAAATTCCAGGACATCACATGGCTACACTGATAATAACACATAAAAACATAAAATGACCATGGTCACACAATAAAACAATATGCATAGAAAAGGAATAAAGTAAATAAATGAAATTATCATTTGTCAAGATATTTTACTCTGATTTTAAGTGTTGGACTGACAAACCACCTAAACACCTTGGTTAAAATGTACATTTACACTCAGAGTCTGTGTAAATGAGTGTAAAATAATAATTAATTTGGCAGACAGTGTTTAGACTCTGCTAGCAATTCTTCTTTGACAAATGTATGGCTTTATGTGAATGTTATCTCATTTCCTGTCCTTCAATACAATTAGGTATATGCCATTGTACTATTTATGATAAACAGCAATTTAACAACCACACAATCACTCTGACAGGAACAATGTGACTGTTCGATGCAAGCAAGGTTGTTCTGCACTCTCAGACTCATGCTCACACGCACACACATTCACACTGACTGGCCTTTGTATTAGGCCAGTCAAACAGACAGTGAGTAAAGCAGTCCATTGTATTTTACTGCCTCTGTAACTTTGTTTAGAGCCACTGCAGAGATAACACACACAGCACTCCATTTCCTACTAGAAACAATGTGTTTATTTATGTGTGTGTCTATATGCATATGCATGTTTTTGTGTGTGTGCGTCTGTGTGCATAGATTTTTTCTTCATGTATACGTCCTGTCTGAGTTTCCTCTGTCTCTTCGTGTGTGTGTGTTTGTCTTTCTATTTGTGTCCTGTCTCAGTTTCCCTGATTCTGTGTGCTTCTGCTTGTGTGTTTGGGCGTATGTTTTCACATATAAATACACACACACACACACTGTCCCTTCACGTGGGAAAAGCCTTTTCTCTGCCGTCACATTGGCTCAAAGAAGCTGAAACAAACAATTGAGAATTCAACAGCTCTAAATAAGACTCTGCTGTCACCTGACAGAGGAACTACAGCTTCCTGCTCTGAATACCAGACCAGGCAGTGCAAGGCTGACTGTGGACTCATGAGATCAGTTTTATCAGCACTTTAGAACTGTGAGTGACCACATTAACCATTTTGGTCCTTCCTGCTGTTGATGTTTCCTGGACATTTAAACCTGAAGGTTTGGAACAGTTTTGGAATGGAAGTACTGCTCATGAACAATTCTTCATTGAAAATATACAGTTGGCAGTATATTAAAGCCCCAAACTGGTGGTTTAGCATGTTGTAGCCCATTAACTACAAACCCTGCATGTGCTAAATTGCTGCAATTTTCAAAAGCATGGCGTTTTTAGATCCATGTCCAAAATTAGCGGCAGCCATTCATAGTTCATTTCAGTAAACCATGAAAATCAACTTTCCTTAACCCTTGAGATCAGTCATCTGTCACCTCTGTCAACACTTCACAGCATTTATTAAACAGACGCATGAAAAGCTGCATGAAAAGCATAAAGTCAATCCAGGTACTTCTTGAGACAGTCCACATCACACTGTCATGAACTGCTACTGTGGTTAATGTCAATATAAGTTGGTCATGTCAAAAACTTGGATATAATAAATATTAGGGCTGCAACTAACGATTATTTTCTTTATTGATTAATCTGTCAATTATTTTCTTCATTAATCAATTGTTTGGTCCTTAAAATGTCAGAAAACAGTGAAACATGTAAATCACTTTCTCTCAAAGCCCAAGATGACATCCCCAAATGTCTTGTTTTGTCCAACTCATGGATATTCAGTTTACTTTCATAGAGGACTAAAGAAAAATATTCATATTTGAGCAGCTGGAATCAGATAATTTTGATTTTTTTTTTTTTTAAAAATGTCTCAAAAATATCAATCCATTGTAAAAAAAAAAAAAAAAAAAAGTTGGCAATTAATTAAATAGTTGGCAACTAATCAATTATTTGACTAATTGTTGCAAATCTAATAAATATCACATAAATTGTATATGCCAAATCTTTAACTTTCTCACAGATACAGAATCAGCAGAGTCACAGCAAAACATGCAGTTCACATCACATGTTGTTGGAAAAATTGAACACCATAGATTTTCTATATCGCCAGCCATAAGTGTATACATTGACAGTGCAAATAAAGGCAGGGGGCGCTAAACAAAGAGATATTCAACATGTTTTTTGCAGTTAAAGATTCATAGTCAATCACACTAAAGACAGCAAATGAACAACCTCTCACCCAAACTGAGCTGAAATAGGCTTAAACAAAACCTTACAGAAAAAGTGGATACAGATGATGAATGACTGGATGGATAGATAGATGGATGGATAGATATCAACAACAGAAAACATACACTAACAAAGAAAATTAAGTAATTAAGTAAGGATGGCTGCTTTAGTGAGTGAGTGAACACAAGGTAAGTGCCTGACATAAGTGCCCCTTATCAGCACCGGATCAACAGGAAGAGTTTTCAACACAGCTACACTGCTAGCCACAATTACTAGCAGAAGACTGAGAAGTTCTCTGGCTGCCTGGGAAGAAGGGTCAAAACCCCGATGGTATGCTTAGAAAAATGAGAAAGTAATTACATGCACATCACATGTTTGTGTAAGAGTATTAAATGTATTAAAATTTTGAATCCAGCTTGATTTTTGACATGTTGGAAATCAGGTGCTGTTACTTTACTACAGGGTCATCAGTACTATTATTAAGTTTGTTTTTTGTTATCAATTGTTTTTTTTTCCAAAGAAGAAAACCGAAGCAAAATTCATTAAAATAACAACACAAAATAACAGGGTATTGTAATATAATGTGTCCCATTATAACATGAAGGGGGCAAAAAATTTTAGACATTCCACTAATGGCCAATACTAATAGTGATCAATCAAAACATAGACAGATAACTAGTGCAGCAATAGTTTCAATTAGAGCTGGTTATTATCAACATAAATTAATCTGCCAGATAAGATCTTGATCAATTACTGTAGTACATAATGCCAAATAAAGCTGCAACGAATTAACAATAAATCAATCAGTCAATCAACAGAAAGTTAATCAGCAACCATTTTGACAATAGGCCAAACAATTTTTAGGGATTCGTCAAGCACTTAAGTTGAATTAAAGCTAAGTACACCTTCTCAAACGTGAAGATTGAATATATATCTTCATAGTTCATGATAATGGAGAGGGTGAGAGTTTCATGAGATGGAATTTTCTAGGAGTAAGATAAAGTCTATGTAAAAAATTGAAATGGAATTTATGATTATGGTTTTTAGATGTGCAGTCCAAATTATCCCACACTGTAAACCAATTGATCTCACCATCGAGATGTTCAAACCCTCTTTCCCACACCTGATGGACAGTGAGAGGACCACACGAGGAGTCCAGTAACAAGCTGTAAACCTTAGAAACTAGTACTATTATTAAGTATATAGAATTTGTTGGGTCAGTGGGCTAAAAGATGCAAAATCCTGGAATGATTCTCTGCTCAGACAAAGGCACAGAGGTAAAATTGAGTCAGATAATAGTACCTCTACCTCAGTGTAATATTCTTGTGCTCTTTACACCCCCAAGTATAACATTGCTTTTGCCTTGGGAATCAGTGTAGTTGTCCATCCTGAACTCTAGCTCAAATTTGAGAGATGAATGAGGTGGGAATTTATATATTAATAAAAATGTAGTTTCCTTGTTGGAATGCAGGATCACTTTTTGTGTTTCTAAATCTAAAAGGGAGACTTACAGATGTACGTCACTTTTTAGCTCATTTCCTTGTTTCAGGTTCCAGGAGATCTCTCAATTTCATATCCTGACATCTTTCAGTACCAGCAGAGTAGTCAGTCAGGAGTGTTAAAAAAGTGGTTAGAGTGGTTATAAAGGCCATTGTTTGAATATGATGTTACAAGCCAGCTAGTAGCCATGCAGCATCTGTTGGTAGTGTGGCATCTGTCTGCCTGAACTAACAACATGCTTAATTTTAGACACTTAGATCATGGAACTGAACATTTACAGCATATGGTTACACTGTTAGATTTGGCAAAAAAAAGGATCTGCTCTCTGAGTGAGCTCTCAAAGATTCCAAGAAGCAACCAGTATGAAGATACTTAAAGCATCAATATGCTTCAATCAGTGTTTTTTGGATGCTTGGAAAGTGTCTGAAACTCCTTCGATATCGGAATTGCGGAGGCTGTGTTTGACTATTTACGCAACTTTCCGTAATTGACAATTGAAGAAATGTGTGTGTGAAAGTAGGCAGGATTTGAACTTCTCTCTCAAGCTCTTTCTGTCTTCACACAGCTAGGCTATTTCTGTGACTAAGCTGTTTGGAACAGCTTCAGACATGGACGGACAAAATTTATTAGGAACTAGTTTGTTTCAAGCATCCTCGAGCCTTAACAGTATCATGATGTAAGGGAAATATTGGACACTGAACATGTCTAACCAATGTGACACAACCAGCAATGTTGCAATTTCACTTGTAATTCCAAAAAGCCCCTCTCATCGGCGATGTAATTTGATTCAAGAGTCTATGGCAATGCTAGCGACTCTGTGAGGCTATGTTTAGCCACAGTGCTGCTTTGAGCTAAATGCTAATGTCAGCATGGCAACATGCTCACAATGATAATGTTAACATTCTGATGTTAAAGGATATAGGATTTTCTGCATTTTTCTTATTGTCAACAAATCTCATATGCAGAGCCAGGCTTTGGACACAATACTTGTAAGTAGGATGAGTTCATTGTTGGTTTGGCTCTGCATATTAGATTTGTTGACAATAAGAAAAATATAGAAAATCACTAACCAAATCAATGTTTACCATATTCACCACCTTAATTTAGCAGGTTAGTATGGTTACATTTGCTAATTAGCATTAAAAAACAGTGCAGCTGAGGCTCATGGGAATATCCTTAGTGTATTTGGTCATCTAACTCCATATTGGACAAACTGAAATGTTGACCTGATGATGGTGGTAAATGAAAAGTCAGAGGATCACCAAATCACCAAATGTATTACTATTGGTCCTCCAGGGAACATGGATGTCTTTTTTAATTTTGTGCCAATCCATTAAGTAGATGTTGAGATATGTCGCTGGACAAGCGAAAACTTGGACCTACTGGTGGAATCAGCAGGTCCAAGGTATAGGGTAGAAGTCAGGGTATCAGCAAAATCCCTAGAATCCATCCTCTGGGCACCATAGGTAACTGTACAAAATTTCATGGTGATCCATCCAATAGTTGTCAAGAAAAAGTGCCAAATATGTCAACATCATGGTGGCGCTAGAGGTTAGTAGTAGGGGTGTGCCTGAATACAAATATGTTATTCGGCAAAAAACAAATAGTGTGGTTTTTTGGGGGGTTTTTTTTTAAGAATATTTGTTTCATACAAATGTTTTAAAAAGTATTTCTTTCGGGAAGGAAAAAAAAAACGAGTTGGGGGTGAGTTAAAGCTACTGACCCACGTAAAGCGCTCCCAAGGGACTCTCCATAACCTGTTGTTCCCCTTCTTCTTTCCACAAAGGTAGGTTGTAAAAAAACAGACAATAAATGAAAAGTGCAAAACAATAATCACCTTTGGAGTTCTTCCCTACATGTTTTACTGTGTGTATAAATAGGTAGAGGTCTGTCTGCAATGAGGTGATGAGTAAAGCTTTAGCTCAGTAGTCAGTGCAGTCATCTATGATCTGGGAGACTCCAGTTCGAGACCCGGTATGGGGACCTCCTTTGTAAGGTCATTTATTCATGAACACTTATTGTAACACTTTAATTTTCTAAAATTAAAAGCGTAATAAAATAAATAACAGGATTTTCAGCAAAAAATGTGTTAACGTGTATAAAGATGTTACCGGTGATATGCTATGTTCTGGCATACCCTCATTACATTATTTGCCCCCACCATTGTTTTGCTTTTTTATAGAAATAAAACCCATTTAGTTAATTTTCTCGTATTAGCACCCATGTTCATCAAAGAAAAAAAAACTCAAATTTGTAAAATGCTAAGCATTTTATAAGTACTTAGTTGGACGACTGTGCTACAATTATAACTAAAGTGTTCCATGAGTCAGCCGCAGGGCTTGCAATACACTGGCGGAAACCTTGATGGCATCTAAAAAGTATAGGCCTACTAAGTACTTTCAGCTGAACATATGACAAGATGGTAAGAGTGTGTTGATATAAGCGAAAAAATCTTGGCACTTAGTTTTGTGATCATCTGAGGGAGAGAAGGATGAAAGAAGAGAGATTATGAGTGAGAGGAAATAAGTACTGCTGCTGTGGAGCAGTAAGTTATTTGTTTCTGAATATTAACGGATAGGTTTATATTTTTTCAAGTGTGCCTTAAAACAACAGTCAGGTGTTCATATGAACAGTGAAAGAAGTTTTCCTCGCTGTAATCATTCTTCCTGTTCATACTGGCTATTAAAAGATCCCCTTCAAATGCGCTTTGAATGTAAGTGATGGAGGCCAAAATCCACAGTGTGTCCACACAGTCATTTTGTGCAAACATGCATTTAAAAGTTTATCTAAAGCTTGTATGAGTCTTCAGCAGTCTGAGTTAGTCATATCAAGTGGATATCTGACACATTTACAGTCTTTTTAGCATCAAATTCCCTCTTTGTGTTTCCTCAGACAATGTTTTTCTGTTGAGCTGCGGTGGAAGTATAGTAACAAAAAGAGGAACTTTGACACTAAAAAGACTGTAACGTTGAACGATATCTACTTGATTTGACTCATTTGGAAGCTTCATATTAGCTTCAGATAAACTTTTAAATGCGTTTTCACACAGAAGGAGGACTGTGGATTTTGGCCCCTTTCACTTACATTATAAGTGCATTATGAAGGGATCTTCTAATGGTCAGTATGAACAGGAAGAATGATTACAGCAAGAAAAACATGTTTCAATGCTCAGGGTTTTCACCAGTGTATTGTAAGCCTGGCAGCCCACTGGGCCTAAACATCAGGGATGTTTTCTACACTAAAATGTGTTATACAAGTAGTGTAGCTCCTTTAAGGAATAGCTCAGTGCGTAGTGAGTGTGCGCTCGAGAGAGGGAGAGAGAGCGTGTGTGTGATGGTGAGGCTGCAGCTACCGGAGCAACGCGCCTACCATCTGAGAGCAGGCTGAGCAGGCAGAGAGTGGGAGAGTTTCTTCTTAAAACAAGCACTGAGACCCGAGGAGACATGAGAACTGCTGCTCGCTAACAACTACATGTGTTTACAGCAGAGAGCAGGAGGGAGGACAGACATCTCCACTACTCTGTGCTGCGACTCTGCTGCTGCTGCTGCAGACAGTCACGGAGCAGACACTTTCAGTTTATAATTATAGTGTTTGTCATCCAACTAAGTATTAATAAAATGCTAAGAATTTTAACCGCCCCCTACCCCCGGCCCACTAACTTTTCTGGCAGAAACTCTGATGTTCATTTGGGCTCCTGACTGTTGTTTTGAGACAGACTTGAAAAAATGTGAACAGTGCTGCCAGTCTTTCCCCCTCTCTTGTGTGTATGTGTGTATATGTATGTGTGTGTATGTGTGCCTGGGACTGCACTCAGTACAGAGAGATCATCTTTGCTTGGATTTTACCAACGTTTTTCATCTAGAATATACATATCCATATACAGATGACAGTCGTCATGTGTTTAACAGGGGCAGTGTCAAGAAAAAGAGGCAAAAGACAAGAATAGTCTGAGCAATTTGTTTACAATCTGTGTACATCCCATAATTTGTTATGAAGTTGATCCAACAAGATTTATACATAACTTCATATATAATTGACACACTTGTATGGTCAGAGTTTCAGGGCTACATTGGAAATCTCTGTGCCAAGATCAGAGTTTAAATTCAAACATATCAACTTTCAATACTATTTAAATTCAACTGTAAAACCCTTAACGACGTCATCTATGATGTGATTCGTTTCTGATCGTCTATTTTTAATCCAAACCAAAAGGGTTAGGTAGAAAAGCACCCTAGATTGAACATATAACAGTGACAGTGGCTGGAAAAAGCAGCAAACAGGACCAGGCTGGATACAAATATAAACACAAAATTGACAGATGACAAGCCAGACAGCTGCACACATGTCAGACAGCTCAGGTAATATCTGTGATTATAAGACTCCCCAAATCTTGAAACCAGACAACAGCGTTCTGCTGCATGATGTCAGCAGCTGACAGTCATCTACTCTGTCTAGGTGCTTTTTATCCACACAGGCTTTATCTCACTGTAAGGCTCTGGGATTTGCATCTTGAGAGTTTTGTGTTACTGCTCTTTAGTTTTTGAGAGGAATTGTTGCAGCTCACAAATCCAAACCAAACTGTCAAGCTGTCTAAAATCAAAGATATTATGTGCATCAGTACTGAGTGTTTTTTGAAGTCTACTGTGTTTGGTTTGTCTTAAATATCCAGGTCCATGTTAAAGTCAAAAAGGGATCAGAGACTAATGAGTCCTGCAGAAGCTTTATTTATCTGCTGGATTGTTGCATTTGATCATTGGTCACAGATAAAACCCTAAGTTGATTATTTTTTTGATCCAACAGGACAAAATTCTGCAAATGAGATAACATATTTTTCTTGACCAAAGAAAAAAAAAAAGGAACAAGGTCAAGGTAAATTTATTTTCCATGCTTTCAGATGCATCTCATGGTCTTCATCAGCAGATGGATTTAGTTTTCATCATACTTTGTCATGTGATAAACAGGTGGTTGTATACAAATGACTGTTCATCTGCTGATGAAGACTGTGAGATGCACTTAAAAGCTCCACAAAAAGCTAGTAAGTGGATCTTGAGTTTTTTTTTTTTTCTCAAATTATGAACATGAATGAACTTTAATGCTCATTTTATTATCAATAAGGCAGTCAGGTGCACTTATATTAACAAAACTGTGTTAATTTATTGAAGATATTTCTTCACTTTGTTGTAGAAAATCTGTTTTTAGGACTCAAAAATGCCTTTAATGTCTTGTTACGAAGGGGATGTTTGTGCAGTCTAGAAAGAAAAACAATCTGACGTTTTCTCACACATCTACAAACAGTTTCCTCATGCAGGGACCTTGCCTGCAGTTGTGACATACACAGAAAAATGTAATGTAAAAAAATAAGAATAATAAGTATATTATTATAATTATATCTGCAGGAAAGCTGACAACTGACACAAACAGAGGACTTTCCATGAGGGAAGCAGAGCCAGTGAAACATTGCTAGAGCACAGATGGTAAAACACTCAGACACAGCAGACATGGAAAAGACCTGTCAGATACTCAAACACGCAGCACATCAAAGAAAGGAAATCCAACAAGCCTTTTAAGACATTAAACCATCTAGGACATATAGTTTCATATGCAGCTCACAGTCAGGATTTTGGGCATGTTTCTCACTTTCCTTTGAGATAGTAAAGATCCAATTTTATTGTACTGAGACATAAAAATCTAATAAAAATTTATTTATTTGACTATATTATATTATATTATATTATATTATATTATATTATATTATATTATATTATATTATATCATATCATATTATATTATATTATATTATATTATATTATATTATATTATATTATATTATATTATATTATATTATATTATATTTGTAATGGTGACCCAGAGTGAAGGTTTTGGAAATCACTTAGTAAAAATCCTTTAGTTAAAACTGCACTAATCCATATTTCCAAATTAACAATGCATCAAATGATTATGTGTAATGTTACTCATAGTAACCAATCCTCTGAGAATCATCATAAACTACGCACTTCCCCTCAGCTCCACGCAGCATTTTTGTCTATTTTGGATTATTGTTTCGGTTTTCCAGCTTGCAGCTTCTTTTCTGCCACAACAGGCAGCTGTTTTCAGCAAAATCTTTCTGATAAACTCCCTGTATACTACTCGTCCAGCACCAAACAACAGATAAAGTGCTGCATTACCTCACAATACGTTTTGCATTCCCTCTGATGCATAGAGGAAGGCTGAGCTACACTATGTATCAGTTACAGGTTGTGACCATGAAGTGAGAGTCTGCTGCCATGGCTCTGACATGCTATATAACTGCCATAACTCCTGGTGTATGATAACACATCTGGCATATCTGATAGAAATACGAGATTCAAATTCAGAAAGTTGGACTTTGTGATGTTTTCTCATTTAATTGGAGCAGCAGAGTACAGTAAAGTGACCGTAGCATCCATAGCATTCAAGCAACAAGCACAACTGCCAACCACGTCCACAGACACAGCACCAGCCACAGCTTCAACAGAGCTCAACCCACAGCAGGAAGCTACAGCTATACTGTCAGACCAAAGGACTGATGAGCCATAAGACCTCCTTTCTGTAGTGTCTGCAGAGTGTTAACCACACTAACTGTTCAGGGCAATGCAAAAAGTATTGTGAGCTAACGCAGAAGTTATAGCAATGGAATGCAAATGTACTCAAAATCCTTCCCATCACAACCTTTTGGGGGATCCGTACTCTGCTGCCCCAAGTGGTCAAATATATATTGTTACAGCTTTAATCTGATACAGTATTGATACAGCTTTAGTCTAGTGTCTTGTAAACTCATATTGGCTGGGCACCAGAAAGGTGCAGGACACTCAAATAAACAAAATCTATCAATCAAAAAAAAATATTTCTTATATTGAAGGGTGGCACAGACATTATTGGCCTGAACCGGCTGAAAGCTAATAGTTTGTGCTATTGAATTTTTTTTTATTACCTTTCTGTTTTCATGCCCAAAAATAACCAACTTAGAAACAAATTGTTGCTCAGCAACAGAGAGACAAATGACCCATAGCCTGTAGATAAAGTTCCATAAGACTTAAGATTTACTGCTCATGGATATAGCTGTATTAATATATGTTAAATATGTTACATACTGAGGCGTGTGTGTGTGTGTGTGTGTGTGTGTGTGTGTGTGTGTGTGTGTGTTGCAGAGGCATCTGAAGTCAGTCACCTCAAACAAATCACTAACTTGGTGGTCTTACCAAGAGCGAGTAGTTTGTGTTTTCCTTCTCCTTCTGTGTGTGTTTGTTAGAGTTAAAAATTCATCATGGCTGTGTGTTTGTTTATCCGTCAAGTGTTTGATCATGTGTCTGCCTTGACACACAAACACACACGCGCACACACACACAGACAGTTTACACAGTTTACACTGGGACTGCAAATGTGTAACCACAGCATAGTAGCTAAAACAACAACCGCTGATGTAACTGACTGCTGCATGAAATGTTTACAGTTCGACATAGACAGACTTAAAGTAGTTTGTCAGTTTATTTATTTATTTATTGTTATTCTGGTTCGCTAGCCTGATATTCAGACAGAAATAACTTTATTCAGCCTGACATTGTGTTCATGTTTGGGGGGTGGGGGTGGGGGGGGTTATTTTGTTGTTTTGTTTGGTCCTAATCCATCAGTAGAGTGTTATGTGTCAGTTTCAGGCAACACAGAATCTGATGTATTGATTGCTAGGAGCAGATTACTCAACATTCCCCATTGAAGAAATATGTGATTTAAATTATTTTTGAAAGGATTTGGCTGGCGATTTTCTATATTTTTGTTATTGTCAACAAATCTCGTGTGCAGAGCCAAACCAACAATGAACTGATCCTCTGATATATCAGATTCCTCTGTACTGTAGGCTAGGGTTGCACTGATCCAATACTGATATTGGATATTGGGTCCAATATTGACTCAAATAGCTGGATCGGGTATCGGTGACATGGGGCCAATCAATCTATAGTCCCCTGACTATCTACTTTATAACCACGGTGGTTATGTCAAAGCAAGCGACTAATTAAACTTGATTATTTAGGTTACATTTGATTATTCAGCAATGGCTGGCAGTTAGCATTAGCTCTGCTCCTCAGGCTCACTTCGGGTGCTTTCACCTCCAGGATTACTTTCCTCTCTTAGTTGCATTGACGTCAATCTGGCACCATTGAGCCTTCCAGTAAAAAATATAAGGTCTTGGTTACTGTCAATTGCCTTAAAGTTGGATTTGATTAGCAGCAACACACATACACACGCACTCTGTTCAGTGAGTGTATCCTTTTCAAAACACTAACGTCATGTGTTTGTGTTTGTGTGTGTGCAATGCACGCAGTAACACATAAACCAAACGTTAATAAGTTAGTTAGGAAAGCAATGTTAGGAAAGCAATGTTAAGCCTGATGTTGCCTTACACATACTGTAGAAGAATGATCCCAGTCTCTTCCACACAGTGAGGCACACAGCTTATTAATTAAACACTGGTATCGGATTGCTACTCGGTATCGGCCAATACCCAAAGCCCAGGCATCAGTATCAGTATCAGGACTGAAAAGGCAGGATTAATGCATCCCTATCATAGTCCTCCGTTGTCCAAAAACTATTAAAAACACATCAATGATCGCCACTACGACATGTTCCTTCATCCCTGAAGACAGTGGTTACCATAACTTGTTTAGAAACAGCTCCAAGGAGTAAAAATAGTGATAAGATATTAACTCACCACTGCATAACCTATGTGCAGAAACCCAGTTCTGTTTACAGAGCTTTGCTAACTTGTTGTGCTATAGAGCACGACCTCTTGACTTTGTACTGAACTTCTTTGAGAAATTTATAATGTAGTACAAAGTCAAGAGGTTGTGATAAGCAGCACAACAAGCTAGTAAACAGAGCGTTTCATGCAAGTGCAGTGGCATCTGCCATACAAGGAACCTCACTCTTAAGAGTAACCATCCTGTTTTACTCTTTGGAGCAATGTCTAAACAAGCTATGGTAGCCACTGTCTTCATGGACGAAGGTACGTGTCACCCAATACAGCAGTGTGACTCACTGGCGTGTTTTTAATAAGCCCTGTTTTAACCAAAAGTTCCAAGTATTTTGGAACCAGATGAACCAATCTCAGGGACTAAACTGGGAACTAAAAGTACCTGTAGTTCAGTCCTGTTTGTGTTTCCACCACATCTGAGGAACCAGGTAGATCATGCAAATTAGACCTATGAGGAATTTAAAAAATATGACGGTGCTTGAAACGCGGTACTCACACATGAGGAAAAAACAACACAGAATTGTCCTGTTGTTCTTTGTATTCACTGCTGCATAAGAGGGGTGTAATGAATGAATGAAAAGCAGAAATACAGAGAGCGTCTGTCTCCACAGTAAATCATCAGCTGAGTTTTTAATGGTTGTTTATTTCTGCTTTAAAACATAACCGACATGGAGCAACCAGAAAATAACATCTTATTTCTCTCATTTACTGGCTTTATTCTCTACCACCACACCCTTTCTTCCTGGTCCTTAATCTGAACTAGAGTACTTCCTTGTTTTATGAATGAAGCGGTACAAGTTGAAGCAGTCGCACTGTGTGTTTTTGACCAATCAGCGATGGTCATCCGTGAATCTAGCTATATACCTATGTAGAAAGATTACATCCTCCCTTCTTAATCCCACCTTCAAATCACTTAACTGGAGATGTGAGTGTTGATTTAGAGACTACTTGTGTGCAGCAGTGGCTTATATGAGTCAGTATTACTACATTGTTTTGGAGCTGCTACTGTATGATGACTACAGGTATACACAAATTATGGTAGCCACTGTCTTCAGGGACAAAGGAACATGTCACAGTGGTGTGTCTCATTGACATGTTTTTAATAGTTTTTGGACAACAATGGAGTAAGATATATCAGGCTTTGGATACACACATAATACTTGTAAGCAGATCAGTTTATTGTTAGATTTACTCTACACATGAGATTTGTTGACAATAAGAAAAAAATATAGAAAATTGCCAGCCTTATCCTTTAAAGGCATCAAAAGTTGTGTTTTGATCTGAATTCAAATCTCAACTGAATTTAATAGTTTACTTTTTTGATAATGGAGAGGTTTGAATGTGGCCAACAAGTCTGAGCAGGGTAAACACAAATAAACATAGTCCACTGAACACATGGACAGTGCTTTTTCCTCCGCAATCTGCACATATCAGTGCATTGTTTATTTTCTTATTTTTAAAATTAATTTCTCTCATGTTCAGCACCACCACAGTACCCTGAGTCCCCTTTCATTTACCTGTACTGCAGCAGCCCCGAGCCCTATCATCAGCTCCTACACTCATGGGTCAGGATTGGATTTAAAGATAACTGCTGGTAGCTGGTTGGTTCTGATACTGAGCTTTGCTGGTGCAATGTTGTTTACTTAACTGGACCCAAGCAGGACTCTGACACAGACTCTGTCACATTCACACGTGTGCATGGACACACACACATGCAGGTTTAAGTATAGAGATATGGCGTAACACTAGATACCCACACAGACATACACACGAACGCTGTCAGTTTTAATCAGATTTCTTTTTTAACTGCCTATTGATTCAAGCTTTTTTTTTTGCAGAATCTGAGTGTTAAACCAGCTGCTCATACGTATGCACACACACACACACACACACACACAGAAAGTGAGAGAGAAAACATCTGCAACTGATAACAGAGACAATAATAAAATGTTTCATACTAAATATGGGAGAGAGGTGCAGAGCGAGAAACCCCCAAACAGACAATGGAGAATTACAAATGTGAGAATGATAAAGTGATTAGATTAGATTAGATTAGATTAGATTAGATTAGATTAGATTAGATTAGATTAGATTAGATTAGATTGGGTCATTGCAGCACCAGGGAATGAGTTCTTGCACTTACTCGGATAAGAAGAAACAGTATAAATAAAGTTTTAGGTATGACATGAAGTAGAAGGATACAGAATGATGTGCAGTAAAGAAAATAAAGCAACATAGTTTAGAACAGGCATGACGGAAAATTGGCAGTGAGTCCGACTGCACTCTAAAAGGCACCACAAAGAGCTACACTACGCCACAACATACCACAAACAATCACTGATAGCACAAAGTATTATACTGAAAAACTATGAAGCATTCAATAGAATAGCAAACCAAAAAAATATAAAGTACACTCCAGATCTCCTGTCCAGATGTCAGAGTCAGGCCAGCTGTAGCTAAGACAGCAGGTGACTACTCCAAAACATGTAACAAATGAATGGTAGATTTAATGGTGATTAATACTGTGTTATTACTGTGTAATCAGTTCCTGTTAAAGTATGTACATGAACCTTAAATAATAATCAGATAAGTGTGTTCAGTTTATATATTCCACAATCAGAGAGGACAATGCTACAAAAACACCAAATATAGACAAGCAAACCCACCAATGTTGTTTTCAGCTAACGTGCTTTGGTACTGACGTCTTATCAGAACATTCCACTTCTGGAGTTCAGATTTTGTGAGGGGCTGCTGCACCTGTTGCCTGTTGTATGATCCAAGATTCACAGTATCCTACTCATGTGACTTTCTTGCTAAATCAATTTTTACTGTCTATATAACAACTATGACTGACATGACTATTTGGCTAACTATTCATACCATAAAATGAAGAAGCACACTGCATTAAAAACAACAAGTTAATATCTCTGACTCTCAAAACCTGCAGTTTAATGTAATTCCTGCAGCAAAAAAACAGATGTCAGAGAATAAAATGGTGCATTTCCCATCCAAAGCCAGAACTGCTCTGTGCCATATATAAAAAATGGATTATGACTGACAGCTGGCAAGCATCTTATGCCTGATCGATCAGCATTGATCATAAAACCTGCAAATCTGTCACACAACTCAAACAGTTATAAACACAAAATAGCACACAGTAAGCCTGAATTGGTGATTTTTCTGTCCTTGCTCTTTACAAAACCATCCAGCACTTTCATATCATGATTCATTTTCCACTTGGTTCTCAGTTCTCAGTTCATTCTTTATGCTTTTCAACTTTCACCCTCCCTCACAGTTGAAGTAGCCAGTTGATTACGCTATATGTTTCTGTATGTTTATGCTATGTTCCCATGTCTGTTTTTGCCTCCCTGCTTATTTGCCTCCTTTAACTGGCTCAGAATTTCTTGTTTAAGCGGAGGCCAATCAATAGCAGCACCCACCAGCCAGCAAGCTACTTATTAAAATGATCAATCAATCATGAGTATGATGTTGCTGTGGTGTGAAATTAAATCCAAAGAAATGTATCTGTTATTATTTATTTTCCTAATAGCCTCTTGGCCAGCCATTTAATACACAATAATTCTACACTAAATCCTCCTGGCTCTAATTAGTAAACAGAATAAAAAGAGCATATATTTATGTGCTGCAAAATCAATAAAACTGAAGGTATTAAAGAGGAGAGCCTCCAATTCACAGAGTCAAAAGAGACACCACACCACCAATCTCCACCACAGTTCTCTATCTCAGTCTTCCTGCTATCAAACTGTGACAAATAAAGCAATGACAACCAAGAGGATCAGCAGAAAATAGATTAACCTTTTACCTGACTCACAATAATAATATAATAAGTTTATTTAGTATAGCACCTTTCACAGAAATAGAATTTACAAAGTGTTTCACTAGAATAAGTTAAAAATATGACTATAAAACATACAATATACAAACAAAAACACAGGCAACAGGGTACCCCAAAAGAAACACACAAAACAACAATCACTAGGCATCTCAAGGTGAGACAAAGACCAATTTGAAAAGATGGGTTTTCAGTTGCTTTTTAAAAGCTTCTGCAGTGACTGCAAACCATAGGTCTAAAGGAAGAGAGTTACATAGTGTTGGAGCCACTACTTCAAAGGCATGATCACCTTTTGTTTTCCGTCGAAATGATCAGAAGACCTAAGTGACCTACTGGCGATGTAGGGATGGAGAAGGTCACAGATGTACTCAGGTGTCTGTCCATACAGGGCTCTATATGTGAAAACAAAAACCTTAAAATGAATCCTAAACCTAATGGGAAGCCAATGTAAAGAACTTAGAATGGGTGTGATGTGAGTTGTCATGCTGGACCTGGTAAATAGCCTTACGGCAGCATTCTAGACCATTTGTAGACGGTTCAGAGATGACTTGCTGAGACAGGTGAAAAGGTAATTACAGTAGTCCAGCCAGGATGATATGAACGCGTGAATAATCATCTCTAGCTCCAGTTGTGATAAGACAGACATGTGTTTTGCAATATTTCTTAGTTGGAAATAACATGTACGGGTCAATGATTTAATATGCTGATTGAAATGCATAGCCTGATCAAATATAACACTGAGATTTCTTAAATCAGGCTGAACAGCTGAGGAAAGGGACCCAATATTCTGAGCAACCTTGGGAGCTATACTGTCTGACGCTATGATAAGAACCTCTGTTTTGTATGTATTAAGCTGTAAAAAGATGTAAGACCTCAAGTCCTTAATGGAAGTCAGACAGTTGTACAACGCAGACAGTTTGTTGGAGTTATCAAGCTTAAAAGAGGCATAGAGATGAATATCATCAGCATAACAGTGATAGAATATATCTCTAAATTTGCTAATAACATGGCCTAAGGGAAGCATATATAAAGCAAATAAAAGAGGACCCCAAACGGAACCTTGAGGCGCACCACAGGAAAGAGCATTAGTTTCAGACATGTAAGGTCCAAGTGACAGAAAAACTCCTATCTGAGAGGTAGGAAGAAAACCAGTCCAGGGCGCTCCCTGAGACACACACCCACTGTTTAAACGTCTCTATCATTATTCTGTGATCCACAGTGTCAAAAGCTGGGCTAAGATCCAGCAGCACCAAAATAGAGCACTCACCCACATCTGAAGACATCATTATGTCATTGGACACTTTTAGAAGAGCAGTTTCAGTGGAATGCTTCTGACGGAAACCCGATTGGAACTTGTCTAAACTGTTGTGTGCAGTCAAGAGACCAATGAGCTGTTAGGCAAAAACTTTCTCTAAAATTTTTGAAATAAAAGGCGGCTTGGATATAGGATATAGATATTGGGAACGTACAGATCAAGGTTCGTTTTTTTTCAGGAGAGGCTGAACAACTGCATGTTTGAAGTAAGCTGGGTCACAGCCAGATTGCAGGGAGCTGTTTATAATAGAGACCAATAATGGACCAATTGACATTTTTAAGCAAGGACATGGGTAAAATATCAACAGGACTTGAGGAGGATTTCATACTACCCACCAGATCAGTGAGGTCTTCCAGGGAAATGGGAGAAAAACAGTCCAGAATTGACAGCCAAATTGCATAAGTGGAGAGGGGAGTAGAAGAGGGGATAATGCAGTTCTGACATCTCTAATCTTATCATCAAAGAAGGAGAGAAAATTACTGCAGTCCTTATTTGACAAAACAGGCACATCCGGAGGTGCAGGAGTGACAATGTTGTTTACAGTGTCAAACAGGACACTGAGGTTGCGTTTACTGGTGGAAATAAGATTGGCAAAATAAGAAGCCTTCGCATCTTTAACAATGTTGTTTAACTCAGTTAAAAGGTCTTTGTAGTAAAGACGGTGAACATGGAGCTTGGTGGATTTCCACAGTCGCTCTGCCCTCTGACATTTACGCCTGAAACAATGAATGGTATCATTTAACCAGGGGGATGTATTAACAGAGGGGACAAGTCACATTTTACAATGAACCACTTTATCCAAAACTAAGGAGCAATGTGCATTAAAGGTCTCATGCAGACAATCTACATCTGCATGGGAACACAACACTGTGCTTGGGTCAAAAGCTGCAGAGAACTTTTCAGCTGTTACATGATTTAAGATGTGAGAGCACTTTAAACTTTTACTGGGCAGAGAATCTAAGTTAAAAGACAGGTTGAACAAAACACAATTATGGTCAGTAACAGGCAGCACCTCAGAGCAAATGGAGTCAATATTTAAACCATGGGTAAAAACAAGGTCCAGAGTATGCCCCCTAATGTGTGTGGGACCAGACACATGTTGAATAAAATTAAAAGACTCAGTGACATAAATAAAATCAGCAGCAAAGCAAGAGACATCTTCCACATGAATATTAAAATACCAATACCATAACAACTCTGTCAATATTTATGATGGAGGACAAAAAAGTCAATAAATTCAGATACAAAAGAACTGTTAAAACCAGGGGGTCGGTAAATTAAAATAGAATAAAATTGATTAGAATGACCAACTTGCAGTTCAAAAGAAGAGAGAACTCCAGTGCTCACCGACCAACTCTGAAAACAGTTCCTGAAGACCACAGCAAGTCAGTACAACTGGATAAAAAAATTACTGTTGATTTTTTAAAATCACGTGGTGTCATTTCACTTATTTAAACAGCAATGAGATGGCCTGATCTAGACAATAGAAAAAGGAGAAGTGAGACAGGTACAAGGGGTTGTGATCATTATTTGGTGAAGGCACACCCATATAAACCTTTCTGAAATCATATAACCCTTTGTTCATGTTTCACTCTTTCAACTTTTATTCTATGTTCTTTAACCAGCATGTGATCACACAGAAAAAATACAACAGCGATCATCCTATACTGACGGTCTTCACCCTGTTGACTCTGTAAAGCCATCTGAAGACGACAGGAATCTGTTCCATCTGCATGGAATGATGCTGTGCTTTGTCAGGGCACAATTATGCATGCCAGATTTGCTGGTTTAAGTTTGTGCAACTAGCTCCAGACTGTTGCAAAATATCCACAGAAACCTTTGTGAGTATGTGTACATCAAACAGGTTTTGATTAATTATTTTGTATAGTTTATAATGCAAATCAACAGGTATGTTGCAGACTTGTGTGACACACTGAAAACAGTTCACAGACAAAACTCTGAAAAATAATCTTGTCACGAATGAGAACAGGACAGACATGGTACAAATAGTAAGGAGCTGATGAGGGAATGGGCAGCAGGTGCAGACAATTAAGAGTGGGGACAGGTGTGTAGTCCGAGGGCATCTGGTGGACAGCTTGAAGATGGCAGGTCTGGGGAGTTGGAGAAAAGAACATGGCCTGGGAGAAGTGAGCAGGGGCTGAAAACAAACAGAGGGCAATGCAGAGGGCTGAGGATGAGAGAATGTGGCTACAGAGAGGGACTGAGGAACACAGCTGAACTAATTTTAAAAGTGAAAAGAAAATACAACATGATAAATATTAGACCACATTCTAAATTCTACTTTCATTTTAAATATGGCACTATGGAGGGATTTAACTGCGGATGGTTATTCGATGGATAATTTTGATGCCAAGTGAAATCACGCACAGGCAGCACACACAGAAAGCATGGTGACTGTTGGATACTGTTGATGTTGGATCATCATTCAGTGTGCTAAGCTACTTTTTCTAGAGTAGTTTATAGTGCAGATTTCCACTTTCAACAAAAGTGTGGTGTTGTTCTAGTTTAACTACTTCCAATGAAGAATCACTTGTAGCTTCACCAACTACAGTTTCAAAGAAGCTTCAGTTCTCTGGCATATCCTCTATTTAATATACTTCTATATTAATATACATGCTGATTAACACTTCTTTAGGTCCTTTTTTTGTATCTATTATCCATTAAACTTTTGAAATGAAAAATATCTGCATATTCATAAGTTAATGTTGAACTTAATCCTAGATCACATATGAAAACACTGCTCTAAGATGCATGCAGAACTGACAGCATTTGGTAGTAGTGGTGGTTGATGGACCCCATCAGTGGCCAACACATACACAACACAACTGATCTCATCATCTGTGCTTGTTTGAAGAATTTTTGTCAAAATACATGCACAGAATCATGTGGAAATAATCGTGAATTCCACAGGTGCTAAAAAAGAATCTGCTAATAGTGATTGTGTTTCTTCTTTCATAACTATATTACTAAATTATTTTCATATGTCGTAAAACACATAATGTATAAGAAATGGACCACACTGACAGGAGCAGATATCCCATACGTCAATCTCGAATCATATGACCACATGTGAGCATTACCATGAATGAACAGACCATGAAAGTATACAGTATATTACATTTTTAGTCAACGAATAATAATTGATAATATGAAAGACGGATGAATGAACAAATTAATTAATTAATGTTTTAATTCAAAGTCTGTGCAATCACACACTGTAGCTCCTGATCAGTAAAATAGTCTCCTCCAACAGCCAATTATAACTCTTGTTCACAAGTTGATTTAGCACTGAGAATCAGACAAGAAGAAGCAACAAAACAGCTGTACAAACTAGGAAAACATGCAGGCAGCACACCAACATTTACAGAACTGTGGGCTAAGGTAATGTTACTACTAGAAGGAATGACTCAGTTCCAGGATAAACGTTGTCAGTCAACCATTTAAATCTTCCTCTAGATGTTCACTGAAGAAATATCACTATGTTATCCCACATTTGGGCTTCTTCTCCCAAGCTAAACCCAGACAGTAAACTGTATTTTAGTGAACAATGAGTGAATGCTCAGCTGCTTTGCAGTGGAGGGCACAATGCTAATGCTGGGTGAGAGGGGTGAAACCATATAAGGTATTGATCAACTGTTCATTTCTGCTTGTCCAAATAACGGTTACAATACAAAGTGCACTTGTTCTGTATTTACTGAAAAGAGGTCAATGCAGTCAATATAAGTTACACTGTTTTAAATCTAATATGTTAAGCATCTTAAATGCGATGTCATCTGTTGCACGTTGGCATGGGCACATGTGCTGTCCCCTCTCAGTTCTGGCTTGGAACTGAGAGAGACAGGTGCAGTAACAAAGTATTGTACATAAAATTGTTGTTAATTGCATAATGTAAGCTAAAATGCAGGTTATATGATGTGGATTAAGTGCATGATAACACTGTGTAAACCACGATTCTGTATAGTTTGTAGCATTGTAGTATTTAAACTACAGCAAGCTGTTGTTACAGTCAAGTGTTGTGCTGCGGTCTGTTGTCACAGCAATATGGGAACTGTAGTATTCACTTCTGCACCAGGAAGACTGTTCAAACCAGACAATTAATGTTGGTATATGAGACAGTGTTGAATGTACATATGTTCCTGCACTTTACTTAACTTGCAACATGAAAGAGGATTGTGGCAAGGGCTTTATTTGATTTCATTTTATGCATCCTCAGAGAGAAAGCATGTGAGAGTGCATTGATGTTCAGCACCCTTGTCCTGTTGTATACTGTGATTGTAGGTATGTTATGAGTTATTCAATTATTCCTATTTATTCTTGTTTAGTGTAACATCTACTTTATTTTATTTATACAGTTTAAAATATCAGGGACAGTGCACATTAATAGATATTTCTGTAAATGTGCTAGTTTTTAGCCATCTTGGCTACTGGGGATAGCCACTGGAGATACTGTGTCTGCTCAGATTGTGTGATATACACATACTGTCAGTTCAGGCTTGGGACTGAGAGGGAGAGAGAGAAAGCTGTTCATGAAAGAGTGCATGATTTTCATCACCCTTGTCCTGTTGTATACTGTGATTGCAGATCAATCAGTAAAGCACTGAAGGAGAGCGGTGTGTCTGTGGGTTCTTTATCAAGCCACTGTGGCACCGGTGGCAACACCTTTTCCACTAACATTGCAATGGATGAGAATAACCATGGTAACTGTACACAACAAATACAGCAACAGCTTTGGCCTCAAAATGCTCAGAGGATAAACAAATTAAAAATGCAAAACGTGAAAACTAGACAAAAACTAGACAAAACACTAAAATATGTTTGGTTTTTGTTGAAACTAACAAAATTAACAAATTATAATTTGACTGAAATGAATATACATTTTCATCAAAAGGCTAAGAATAAAGTGCTGGATAGTGCATCATGTTTTCAGTTGAACAAATTGCTAACTGAAAGTTTTTAACAGAAAGACTCTCAGCCTCTTGGCCTCTAAGCTCCGCCAGCCTCACTTTATTATGCATTCTATCCTCATTGACCCTCTTTCACCCTCCATTCACTCCGTTCACTGCACCCCCACCTCCCATTCAGACCCACACAGCCAAAAACATAGCATGTCAACTGGTGAGGTCTGCAGGTCAGACCTCGGTGGGTCCAACACAACTGGTTAACCTTCAGATGTCAAAACACTCTGAATGAGCCCTCACATACTCTGAGTTCAAAGAGCATCAAGAGTCAAAAAGCTCTGAAAGAATACTGGTCGAACAAAATGTGTCCCAGAGGACTTAGGACCAAAAGGTATTAAAAAATGTTTTAAAATTCTGCAGCTTAACAAATTCATTGCATACATGGAAAAATGTATCAATTTTGCTATTTTCTATATTTAAAAAAGGTCCATGGAAGGTTTCTATGAATAAAACTGAACTTTTGCCACTGATTAAATGTTAGAAGAAAACCTTTTAGATGCAAACAGATGGGGTGAGGCCATGGGTGTAGATTTGGATATGGACAATAGGAATATGTTCCTAACAATGTCAAGGTGTTGCTGGATTGTTCCTACCAATATTTTTACTGTTCTCAAACAATCTAGCCGCTTTATGTTAACAGAAAGATCTCTGCAGAGTCACCAGGTTTGTGTGTTTCCTGCAAAAAAGTGCGCTATTAAGATGAAGAGTGAAAGAGCAGGATATTGGGGATACTTGACCTGATAATCTGGCAACCCTCAACTTAAAACTGTATGCATTGTTGATTAGCAGCAGCCCAGCAGCAGCAGCAGCAATAGTGGAGTCAGTGAGGTTGAGAATCTGAAGCCGTTTATAGTTTAAATGTTCCAAATGTGACAGAATTAACAACGATTTCACTGGACCAAACTAAAATCTTTTGATATTATATTTAATTTCAGGCATTAGGTGTTGTTAGCTAATTTGTGATTGTTGCTCAGACATGCTGTTTAATTAAACAACTTTATTACTGTTAGTGAAAATTCCTCCCAATCTGATCCTTTTTAAAGTTGAGCTTAGTTAATATGAATGTTCTGTGATCAATCCAAACTGAACTGCGAAATTAGTGGGAGAAATATTAAATACCATCTGTCCCCATTTCCATGAGTGGATCAAAGCATTATTTATAAACTAAATTTGCCATATATTGTCCAGCATAACTGTTTGTGACTGTCAGGCATCATTTTATTATGAATATCCTGTCAGCGGCAGCCTGAGCAGCACAGAGACACACAGACAGGTGAGCTGCAGCCTCTCAGGTGAGCTCTGATGTCATAGTGAAAGATCTCGCCGTAAGTTTAGGAGTTGACTGAAAAATAATACAAATAGAAGTTTTTGAGATGATTTAAAGAGGTTTGAGCATCACTGTGGCTTTGGTTTGAAACTCTTGAGTTGTGTTGCCCAAATCCACAAACCGAAAGTAGGTTTAAGGTTTGAAAACCTTACAGCAGTGAGTTACAGAGCAGCACATAACCTACAGGTTTCTATGCATTTATTTTATTGTAACATTTATTATGACTGTCTGTGATATGTTATTTTTAAATATTAATTTTTGTCTCAGATTTATAGTTAAGAGGTTTATCAATAAAATCAAATGCAAAAATCAAAGAAAATATTATAATATTTTTTTTAATGCAAATTAGTAAATGCATATTCAGTAAAGTAAACATTTTGCAGAGTCAGCCTCTTTATGTGTGTATGTGTGTGCGCACATGTGCCTATGAAAGAGAAACGAATGAGAGCAAGTACACACACAGTTGTTTTGGCCGTCCTATAAAATATGTCCCTAACAAAGTTAAAACCAAACCTGCACCCTTGTAGAATGAGTGAGAATATCAAGGCAGGTGAGGAGAGAATGGGAAAGGAGGAGAGATGGAGCAGGAAAAGGAGGAATGGCTATCAGGTTTAGCTTGGATTAAGTTTGATCCTGTGACAGATGTTACACTGCAAAAAAGTATCATCTCTAAATACATGTAACAGTCTAAAACTCTTCATCCCAATGGAGACTTGGCTCATGTGGGATTCTCTGAAGACACATTTTTTTAACTTCTATACAATCAGCAATGTTAATGGACACGGTGTTAGCTGAAAAAGTGAAAATACAGGCACTGATTTCTGTTCTAATCACCTACAAATTAAAACCAAAGGGGAAAAGTCTTGGGAATGTTGACTCTTCTTGGTAAAGGACTTGCTGATGGGTGTTGAGGTAATAAACTTTAAAGCTCCCTGAAGGGAAATGACACACTCACAGCAAATACATTATATTGCCAAAATTATGTGGCCATCCTTGTCTGCATACTGTAGTGTACTTCTGGTCTGGAGCTGTTTTGAGGATTTTTTGTTAAGTTCCACTTAACAAAAAAAAAGCAAAAAAGCTACAGCATACAATGATATTTTGGACGATAGTGTGCTTTCAACTTTGTAGAAATATTTTGAGGGAGACTCTTTCCCATTTCAACATGACCAAGCGGCAACCTAAGGGGCTGAAAAGTGAAGCCAACGTTGAAGTGCCAAAAACTGCAGTTCCTTGAATGGCCACTTGAGGCTGACACCAAAAGCGAGTCAATCCCCATAGAACCCCATGTTAAAATGCCCAACTTTACAGCAGAAATAAACATGTTTACAGCCTGGTACAAACAATGGTTTTGGTCTCTATAGCTGATTTCCCCTTTGATGACAACTGTACAGGGTAAATTTTTATATGACTCACCTGTTTAAATTTTATTAAGTCTTAAAGTTATGCATAATGAAGGGTATGGCCACTTTGAGAGACAGGTGGTACAGTCACTGGCAAGTTGCTACCACGGCAACATTGCTTAGGTAACGTAACCATGGCGTAACCCCAGATTCATAGAGTAAAGGTGTAGCAATTTCAGTGTGTTTCAGTTCATGAAAGTTAATTATAACATTTTGGTCTTGTTCAGCATTGTATTGTATTAAAAGACTCTATGGAGTCAGATGTTCATTTTTTTCTGGTGAGTACATTTTGTTTTAATGGTTTTAAGCCTGTTTTTCGCTAGCAAAAATTAGCATCAGGATTAGGATTATCACAGTTAACCATAGACTGTAAATGCACCGTGCTAACCAAGCTAGCACCTAGCAGCTAGCATTAGGATCAGCTCCACCCTCTCGTCCAAATATGGTCCCCCACCAACCTTACCCTCCTCCCACATTCTTTTTAAGTCATGAATCACTGTATCCCCTCAAATGCCCCTATATTGCAACACTTTTGGTGAAAAGATGCAGAAGGTTTACTGTGATTAATAGAAAACCTCCTGCGTCTCGTCTGTGTTCATGTCAACAGCGACAGTGAACACAACAGCTGTGAGCGCAGTGCCAAAGCTTTGGGCCCATCCTGTAGGTCCTGTGTGATCCAGCAAATCTGGTTGTTGTAACAGATTATTGTGTTTAAAGGCTGATCAGAAAAACACTGTACAGCTGTTTGTAATACTCACAACTCTGGAAAGTTATCACACTGCAACCCTGTTTACTAGTGCGCACATGTGGAATGCGTCTGTCTCCACGGACCCCCGAAAAGTATGAATGGAACTGTGCGCACATCCGTGGTCCATGTGACTCCAGCACCCCTGTCAAAATGCAACTCCAGGCTTCAAAAATTGGAGTCCACAAACCAATGAGTCCATTATTATATACGTCCATTATTTTTTACAGTCTATGAACATGACATTGCCCCGAGCAAGATGTGAGGCCCATAAAAAAATTGTTTTTGGAACTTATCTCCCAATGATAGGGGCCAACCTCACTAATGTCATAGATAAAAGATGTTGAGATTCGTGAGTAATTCATTGATATGAACAATTAATTAAATAAATATTAAATAAATGAAATATATATGGTATAATGGGTGCCAGGTATCAGTGTGAATTCCTCTTTCTCAGCTGTTATTTTGTTAGCTTTCACTAGCAGATTTGTTCTTCAAAGCTCATATCCAGCATGGACAAATGTGTAGGAGGTGTCAGGCCCAGGAAGAGGCAGCAACCAGGAGGATGGCTCAGGGTTTATGGTATGTGTGTATGTGGAGGAGGACACGGTAATATAGATTATGTGGAGTTGGAATAGTTACAATTCATAATGCAAAGGTGACTAAACAACTATTAATTTTATGTTTCTCCTTTTCTGTTCTCCAGCAAAAATCTCTACTGGAAAAAGGGGGAGAAACCGTAGGAAGTGGAACAGGGATCCCTTTCCAGGCCCGACAAATGTACAATGTAGGTTGTATACAGAGTAGACAGAAGGAGCAGAGTAGGATTAAAATATGGAGAAACATAATGACACTATTAAGTAACATAAAGCAAAGATTGAGCTATAATTCAGGCAGTGCTGCTGTTCATATAGTATTACATACACCTCAACTCCATCCCAACATCCACCTGTAGGCTACCTTCTTCTAGTGCAGAATTATTATCGTCACTTCCCACTCCCTGCTCACTATGCTGAACTCAATGTAACCTTGTGTGGGTGATGAGGTCAGAGCTTAGACACCAAATAT